>NC_045449.1:35508718-35814544 GCF_002776525.5 Piliocolobus tephrosceles
TGGAGGGTGGGATGTGCATCCCACAGAGAGAAGAAAAGCAACCATCTCTCTGTTACTTTCAGATATCTCTGAGGAAATGTGCAGTCATGTCATCTGGTGGCTGAAAGGTCTGTGCTTTTCCCTCCTATGGGTCCACTGTGGGAGCTTGGGGATGGGAGGACAGGTGAGGAGTGGCATCTATGTATCTACAGAGTTGGGTCGTTTAAGAGATAAATGCTGGGATTTTGACCTGAAGAAGCAGAGGAACTTCTCATCTTGCTGAAAATTTCACCATTAGAGTCATTTCTTTGGGGCTTGGAATCTTTTCCATTTTCAAGAGTCTCCTTTTAACAGGAAGTTACTTCTGGAATGGAGAATAATTTAAGCCTCATGGCCTTTTCAGCTTAGTTGGTCACCTATCACATGATTTTAAAAAAATACACCAAAGCAAACCGCGTGCTTCACAGTCTTGCTCAGAGTTGACTTCACCCTAATTCAAGCTGGGGACTCTTCTCATGTGTTTCTCTGGTTCCTCAGAACCCTCCTCATGCCCCCACTCTACCACCTGGAGTACTTATTGGTGCTGCCCAGGCAGGTTCTTCAGAGATGTCTGGGCCTCCCCCTTGAGGCTGTCAGTGTGTCTTGCAGCTCTAGAATCCTTAAGAGAAGTGTCCCCAGACCTTGTGACTCTCCGTTCCCTTTATACTCTTGGCTTCTCTGGGGGCAGGGGAGGGTGGGGACCAGACCTCAAGGAGTAAATCTTGGCAGCAGGGACCTCTTGCTGTGAGCATTGTGGCCCAAAATATACTCCAGCCCTATGAGCATGACAGAGGCCAGGGCTATGGATAAAGCAGTTCCTGGGGAGGAGAGAGCCCTAGGAATGCCATCCAATCCCAACCAGCATGAGCCCTCCTAGTGATGGTCAGCAAAGAGCAGACAAGGGCAGTCCTCCTCAGAGGGAGCAAAGCTCTATAGAGTAGGGGCACAGTAAAGTACGAACTCGAGTTATCTAACTGGATTTGGGCCCTGGGTCCACTATTTTCTGACTGTGACCTTGGGTAAGTTATTTTACCTCTCCAAGCATCAGTTTCCTCTTCTGTTAATGAGAATAATGGCTCCCTCTTAGGGTTATTGTGAGGATTATTACAAGCTATTACCGAAAAAACACTTAGCACGGTGCTTGGCAACAGTGAGCATTCAGTAAATACTCGCTGCTGTTATTTGGGCCACTTGCACTAGGACGGGATTGGGGCAGGTTTGCCCAAGTCCACTGGGCATCTTTAGTAAATTTCTCTTTTTCTTCTCCTATTGGCACTCTCTGAATTCCATTTGCTGCCCCCTGGGAATGCCTGGCTTCTACTCTGTTATGACAGATGAGGAGGTAAGAATGCCCCTGGGAGGTTACTCCCAGTCTTCTGGGCCCACCCCACAATCCAAATCCATCTCCTGTCCTGTAATGGGAGTAGGCATGGAGGGAGACAGAGCTGCTCCCTATGGTTGAGCAGATTGTTCACTGCACAAGAGCACTGGGTGGAGGGGGTAAGTGGGGGGCCGAAATCTAACCTGTTTTCCATTTGCCAAGCTGTGCACCTGTGGGGCTGCATCTCCCCAGAGGGGGATTTGCACAAAAGCACTGTATGAGCTAGTTGCAGTCCTAGAAAGAACAGACCTTTTGGCAGATGATGAATCTTGCCAAGTGCTCTGTGGGAAGGCTGTCTAGGTAGCCGTTGGATCAGTCCCCACCTGGTTCTCCTCTTTTCAGCCTGGGGCATTCTAGAAAGGGGTCGCTTTTTTGGGTCCTCAACTTGGAAAAACTCAAGGTGGACTCTGCTCTCAGCAGTCCTGTGTCCTCATTTGGGCAGTGTCCTGATTTCACTGCATTGTTCCCATAAGTACTTTGGCTATTCTTGGCCCATGTTTGATAAGATGGTCAAAGCTCTTCCTACTTCCATTATTTTCACTTGCCGTATTTCTCTATTACCCAAAGCCTAGCAATGGTCTCTAATGGGTTCCATTCATGGGCTGACTCAGGATGGACAGTTGGCCACAGATAGAAAACAAATGAGTGCATAGTGGGGGTCAGCCTAAGCTCAGATAATGGAACAGCTGAAGGGGAGGTGACCAGAAACAAGGCTGCCACCTCCCACTGCCATGGGTTCTTATCCAACCCTGAGCTCAGCTGTAGGTGGGAGTGGCTACTTTCAGAGATTATCTCCATGCAAGACAGTAAGTCCCTCCCTCCCTTTCTCCCTTCCTTCTTTCCTTCGTTCCTCCCTCCCTTCTTTCAATGAAAAATTTTTATTCAGATGCCTAGCACTCTACTAGGCACTTTTAGGGGAAGCATTGAAGTTTCACAGCACACATGTTCCTTGGCCTTGAGAAACTTGCCATGATATGGTTGGGGAGATAGAACACAAACAGGAAACATTTAAACAACAATATGAAATAGTTGGTGCTGAACTGTCAAAATAGATGGAACAGACTGAGTAAGTGCTCTTGGAGGGTCTTAGGAGAGAGGGAGTTCACAGGGATATGGGTAGGGGGTCAGGTTATGCCCTCCTTCCCAAAGCCAAGGGATGGTGGTGTCTTAGCTAGCCTTTTGCTCACCCCTAGATGCAAATCTGTACCTTTGGGAAGGGGTTAATATTTTCCTTCAGTCAAGATTTGATGTTTTTGACTGAGCAAGCTCCTCCCTGTTCTCCCCCACCCTCACCCCCTTTGTCTGTGCATCATGTTTTAGTTTAGTAAGTCAAAAGCCTTGGCAACAGGATGGCTCCTTCCTAAAATAGCTCTTATCCTGTCTCAATAATTACAGCTCTCCAGCCCTGTTCAGCAACAGAGCTGCTCCCCAGAAGCCGAGAAGAGAAGGCTCCCAGGCAGCTGGGCTGCTGATCTTCTCTGACATTCTGGAGGTAGGATGGCATGGAGGTGGGCCAGGTGCTCTCTAATGCATGAGAGAGCTAGGTTCTCCCCAGCCTGTCCCCCAGCCAGCATGGCCCCATGCAGCCTCAGGATGGAGATGCTGTGGTGCTGGTGTCCAAGGCCTCTGATTTCTCTGATCTGGGAATGGTTGACCATAGAGTCTGTTCCAGATTCCATTCCTGGCAGAGATTCTCTGGTGGCCTGGCCACGACGCCTGGCTTGTGGAAGGCATCATGTTTGTTGTTGAGCTTCACAAGCTTCTCTAGGTGAACAGCTGGGGATGGCACCTGATTCAGCCCATCTCTTTCTCGTGTCAGTCCCTTCCCAAATGGCCCTTCAAGGCCCTTTTGTCTAAGGAATGGGGTGGACAGATGCTTCTCATCCTTGGATTGGGACATTAGGGGCTGGAGTCTCCCCAGAGGAGTTTGTGCTGGACTGAGGGAAGCATTCCTGATGGGGTTTTTTGGGATCAGAACTAGCAAAAGCTCAACAGGAAGGTCCTGAGGGTGCCCTAATGGGTCACTGGGGGCTGTCTTCTCACATAGCCCTGGGGAGTTCCTGAAAATAAAGCAGTTCTGATGGGAGGGACTGCAATGCCTTTGATGGACAGGGTGTGTTAGCCCCAAGATCCTGTGTCCTCAAGGCATCTGACCTACTCATCCTTAAATGTGACTTCTCAGGCTGTCATAGGGCAAGGTGGTTTACTCTCTGCTCTATCAATTATGCAAGAAACCAACTCTGGAAAATAGGCCAGGAATCAGAGGAGGCCATCTCATTGATACTTAAGGTAAAACTCAGTGTCTTTTGGATGACATGTCATGTGACCCCTGAGGGATAGGATGATTAGCCTCCTGTTGGCTTCTGAATGACAGGGACATTTTGCTCAGGTCGGCTTCCTTTACAAAGAGAAATCCAAAGCCTTTGAGGAACTCAGGGAGTTTCCCATTCATGAGGATGTTCACAGAATCCTAGGTCATGGGCTATCTGAAAGGAACCCTCCCTCACTTTTTTTTAAAGTGCTCTGTTGCCCAGGCTGGAGTGCAGTGGTGCGATCCATAGCTCATTGTAATCTTGAATTCCTGGGCTCAAGTGATTCTCCTGCCTCAGCCTCCTGAGTAGCTGGGACTATGGGCACCAGCCACTGTACCTGGCATTTCTCTTGCTTCGGGTAGAGGTTCATAGTTGAGAAGAAAGAGAATCGTTGAAAGAATGGAGCAGAACTGCTGAAAATGGGGCAAGGCATCTTGGGAGGCTTTCTTTTTTGAGACGGAGTCTCACCCTGTCGCCCAGGCTGGAGTGCAGTGGCATGATCTCGGCTCACTGCAACCCATGCCTCCTGGGTTCAAATGATTCTTCTGCCTCAGCCTCCTGAGTAGCTGGGATTATAGGCACCCCCCACCATGCCCAGCTAGTTTTTGTATTTTTAGTAGAGATGGGGTTTCACCAAATTGGTCAGGCTGGTCTCAAACTCCTGACTTTGTGATCTGCCCGCCTCAGCCTCCCAAAGTGCTGAGATTACAGGCATGAGTCCCCACGCCCGGCTTTGGGAGGATTTTTATAGCAGTTTGACCATTGTTGCACAGCTTCTTAGGAAGCAAGCATCTTACCCCGTCAGATGGCACTCTGTTCATTTCCAGCTACCATGGGCAGCCAGTTCCAGAGCAGGATGGAAGGCTGGTGACCTCTGGCTAAAACTTGCTAATTTGGGGACAGGCTAAGTTGACCAGCTCATCAGGGTTTGCCTGGGACTTTGCTGGTTTTAGCACTGAAAGTCCCATGTCTCAAGAACCCCCTCAGTCCTGGGCAGACCGGGACAGTTGGTCACCTAGTACAAGCTGTGGTGCAGTCTGCCTGGAAGCACAGAATGAGGGGACAATGTCCTGGCTTCACAGTGATACATGGGCAGGTTACTCCCTCTGCCCATAAAATGGGGGCAGGAAAATACGATGCTTTTCTCTCCGACTTGATAGCAGAGCTGAAGCCAGACTCCCTTAGTTCTTTGTTTTGCCCAGAATAATCCCACATAGGGAAGAATCTGCCGCATCCATCGTGGACTTTTTGGTGTATTTTCAGAAGCTGTGTGGTGACTGGAACCAATCTCCAACATCATATCTTTCTGCAGAGTAGTTTGGTGCTGTTTGAAATGGTAGATTTTCCAAGTAACAGAAACAGTGGGCCTGGGTAGAGTAGGGAGCTTGGCTTCACAGGCCAGGGTGCATACTCGGGTGAGGAAGTAAATCTGTAACCGAGGAGCCACCCTGACAGGTGCTCAGCCAGAGGCAGGCTGTCCTGAGAAGCAGAAATGGCCGTGTCCCCTCACCCTCCTCTGCTCAGCTGCCTTTGGCTCAGCTGCTGTTAGGGGAGCAGCAGGAGACAGCTGCACCTTGAGGGCTGAATGAAGCCTGGAGGAGGGGGACAGAATGTGAGGCAGTTCCTGAGGGAAGCTCAGGCTGACACTGTGGGTGTCGCTTCCTTGGCACACCCACTGCCAGCAAAGCCATCTAGTTCCAGGGGTCTCCACAGTGGCTGTTTCCGGGAATTTGGGTCGGTAGGTCTTAGACCAAGCACTAGCTTTCTAGAGATGGTGTCTAGCTGGAGAAGCTGACTCCACAGATGGTGGTGGCTTGGTCATTCCGATGTCACTTTAATTTAAGGCATTACTCTGGTATTCTCTGTCCTCCCATCTCTCTACACCTATTACATATGCACACTCCAAATCCTTTGGAGGGAAGGCATTTGAAATCGTCACAGTTGACAGTTACTGGTTTGATGTTGATAATTTTCTTATTAGTGGAGATAATAGCTACCATTCATTTAGTGATCACGTTAAGTGCATTTAGTGGGTTTTCATAGTAACCTATGAGTGGATTTATTCTCCCTATTTCACAGATGAAAAAACTGAGGCTCAGAGTTTGTTCATCAAAGCTGGAAGCATTTTAAGGAGCAGTCTGTCCCAGGGAGTCAACTATATGGTATAGAAACCCTTCTTCTGGCCGGGCGCGGTGGCTCAAGCCTGTAATCCCAGCACTTTGGGAGGCCGAGACGGGCGGATCACGAGGTCAGGAGATCGAGACCATCCTGGCTAACATGGTGAAACCCCGTCTCTACTAAAAAATACAAAAAACTAGCCGGGCAAGGTGGCGGGCGCCTGTAGACCCAGCTACTCGGGAGGCTGAGGCAGGAGAATGGCGTAAACCCGGGAGGCGGAGCTTGCAGTGAGCTGAGATCCAGCCACTGCACTCCAGCCTGGGCGGCAGAGCGAGACTCCGTCTCAAAAAAAAAAAAAGAAACCCTTCTTCTATAGCCACATCTCCCTGGAAAATACTTCTCAACATTTCAGCAGCACCTTTAGATATCAAGAATTGTGAAGGAAAAGGTTTTAGTGGGAGTAACATCTGTGTCTTTGCATGTGAACCATGAGGCTGGGAGGTGGGTGTGAGCTTGTGAGCAGCCAGGATGAAGGGCAAGTGAAGGGTCAATGAAGCCCAGAGCCTCAAGGCTTGTCTGGGCTCTAAAATCAGAATGGAAAACTAATCAATGAGTCCTTTTAGTCAATCCATATTGATCAGCCATCTCCTGGGGGCAGAGGCCTGGACACCCAGACAAATATCACATCACATGTTTGCTGATTTGAAGTGAGCAGAGGTTAAAAGAGAAGACATACTCCCTGCCCTTGAAGAGCTTGTGGTTAATTTGGTAGAGAAAAGTATACAGCTGGGTCACTTGAAAGGGTATGGACATCAAAGGACAAAGCAAAGTCCAATGAAATGAGTCAGCAAAGCTTCCAGCATGGAGGCATATGGAGGGTAAAAGCCAGGGAGAGACAGATATTGGCACAGTATAGTGAAGACTTTGGTAACTTGGCTGCCCAAAGGTTGAAGGGCAGTTGTTTAGAATCAGTGAGTTTTTGGCTGTTGGAGGTAGGTATTCGAGCAGAGCCTGGGGAAGGCAGGGGAGCCTTCAGACATCCGGTGAGTAGTCACATTAGGAGGTTTGTAAGTCCTTTCCAACCCTGAGCTCCTATGGTCCTGCCCTGCTCACGGAGGGTGTCGGAAGGACTGTCTGGCTTCTAGCACCCCACCAGCTCCGGAACTGCCCCTCTTTGCAGTCATTCGGCAGGTGCCAGGAAACGCAGTGTTCCCCAGCCTTGCCACCCACACCTTATGCCTGCCTCCAGGATCACGGGAAACGTGGCAGCAGCTGGGGGAAGATTTGGGCTTAATGTATTTTGGTTTGTTGCCTTTGTCCACCACAGACCTTGTTGGACAGACTTGCTGAGGTTTCCTTGAAAGACACAACCCAGTGATAGCCTTTGGTCCGAGGGCTCTCTGACTGTATCATCAGTGACTCATATATCTCACTGGGGAAGGGATGTATGATTAGTTCTTGCACCACTTTGGGGAAACTTAGCTACTGAGAGGCAGAAGTGGCCATTGCTAGTCATGCAGATCTGAAATCCTGATTTCCTGTGGTAATTGCTATTTATTATCAGCTTTGAACCTGGGCCCTGGGATGGCCCACATGCAGCCTCCTTGCTTAGGTCCTGTGCCACACAACCTGCACCTATGGGTGGGCAGGAAAGACCTAGTGAAGGGGGCCAGGACATACCATGTTGGCCTGACCTAAGCAGTGGAGCCCAGGACAGCAGGCTAGAGCTATGGTGACTGAGCTGAGTTTCCCAGCTAGACACTCTCCTAGACACTTGGCTCAGATACTGTGCCCTAGCAGTGCCTGGGGAGTTGTACTCTAGTCAAGGCCATCAATGCTTGGTGGGATATTGAATTTTGAGGGAGAGCCAGCGCTCCAGGAGCTGAGCCATGCTGAAGCAGAGTTGGCCAGGCCACCTGCTGGCTGGAGATGAGGAAGAGCACTCAGTAAATTGCCAGTGACTCATGCAAGGGCTGCTGTATTAGACCCTGACTCCCTCACACAGAATGTAAGAGCTAGAGTTGGGAGAAGTCCAGTCTTCTCTTTCAGTGGGGGAAACAGAGGCCCAGAGAGGGCAAGGGCCTTTCAGGCAGTGAGATAGCCAAGTTAGCATAGGACTTGTGGCCAGGCCAAGTTCTCTCAGAATCCTCCAAATGCTGTGGTAGGTTAGCATGCAGGGCTTGTGCAGGGGGGATGGCTCAAAGTCAGTCTTCAGCTTTTATTTCACCCAGCATGCCTCATGTTAGGCCTGTGGTACAGTGATTAGAAAGAGATTAGACCCCAATATTCTTGGCTTAGAGCTAAGTTCCGTGGTCCCAGGACTTGCTTGGGGCCTCACTGTCCTCAAGGCAAGCTGGTACCAACCTTCCTCAGGACACACAGGGCCCTTTGGAGCCTGGGCAGCAGGTGCCAGAGAAGAACTGGGATTCCAGCCATAGCTGAGGATGAGCTGGCTGGGCTGCCTTTTGAGATGTGTCTGTGTCCACACTTGGAATTCAGCTGAGACCAGGGGAAGGGGCATGTTATAATAGAGGAAAGTAAGGGTTTCTGCTGGGTCCTGTCTTCCCTGATGTAGGCTTTCTCCTCACCCCAGGCTACAGGACTCTGGAAGCATGTAAGAGGTATTCTTAGAGTGCATACATGAGTACTGGAGGCCCAGGGCTTTGAACAGTGGGGCTTTGTATAGCCCAAGCTTGACATTTGGGGCTGACGGTAGCAGCAGCTGCTGCTTCTGCAGACTTCCAACTGCCATTGGTTTCTCTCTTTATGTCTTTGTTTTCCTGAGTACAGCTTCGGATCCTCTGATCTACCCCAGGCCTTTTTCAGGAGCCTCTCTTTACCTTTAGAGGTTCCCTTTCAGGGGAGCCAAGCTGCTGCCCCCATTCTATACAACCTCCCCCTTTTCTCAGATCCTGGGCCCTCTCCTGAATCACTGCATGGCCAACCTTTCTCCAGCACCTCCTGCTGCTGCCTTGTTCTCTTATCTTCCTCCAAGGCCTATAGTAGCATACAGCATATCCTCCTTCCCCCACTGCATCTACTTTTAGAAGGCTAGAGCTGCAAGGAAGCTTAGAAATCATCTAGTTTAATCCCCTCATTTTCAGGTATGGAAACTGAGACTGACGGGTGAAGCAAGCCCACCCAGGTAGGAAGGTTTCTCCTCAACCTGCTGGCTCGTGAACACCCTGCCCATCTTCCAGTCCACCAGTGCCAAACAGCCAATAACAGCTCCAGTAGCAGCCCCATTGTTTTTCTCAGCTTGATCTTACCTGCTGCCCCAGGCCCTCTTCCCTCCTCTGGCTGAGTTCTAACTGGTCCTGACCACTGCTACTGGTTCACAGATCAGACTGAAATACAGCAGGCAGGCCTCTGGCACTTCTACCAACAGAGAGGGCCGTGCCTGTGGGTCTCAGTTTTGTCCAGAGTGTATTCAGGCAGAAGCCAGTCAGCCTGCCATTGAGAGAGGGGTCTTGGGGGTCAGGAAGGGACATGCTTCTGAAAACTTCCACAGGAGCCTGACCAGCTCAGACCCTACTTAGCTCAGGGAATCCCTCACCAACACCCCACTCACCAAGCATCTGCCTTCCCCTAGCTGCTGCTCTGACCCTTCTGAGCCTCTAATGCCTCTAAAGCTTCAGGGGCATCTGTCCCCTCAGCATCTCACCTGCTTGTGGGAGGAAGAGTGGCCCAGCTGGGCCTGGGTCATGCCTGGGTTGGCCTCTCCTGAGGCCCTCCCCACTGTCCTCAGCCACAGGCAAGGCTCCACCGCCCTGTTAAAGCCACTCAGCCTCTCCCTTCCATTCTTCCAGAAGATGATCCCTGCAGCAAATCCTCTTTAATCTGTAATCTGCGGTACTGCACGAAGGGAACCTGTCTCTAACCTGCCCCTTCACAGCTCGGGTGGAGGTGGAGAATATCCGACATTCCCCTTTAGGAGGTGTGATGATCAGTAACTTGGGCATCAGCTGGCTTCACTTTGTGAAAACCTTGCTGAATCCGTGCGCTAACTAACGGTTTCTCTCCAACTCATGGAGCGACTCCCCCTCCCTTCCAAAGGCGTCTTCTTCTAGTGATGCCAGGTGGGGTGTTCGTTTTTCTTTGGGAACTGGCTCAAGCCCCCGCGGTGCTTCTGGAGCTGAGTAAAAAAGAGCCAGGTGTCCTGTGCTGCCCGGGGACGAGGAGCTGAGGCTCCTCGCTCTGTCCTGGGTGACCCTATGCTCTGCGCCTCCGGGGGTCGCGGGCTGCGAGGCCGGCCCTAAGGTGGGCACCCCGACCCGGCTCGCCCCGGCACCCCTAGCAGCTGAGGTACACGCCCCGCCCCGGGGACGACTCGCTCCGCCCCCGCCGCCGGGCCCCTCCCCCAGCTGTCCGCACTCGGGTAGGCGGGAGGGGGACCGCGGTGCTGCGAGGTCGGCGCGCAGCTCCGCCGCGGGTCGCTCGGGCGCTGTCCAGGCGGAGCCGGCCCCGCCCGGGCTGCAGCCATGGTAAGGCAGGCAGGCAGGCAGGCAGGAGGGCGGGCGGGCGCGGGTCAGGGCCGGGGTGCGCAGGGCGGGTCGCTCCCGGGCGGCTCCAAAGGGACCCGCGGCGCCGCAGCCGCGGCTGTGCAGGGTAGGAGGCGCCGTCGCCGGCCGCGGGCACAGGCTGGCACTGCTGTCAGGCGGCGGTGCGTCGTTGCTCCCAAGTTTTTCCCTCTGAGCAGCCACGGAGTGGGCCCCGACCCCTGGATAATGCCTGCGGTCTAGGATGAAGGGGTGGGTCCGTGCTGAGGGAGGTGCCCGCTGGTGGAGACGCGCATGTTGGGGTGGGGAAGGCGCATCGGTGATGAGCGGAGGTGAGGGTCCCCATCCTCGCCTGGGTCAGCTTTTACCTGAGTAACCCCTCCTCACCCACCTACCCTGGGCACAGGGGCTAGTACCAACTTCATTTGGAAAACACAGAGGAGGCCCACAGACACTGCCTGCCTCCCCAGGAGGGATGGTGAGACGCTTGGCCCCTCCTTGCCTCAGCCTGACAAGGGGCACTCCCTGGGCCTTTCTCAAAGGGACCTCTGAGAGAGAGAGGCCCAGTCCACCATCCTGCCCGGTGGGATTAGCTATATCCTTCTGCCCCTGGGGACAGGAACCATGGGAAAGCTTCCTCCTGCTGCATCTACCCTCTCCCTCCCCACCAGCCAGGTCCCTCTGCAGTGTGTGGGGGTGGGGGCACCCATCCCTGCCACCTGCCTGTAGTGGGAAGAGAAACAGTAACCCCAGCCAGCCTCCTTGGAGGTGCCCAGGTAGGAAGTTTTGATGCTTGGCTCTGAAGATGTCATCTCTTCTCCTGACATTGTTGCTAGAGCCTGCCACAAATAACATAAGGATGTCAGGACCTCCAGGCCACACATCCTCCTCTCCTCCCTGTCTGGAAGCCCCACAGCCTTTGCCCTCTGCATTGAGGAACACGAACTCTTTACAGCAGCGGGGGATCCCTGACCAGCCGCTGGGGCGGGATGTTGGCTGTGGGCAGCCTCCAGAAGGGAACTCCCTGGGCCCCCTGGGATCAGAAGCTTTCAGGTCTGGTAGGGCCAATCTTTTGGGCTCTTGTCTCTCAAGCTGTGTCCAGGCAGAGGCCCAAGCCTTGGCCAGGAAGTGTTGGTGACCCTGTGACCTTCTCCAAAGGGGGGTTCCTGGGAGAGGCCTGTCCTTATTCCTGTCCCCCACTTCTCCCCACATGGGGGATGGATGGACTGATTGTTCTAGGGATAGAAGCCTAGGGAAGCACTGATTATCCCCAGTGCCAAGTCCAGTAGGGGCTAGAGGGGCTTTTTCTGCCACACACTAAGTTCAGTTCAGCTGAGGTCTTGATGCTTTCAGCTTGTCTGAGGCCACCCTGTTCTTCTCTAATTAAAGACCCCCCCCCCCCCCCCCCCCCCAACCGCCACCATCAAAGTCCCCGTCCTCAGGCCCCTGCCCTCAAGCCAGCCAAGTTCTTAGGCTGACTGGTTCAGAGCAGACTCCTCTATGAGGGTCTCTTTGTCAAAGGAGGTCAGTGTCCCAGCTGCTTTGGGAGTCAGTGGGGGAGACCTCCCAACCCAGGTGCCCCAGGGGGTTTAAATTTACATGTGAAAAGAAAAACAGGCCAACATTAATGACCATCCTGTGACTTGGGATGCACCTTCTCTTCTCAGGTTCAAGGCAGTTTAAGGAATCTATCATTTGGGAGTGCTTTCTCTCCCCAGCCTCCCTGGGAGGCAAGGAAGGGCCATTCACAACTGAACAGTAAGGTCCTCAAATTAAGACACTATCCAGACTCACAAAAGATGTTTCCACCCAACCAGAAACAGTGGCCCCCTGAATCCTAGTTGAGTATACACTTCCAACCAGGCCCCTTAATTTATCTCCCACCTAAATGGCAGCTCTGAAGCTTCTGGGCTTCCAGCCTCCCCATTGCGTTGAACCCGTGCTCCTTAGAGACCAAGTGCTAACAGCTCCCTTGTTGATGCTATGGAAGTCATGGAGTGATGGAATCTATACAGGTTGCTATGAGTCAGAGGTCAGGTGTAGGGTAAGGAGAGTCCCTGGAGCAAAGTACCCTCTGTGGCTGGTGCTCCCTGCAGGGAAATCTAGGAGCATATTTCTGAAGACAGTGACGTTCCCCACTGGGAAAAAAAAAAAAAAAAAAAAACCGGACACTTGGGAAGAAGTGTGGGACCATTCCCATGAAAACCTATATGGGGAAGTATAGGACATCTCATCCTACTCCAGCACTGCTTAAAGTTAAGATGAAAGAGAGAGATTGGGGGATTCAATTCCTTTGGGAATGGGTATCCTGGGTGGCTGTCCTCATGTGCTGATGGGCCAGGTCACTTGGGGACAGCTCATAGTCCTCAGGCAGACCACAGTGTCCTTGGGGGTTAACAGGAGAGGTCAAATGGATCAAAAGCCTGTGCTGCAAACGGACATTGGGAGGTTGGTGCTGTGCCCACCAGGGTAGGCAGCAGGCAGGCGTCATGGGGCAGCCAATCAGAGGAGGAGGGGACTGCAGAGGAACCAAGTGATCCTGCTGCAGCTGAGCTGTCCTTGGAGGGTGGGAGCCAAGGGAAGGGGAGGAGAAGAGGGGTGGGGAAGGACATTCCACAGGCTTTTTTGGCCCCTGCCAGAGACAGAAGGAGGTCAAAGAGAAAGGGAAAGGAGCAAGCCAGGAAGCCAGACAACAAGAGCATCAAAACAAGACTGTTTCTGTGTGTGAGGAACTTTGCCTGGGAGATAAAATTAGACCTAGAGCTTGCTGACAGGGAGTCTGAAGCGTGAGACATGGACCATTCACTGGGATGGCAAGGGAATTCTGTCCCTGAGGACAGGACTGAAGCTGGGGTAAGGTGCTGCTCTGGGAGATGGGTGGACATGACCTGTCTTCCCCCTGCCTTGGCTGGGATTGGGGCTGAAAGTCAGAAAATGATTTGGTCACTGGCAGAGCTAGGAGTGGGCATGGACAGGCAGAAGGCAGGGACTCTGGTGTCCTGACTCCTTGTCTAGAGCCCCTGTGGCCCCCTCCATGCGGATGAGCAGCCAGGGCTGGCAGAGATGAGGATGGTGCTGGGTTCCTGGAGGTTCTGCTGGAAGATTGTAGGGGCTAGGGATCTTCATTAGGGCCTTCCTTTCTCCCTTCCTTGCCCCTCCACTCAGTGCCCCTGGGAAACCAGGTGAAGCACAGCTTTCTCTGTCCCACCCTTGTCCTGACCCGCAGACCAGCTGCTGGGTCATTGTGGATTTGTGCAGAGAGGCAGGATTTCCTGGAATTCCCCAGACTTACTAGCTGCCAGACAGCAAGTCCTGCTGCCCCCTAGTCCCACCCCTTCTCTGTTGCCATGTAATTAATTGTCCAAGCTGGGACACTTTGAGAGTGAAAGGGCACAATTAATCATGATGCCAGGACAACAGGCATAGAATGGGATGTATGGTCGCCACTGGACCTCACAAATATCATGGGTGAGAAAAGCCTTGGGTTAGGCTTGCCTCAGGATAGCCTCTTCTGGTCACTCAGCCTCCACCTGCTGGTTCCAGTTTTGGGCTGAGGGGCCTCTTTTCCTCCCCTCTGTCCAAGCAAGCGCTGGAGACTATGGCTATAAGCAGGTGTGAAGACTTGAGAGGCAACAGCCTGGCAGTAGCTCCTAGCAGACTCTTCCCTCTAACCTCCCTATCCCAACCTCTTCCCTCTGGCATACACCTGGCAGTATGCATATCTGCCTCCCTCAATTCTTCCCTTTGCAGGAAGACTGTGGCCATCTTATCCCCCCACTCTAGCTGGGACTCCACAGTGGTCTGGGGTAGTCCCCACTGGCTTGGCTAATACCCAGAGAGTGAGTCAGCCTCTGCAGCGGGCCCTTGTTCATTGTCTGGGGGTGGCACGTGGGTATTGTGAGGCAGAGCTGAGCCCAGCACTGCCAGGCACCCCACAAAGGAGGCTGACCCCCAAAGAAGAGGAGAATCTTTAGGGTCTAGAGCTGACAATGAGAGTTGGGGGAAACAGTCCCTCTTCTGAACTGGGGATGGGGTAGAACAGGCTTCTACAGAGCAGTCAATCCATTCTCTGCCTTCCGCTCCCTGTGGATCATGGTTTAGGCCAGGCCCTCTCCTGTACTGCTGGCTCTGGGCAGAGGGGGTAAGGAGACAACTGAGGGTGCTTCCCCTTATATGTCCCTCACAGTTGGGGGCTATCAGAAGCTCTGGAGGCCCAGCCGTCCTTCAGCCTTCCCCGGGCTCTTCCATCCTCCCTCACCTGGTCTCTCCCAGCTGCCTTCCACCCACAGTCAGCATCCACTGGCAGGTTTACTCTTCTCTTCCAGGGCCCAGGGTCAGATTTGGGTGTGGTTCAGTGTCT
Organism: Piliocolobus tephrosceles; assembly: GCF_002776525.5. Lineage (NCBI taxonomy): Eukaryota > Metazoa > Chordata > Mammalia > Primates > Cercopithecidae > Piliocolobus > Piliocolobus tephrosceles. Next base: position 35,523,407 of record NC_045449.1, read on the forward strand.
GGAGTAAGGGGTAGGATCAGCTATACTGAGCGCTGGTCTGTGAACCCTGGGAATTGAGCACTGGCAGTAGAATCTGTACCCCAATCCCCCAGCTCACTGACCAGTAGTGACAGGAGGTACAGAACCCCCCGCTGGTTGACCTGCCTGATGCAGGCAGCTTTCTTCTCCCCTGTCTACTTTCCTCATGTCCCTGCCCCATTCTGATGCACTGTACTCTCCTTCTGGGTTTAATGCCTCTGTCTGCTCTATCTTAATCAGTCCAGCCTTACTTCCTGGCCTGAGACAGTCCCTGGCTAGGCCAGAACCCCAGGAAAGGCAGCCCCAAAAAACATGCTGCTGAGAAGGAGACCAGAACTGGAGTTCCTCAGTTCCCTAGAGCAGTTTCCAGGGCTCTGGGGGTGCCCAGGGTTCTTCTTGGACCCTGGGGCCCTGCCTGGCATCTCGGATTGGGGAGACTTGTGAGCAGGTGAGGGAGGGGTGGTGAGCTTCCTCTGGCTTGGCTGCAGTTTCTTTCTCTTCTAACCACTAGTGCTTTCCCTTTCCCTCTTGCCTTCTCTTGTCTTCTGTCTCCTTCCTCATTCTTCCCTTCCGGCTCCCTTCCTGGCACCACCCATCTATTCCAACCACCTCGCTTCCACCAGATCAAGCGTTTCCTGGAAGACAACACGGATGATGGAGAACTGAGCAAGTTCGTGAAGGATTTCTCAGGAAATGAGAGCTGCCACCCACCAGAGGCTAAGACCTGGGCATCCAGGCCCCAAGTCCCGGAGCCAAGGCCCCAGGCCCCAGACCTCTGTGATGATGACCTGGAGTTCAGACCCCCTTCGTGGCCCCAGTCCTCTGACAACCAGCAGTACTTCTGTGCCCCAGCCCCTCTCAGCCCATCCACCAGGCCCCGCAGCCCATGGGGCAAGCTTGATCCCTATGATTCCACTGAGGTAGAGCCTCCAGCCCTGCCTTTACCTTTCAGTGGGCTGCTGCAGGAAGATCGGGGGCAGGGGGCAGTGTGTGTGTGGGTGTGTGGGTGTGTGTGTGTGTGTGTATCTGAGACCTCTTTCAGTCCTGTGTAAGCCCTATCTCCATGATATCTGCCCCCAAGGGCACTGGAAATTAGCAGTTTCAGCAAGGGCAGGAGGCCCAGCTGGTGGCCTCAGATGGGAACCCACAGAAGTCTGGCACTGCTTCTTTAAGGCTGGGGCAAAGGCCTGAAAGGGAGAGAAGATCAGCACTGGGTGCCAGGGCCCCTTTGGCTTCTCACGCTGATGCATTCTGCCTTCCTGTCTACTAGGATGACAAGGAGTATGTCGGCTTTGCAACCCTCCCCAACCAAGTCCACCGAAAGTCCGTGAAGAAAGGCTTTGACTTTACCCTCATGGTGGCAGGTAGAAAAGGGGCAGGGCTGAGTTGGGCAGGGTGTGTTTCAGGTGGGGATGGTGTGTGTGTCCATGAGTGGGAAGGGAGTATAGGTCGGAGGGAGCAAGCAGCGAGTGGCTGTACTGTTTTGCAAAAAAGCCAGGAGTCATTGGTGTGTGAAAGTGTATGTGTGTGGGGTGGGTGGGGGTGGGGGTACGAATTGGTTGCCAAGAGCATCTGACCAACAGTTCCCTAGCATTTGCCTCTTTTTGTGTGACCTTGGGCAATCTCTTGCTCCCCCAAGCCAATCTCTGTGCTTCCTCCCAGCTCTAAAATGCTATAGTTTGGTTAGTCTAGTTCCGATTAGATAAGAAAGCAGTTCCCCCTGAACCTTGATCCAGTGGAGTTGCTTTTTGGCTATAGATCTTACCTTCTGATTTGGTGCCTCTGTCCTCTCTCCTCTTAGGAGAGTCTGGCCTGGGAAAATCCACACTTGTCAATAGCCTCTTCCTCACTGATCTGTACCGGGACCGGAAACTCCTTGGTGCTGAAGGTAAGGAAAGGAGACAACAATCAGGCAGACTTGCCTTGGGAAATTAAACTCACTCTAGAGTCTGGGGGATGGGGCTCTCCCCAACATGCAGGAAACCATGGCTTCCTAGAGAGACTGACAGCAGCTCTCCATAGGCCTATCTGCCTGGCAGCCCACCAGCCAGCTCCCTAAAGATTTGGGTGCTGAAGCAGGGCAGGGACCAGAGTCTTGCTCTCTGAATGAGTCTCTGACCCCCAAGGATTCCAGGAATCCAAGAAAAAAACCAGGAGCAGAGGAGAGGCTGGGGCCAGAGCCAACAGCCACCGGCATTTCCTGTGTTGGGAAATGTACTCCTTGCTGGTTCCCAGAGAACAGTCCCCCAGGCAGCTTGGGGGTGGAGGAGGGGGCAGTGTGGATGAGGCAGTCTGGGCAACGAGGCTGGTTGGGGTGGGCAGTTCATCCTGACTGGGCAGGTCCCTGCCCTTGCCCTGGCCTCAGTTTCCCCCTTCTCTAGAGCGGATCGTGCAAACTGTGGAGATCACTAAGCATGCAGTGGACATAGAAGAGAAGGGTGTGAGGCTGCGGCTCACCATTGTGGACACACCAGGTTTTGGGGATGCAGTCAATAACACAGAGTGGTATGTCTGACTAAGTGCAATCCCAGCTGCCCCTGAGCCACCCTTCTCCATACACAGGTACACACGTAGGCCCAGATATATCCATACTTATCAGGAGGAAGCTGTCTATGACATTGAGCATGTGACTTCCCTTATTGGACAGCCATCTTCTCCTTTATAAAGTAAGAGGGAAAGGATTGGAATAGATGATTTTTAACGTTCCTTCCAATTCTGCCCTATGATTCTATAATGGGGTAGGGACATAAGAAAGAAGAGGCTGAGGCAGAAGGATCACTTGAGGCCAGAAGTTCAAGGCCAGCCTGGGCAACATAGTGAGACCCCATCTCTACAAAAAGTTTTAAAAATTAGCTGGGCATGGTGGCATAGGCCTGTAGTCTCAGTGACTGGGGAGGCTCAGGCAGAAGAATCACTTGAGCTCAGGAGGTCGAGGCTGCAGTGAGCCGTAATTGCACCACTGCACTCTAGCCTGGAAGACCGAGTGAAACCTTCCAAAAAAAAAAAAAAAAGATGAGAAGAGCCTCAAAAAGCAAACACATGTGAAGTGTGAAAACATGTAGCACAGAGTTTGATTACATAGTAGTTGCCCAATAAACTGTCACCCTTTTTCCTTTCACTAGCAACATTTTAGGTGTCACAAACAAATCTTATTGAAGGCCTGGGCATGCATGGAGGGAGGGTAAAGGTGAGGAAGAACAGGCAAAGGGGAAAAATGGTGGAGCTTTGTTTAAACTCCAGGCACCCTCTAGGCTACCTGCAGAAAGAAAAGTTGGCTTTACCACAACCCCCTATCATTCAGGCTTGAGGGACCTCCCTCCAGCTAATGGTCAGTAAGTCTGACCATTACCTCCAGCTTAGGTAATGGTCAGACCTAAGTGAGTAGATGAAGAGGGGAGTGGATGAGATTGACAGGAGAAAAGGTGGTAGCTTTGATGAAGAAGTTAGGCAGGCGGTGCTAAGAGCGCTAGACAGAGAGTTCAGATCTTGATTGGCATTTAGTAACTTCATGGTCGTAAGCAAATGATCTCCTTCAATCAGTTTACCTACTGTCTCTTACCTTCCATAATACTAATAATTTCATTTGCCAGGCACCTCACAGTTTAAAGTGCACCTCCGTATATACTCATTTTGTCAGACATTTATTTAATTAAAATATACCAGCACTTACCACCTCTCCAATTGATCTGAACATCACCCAACATGATGCATGCACTCTGAAAAGTGTAAAGGGCTATTTACAGCATACTCAGGGATTTTAACAATGATAATTGTAGGACCAGCAACATAATTTGTTGGGCCCAGTGCAAATGAAAATGGAGGGCCCATTTTTCAAAATTTTTAAGAATTTCAACATGGCAACAGCAGAGCATCAAATCAGCTAGAATGTATTGAGCACATACTAGATGTCCAGCCTGTGCTGGACATTTTAAGGGATTCAAAACAAGCATGAATGATTCCTATCCCTGAGACGCTTATGGTCAAGTGGCAACAGGGAAGCAGGGGAGGTGGGGGCAGTTCTCTAACATGTTTCAATCAGACAGCAACTTAAATTAGTAAATGGGTCAGGCAAGGTGTAATGGCAAGTGCACTGAGCTGTAGGGGCTCAGGTGGGTAGAGAATTTACTCAGGTGGGTAGAGAAAAGGAAAGTCCTTTTCCTTTCCCTTTCCCTTCCCTCTCCTTCCTCCTTTCTTTCTTTCTTTCTTTTTTTTTTTTTTTTTTGAGACAGGTTCTCACTCTGTTGCCCAGGCTGGAGTGCAGTGGGCTGATCACCCGCCTCCCGGGGCTCCCTGGGCTCAGGTTATCCTCCCACCTCAACCTCCCAAATAGCTGGAACTACAGGTGTATGCCACCACACCCAGCTAACTTTTTTGTATTTTTTGTAGAGATGGGGGTCTCACTATGTTGCCCAGTCTGGTCTTGAACTCCTGGGCTCAAGTGATCCACCTACCTTGGCCTCCTAAAGTGTTAGGATTACAGGCGTGAACTACCACACCTGGCCTGGAACAAATCTGTTAGCTGCTCTGCATCTAGTTTCTTCATGTATGAAATGATAGTGATGATGATCATAATGCATAATGTCGACCTGTCAGGGCAGTGAGGATTAAACAAGATAATAGAAGAGCAAAGGATATGAAAATTGAGGTTCTTGGGGGAAATTTATTTATTTATTTGTTTTGCTCTGTAGTGAAGACCAGGGGAGAGCAGTGTGTATTGGTATAGTAAAAGGAGTCTTCGTGGAAGAGATGGTTCTTAGGGCCTTGAAGGATGGAGTGGGTTTGGAGAGGTGGAGGAAAGGGTAGAAACACATGAGCAAAGAGGTTCTGAGGTTACACTGGAAACCTGAATTAGAGTTTCCCTGGCTTCCAGCTGGTATTTGCCTGCAGCCACCTTGCTATTCCTTTTTCTTTTTTTTGAGACAGTCTGGCTCCATCGCCCAGGCTGGAGTGGTATGATCTTGGCTCACTGCAACCTCCGCCTGCTGGGTTCAAGCAATTCTCCTGCCTCAGACTCCCGAGTAGTTGGGACTACAGGTGCACATCACCATGCCCAGCTAATTTTTGTATTTTTAGTGGAGACGGGGTTTCACCATGTTGGTCAGAGTGGTCTCAAACTCCTGATCTTAAGTGATCCACCCGCCTCAGCCTCCCAAAGTGCTGGGATTACAGGGGTGAGCCACCGTGCCCAGCCTATTCTTACTGCTTTGTTTGATCACCTGGGCCCTTTCCCTCTCATCAAGCTAGTATTTATTAAACTTGCCTGAGTACTCAGTCTAATTTTGTATCAGGACATGTGAGATACACCCCATCCCATTCAGGAATTTCCCTAAAGATTTAGTAAAGTAAGCCAGGGAGTAACAATGTCTTAAAAACACTGCTCAGAGAGTGGGCTACTACTTCTCTGTAGTCCCAGAGCTCACTAGGTGGCTCCCACTCTCACAGTTTCTCTGCTTGTCTGTCCCTGCCCCAGCTGGAAGCCTGTGGCAGAATACATTGATCAGCAGTTTGAGCAGTATTTCCGAGATGAGAGTGGCCTGAACCGAAAGAACATCCAAGACAACAGGGTGCACTGCTGCCTGTACTTCATCTCACCCTTCGGCCATGGGTATGGTCCAAGCCTGAGGCTCCTGGCACCACTGGGTGCTGTCAAGGGAACAGGCCAAGAGCACCAGGGGCAGGGCTGCCACTAGCAGGTGGTCACAGATTCCTGTTCCCCAGGCTCCGGCCATTGGATGTCGAATTCATGAAGGCCCTGCATCGGCGGGTCAACATCGTGCCTATCCTGGCTAAGGCAGACACACTGACACCTCCAGAAGTGGACCGAAAGAAACGCAAAGTGAGGGAAGCTGGTGGTGGGAGGGGATCAGGTGGGCTTCTAGAAAGGACGTGGTACCCCGAACTGTGGGCCCCTCATCTGTTTATCAGATCCGGGAGGAGATTGAGCATTTTGGAATCAAGATCTATCAGTTCCCAGACTGTGACTCTGACGAGGATGAGGACTTCAAATTGCAGGACCAAGCCCTAAAGGTGGGGCCACTCTAGGGCATCCCCTTCCCATCTTGTTTCTTCCGGGTAGAAAAAGGGAGTAGAATTCTATATTCAGGCTATCAGGGTGGAAAGGACCCTGGCTTCCTAGAGTGAAGCAGAGAAGATGACAATACAGGTGGAAAGAAAGAGGTGAGAACAGAGGGTGCTGACAGGCACCCCAACCTCTTCCAGGAAAGCATCCCATTTGCAGTAATTGGCAGCAACACTGTAGTAGAGGCCAGAGGGCGGCGAGTTCGGGGTCGACTCTACCCCTGGGGCATCGTGGAAGGTAAAGCACTGAGCCTGTAACCAGGGTATCTCCTTGCCCTCTGTGGCTCTCCCCTACCTATGCCTCTGGCTGACCCCTAGCCTTGCTATGCAGTGGAAAACCCAGGGCACTGCGACTTTGTGAAGCTGAGGACAATGCTGGTACGTACCCACATGCAGGACCTGAAGGATGTGACACGGGAGACACATTATGAGAACTACCGGGCACAGTGCATCCAGAGCATGACCCGCCTGGCGGTGAAGGAACGCAATCGCAAGTATGACCAGAAGCCAGGACAAAGCTGGCAGGGGGAAATCCCAAGCCTAGCCTTGGGTGAGACCAAGCCCTGCTTTTGTTCTTCTATAGGTCCTGGGCTCAATCTAAGTGGGTGATGGGGTCCTCCTAGCCTTATCAACCCTTTTCTCCCCTTAGCAAACTGACTCGAGAGAGTGGTACCGACTTCCCCATCCCTGCTGTCCCACCAGGGACAGATCCAGAAACTGAGAAGCTTATCCGAGAGAAAGATGAGGAGGTGAGAGCAGTATGGGTAGGGGAGGTCCCCTGTTTGATCACCAACGCTGGTATCTCTTTGTTTGGTAATAGAAATATCCCTGGCTCTGGTACATATTTGGGTCCTGGATAGGTCAATAGGTGGTTCTGTCCAGAGTCTCCATCACACCTCATGGCTACCAAGGTTCTGGCTTAAGGGATTAGAAATTTGGGGCACTTCCCCAACACTAAAGGACTCTTCAGAAGGCCGCATTTTGATGCCTGTGCCTATTCCAGCTGCGGCGGATGCAGGAGATGCTACACAAAATACAAAAACAGATGAAGGAGACCTATTAACTGGCTTTCAGCCCCTCCCAGCACCAGCTCTGCTCAGGCCCCTTCAGCTACTGCCACTTCGCCTTACATCCCTGCTGACTGCCCAGAGACTCAGAGGAAATAAAGTTTAATAAATCTGTAGGTGGCTTCTGGTGTCCCTGTGTGTATTTTTATGACCTCCTGGAGATCAAGATCCTAGGACCCAGTTTTGAAAGGCTAATGGGAGAAGATGTTGGTTTCTGGCTTTTAGTAGGGAAGGGAGAGTTGGGAAACTTTCCGCTTCGTTTCCCCTTCTAAGTCCCTGCTTAGAATCCAGCCTGGCTTCTCCATCTTAACCATCATATCTATCATGCCTCTATTATCTGGGGTCTGGGTCTCTCTCCATCTTTTCACACATACAGGACCTTTAGTAATAGAAATATCCCTGGCTCTGGTGCATATTTGGGTCCTGGATAGGTCAACAGGTGGTTCTGTCCAGAGTCTCCATCACACCTTAGGGCTACCAAAGTCCTGGCTTAACGGATTAGAAATTTGGGGCACTTCTCCTGGCTAACACGGTGAAACCCCGTCTCTACTAAATATACAAAAAAATTAGCCGGGCTTAGTGGCGGGCGTCTGTAGTCCCAGCTACTCGGGAGGCTGAGGCAGGAGAATGGCGTGAACCCGGAGGGCGGAGCTTGCAGTGAGCCGAGATCGCGCCACTGCACTCCAGCCTGGGCGACAGGGCGAGACTCCGTCTCAAAAAAAAAAGAAAGAAAGAAAGAAAAATAAATTTGGGGCATTTCCCCAATACTAAAGGACTCTCCAAAAGGCCCCACTCCCGGCTAATTCTTTGTATTTTTAGTAGAGATGGGGTTTCACCGTGTTAGCCAGGATGACCTCGATCTCCTGAGCTTGTGATCCGCCCGCCTTGGCCACGCAAAGTGCTGAGATTACAGGCGTGAGCCACCGCACCCGGCCCAAAAGACCCCATTTTGATGCCTGTGCCGATTCCAGCTGCGGCGGAAGCAGTTTTGGATATGATACCCGCCTTTGGGAAAACACAAGGTATTAACTGCATGCAACCTCCTGACTTTCTGTTTCTCCTGATCTGGGAAAAGGGATAGGCAGGCTAAGCTCTACACTGTAGAAAGCCTGTGATAGAGCTTTGAACAAATGCTGCAGGCATTGTAATCACCAAACACTATAGTAAGTGCTGGGAATGAATAAAAACACAATCGCTGCCCTACAGGAGTTCAGTATTTAATTTAAAAAATTACAGCATCTGCTAGGTTGCAGGCTGTTCTAGACCCTGGAGTTAAAGTAGTGCAAAGTTCCTGTCTTCCTGGAACTTACCAATTGTACTGAAGTTTCAATGTTCTATAAACAAAGATAGGTAAGGGCCTATTGGCCCCGGGGCTTGGTATTAAAGCGCTCAGGCCCACTGCAGACCTGAGAATATCAGCTGAATCTGAATCAACTGTTCTCCATTTCTGTCGGTTGGTGGTATAGCGGGGCCACGGCGACCTCCAGCGGCCACCCTCCGTTTTGTGGTCTGTTCTGGGTCCTCGGGAAAGAAAGGGAGGGGCGATAAAGCCGGGTCCTCGGGAGCGCCCTGGTCTCCCTTCCCTTTACAGACTAGGAGGCCACAGCTAGCTAGCAGTCTCAGATCCAGGTTTCCCATCTCTGGGATGAGAGTTCGTCAGGACTGGCAGCACAATGCAGGTCGTGAAGAACGGCAGGGTCGTTTATCCGTACAAAGTGAGTGTTAGAGGAACCCATCAAGACACACGAAGGCTGGGAAATCCCAGCGCTGCCAGTCGGAGATGACCAAGACTGAACCTCAGGCCCAGCCCTCCCTTCTCTCCTAGCCTGCAGGTTTTTCTCCTATTCTGGCGTTGGGACCGGATGACAGCTGCGAAACCAAAACGGGAATGGATAAACTGAGGTGCCACTGGGGATCAGTTTAAGCAGTGCCTCCAGGGCGGGGCCATCACCGGAAGTGGCTTAAGGCTTGTACCCTACAATGCCCGCCTCTAATTGCGCTACCAGTAGGCGACGAGCCGCCTCCACTTCCGGTCCCCAGAGCAGTAGACAGCAGCCCCCTCTTTACTGCTCTCCTACTGGCTGTCGCAAGGACGCGCTGTGATTTCCCATTGGTCGCGTCTCCTCTCCGGCGCCGCGCCTCCTTCCTCCAGGTATAGTCTTGTCTTCCGGCATCCGATTGGCTAAAGGCTGGGAGGGCGTTTGCCTGAGTCAACCAATGAGTGGGGTCGAGAGCGAGGGCGGTGGCTGCGTGATGGGGGCAGGGCGGGACTTGGCGTGGCCATTGGCCAGGGCGGGTACAGGCTAGGGATATGATTGGTTCAGGAGAGGGGCACCGCGGTGGGGTCGGGACTGCGCGGCCTCAGCAGCTGCGGGAGACGGAAGTGGCAAGAGTGCGGCCTCAGAGGGTCGGGCGGACACCGCCTGGGTGAGTCACCGTGCCCCCTGCACTGCGAGCCTGGGAACCTCAACGACCGCGTCTTGCCCGGCCCCGCCCTGGTCCCCACCGGCTTTCCTGAGTCCCGCCTTCTGTCATTTGGGGCTCCGCCTCCCAGTCTTTAGGCTCCGCCCCTAGAACCTGGGCACCTGGGCTCCCCTGCCAACCTGGCCCGCCCTCCGGGACCAGATCCCCTAGGTCTGAAAACCCTGGGCCTCCCAGGCCTGATCCTTGTCCCTCCTTCCCTCCCTTCGTTCCCTGGGGCTGCTGCCAGTGGGCGGTGAGGCAGCACCTCTGGCTTGTCTCTTTCGGCTTTCCCCATGAGGGAGAATGGCCTAGGGAAGAGATACTGTGAACAGGGAGGTGGGCAGGACCACAGATGGAGGCTTTTATCCCCGCAGCCTCCCGTAGGGCTCTGCTGCACTGCCCGAGGATAGCAGGCATGAAGGAAAGTGTCAGTGAAACCTGGGCCTGGCTCGCTAAGTGAGCCTAGGAGGCCCCATCCTGAAATCCCTGTTACTTGGACTCATTGGACAGCTGCTGACTCCAAGGCCTGGATTGGCCTGATTCTGTCCCTGTTGTGTGGCCTCCTCTCCATAACCTCCACCCCACTTGGTGTCAAATATACTCAGCAGGACCTGTGCAGCCCTGCTGCCCTCTGATCACAGGTTGTCGTCCCCTCCCTCTTGTCCCACTCTGGACTCTGCCCCCAGTAAACAGGTCAGGTGGGTACTACTCCCAGACTCAGAAACTGGCAAAACATTCCTGTGGACTCATGCTCCTTCCGCTACTGCCACTTCACCCAAAGATTCAGGGCCCAAAATAAGCCCCAGTTGGGCAGCCTGTGTCTCTTCAGAGTTGGCAGTTCTGCTCCCCCACAAAGAAGTGTTCTCCCTCTGCGTCTGGGAATCAGGACTCCTGAATTCTGCCGAATAATCTTGGATGAAACTCATTCCTGCTCCAGAACTTCGTGGCTGACTTCATGCCCTGCAGGATCACTTGTTGCTTTCTCCCCATGTAGCTCCCATTGCCTCTCTCTGGCATGGTGACTTGTGGAAAGACTGGAGTCTTTGCGAGGGAGAAGAATAAGAGTTGTAGAGAAGGTCAGGGGTAGATGTGTGGCATTTGTTGATTCTATGGTAGTGTTAATGGGGCCCTTTACTTTTATGTTCCTCTGTCTCCTTACAGTGAGAAGCAGGCAGCCAGGACCCTTGCCACGGTAGAATGGTGAGTACCCTGTCTTTCCTCAGGCCATTGTGTTTTCTGTAATCCTTGTGTCTTTCTCTGTGAAGCTGCCCCACCTCTCCTAGACCTTGAGCTCCAGGCTACCCTGTTCAGCTCCTAAACAGGTTCATCTGCCCTGGAGATAAATTAGGGTTTCTTTAGATTACACAACATCAGCCAGAATACAGCACTAGGACTTCCAGCATGTGCTATGCCCAGCATTTCCTGCATGTGCTATGCCCCATACTTTCCTCATACTCCCTACCCACCACTGGCTCTATTAACCCTTCATAACAGCCCTCTTCTTGCTTTTCTTGGGTGCCCGGTAGAATCTCTGTGTTCTGGTCTGAAAAGCCAGGCCTTCTTTATCTCAAGATCCTTGGACTTCTGGTGGGTCCTTTGAATACTGTGGATGCTGTATCAGGAGTGACTCCACCAAAACTGTGGGGCTTCTCCAGTTCCAGGGTGCTCCTGTTAAGCAACTACAGGTGACAGCTGACTGAATATCTAGCAGGATAGCATCTTCCAGGGTGCCCAGAATATCACCAGAGATGGTTTACAATGATCCTATTAATTTTCCATTAACTGTAACGGCCCTTCTCTCACCCCAAGTCCAGGGAAGCCCTTAACTCCTGAGAGCTAGGAGGAGGCAGTGAGATGGGAAAGGCCTAGAGAGCTGCAGGCCCTGGCCCAGACCAGGCCCTTAACCTGGTGGTCTCTCTTCAGTTTCTTTTAGGTGTCCCTTGTGCTTACGGGCAGGTTAAAGAATTCAGTAGATGAGAGGATTTTCTCCTTCCCTCCCTTCCTTCCATAGACATGTGGATTTGGTATATGCACTATTGGTTCAGTCTCTTCTCAGAAAGCCTGCTGGGTTTGGCCCCCACTGACAGATAGCTCCTCTTTTTCTCTTCTGGGCTACCCTGAAAAGAGCATGGGCTTCAGAGTCAGCTTCATCTAATTTCAAATCCTAGCACCACCACTTAGGTAAATTACATACTTTCTCTCTAAGCTTGAGTCTCACCAGTAAGACAGGATAAGGTTTACTTCTTGGGAGTTGAAAGGTTTTAGTGAGATAATGTTAGAAACTGCCAGGTTCATTGTAGGTGCTTAATAAAATGTCAGGTTTTCTTTTATTACTCCCTTCTCCCCCAAACAAGACAAAAGCCCTGGTGTCTGAAAGTTACCAGGTGCAGGAAGTTTGGGGTTCCAGTCAGCTCCCTCTGTGACTTTTGGTGATATTTTGAGCCCCTTATTCCTGCTCCTTATTCCTTGGCCCTCTACCCAACTCTCTACTCCACTGCTCCTGGGTTTCAAGTTTCATTTTTTTGCATACCTTCTGTGGTCCATACTTCTAGCTCTTCTCTTTCCTAGACTAAGAAATCCCTTCTCCTCCAAGAAGGACTTTATTACGCAGAGATCACAGTGTGAAACAAGGGAGAGATGGAGCTGAAGGACTAGGGTTGGGTAGGGGTGTTGGATAAAAAGCTCATTTCCCTTTCCAGGAGCGTGGAATGACTAACCTGGCACCATTCTAAGGGGAAAGAAGGGTTTAACGAAGTCACAGGATTGAAGGACCCTGATGGGCAGGGGCATGGTGGGTAGAGGTTTTGGAGGGAAAGGAGGAAGCAAATGGGTAGCGGGTAGGTGAGCTCCACCTTGGGATCCAGAGCAGGCGTCGGGGGAGCTTAGGAGGGGAGGGCGTGGGGATGGGTTTGTAAGAGGGCACAGGGGGGCTCACCTGGGAAGAAGGGAAATGAGAAGATGTGGGCGGTCCCGTAGCCCACGTTCCTGAAAGCTCCTAAAGGTCCCTGGAGTAGGGTACGCCCTCCTACGAGGCCCAGGGTCCACGGGGAGGGAGGAGGCTGGACTTGTGGGCGGGGCCCGCGGAGGCGCCCCGCCCCTGCCTCCGCCTTCCCGCCGCGGTCCCGGGCTCTCCTGGCGCCTGGCTCCCCTCCCTTTTGCCCTCGTGCGGGAGGGCGGAGCTGGGCCCGCTCCATTGTGGAGAGGAGGGGAGAGGCGCGCGGGAGCCGCGCGGAGGCCCCGCCACCAGCGCCCTAGCCTGTTGGCCACCGCGGCTGCACCTGGCGAGCCCCGCAGCCGGGATGCGGCCGGCGCCCGGGGCTGGCGGGCAGCGTAGCGGCTCCGGGGACATGTGCGCTCGCCCAGACCGCCCGCGACCATGAGCCTGACCGCCCGCGTCTCCTGCTCCATGCTTAGCTGCTTCGTAAGTGCCCACCCTGCCTTTGGGGGCCTAGGAGGCACCCGCAGCCCCGCCCAGGGTCAGCCTTCGATTTCAGCCCATCCCCCTTCCCGAGGCCCCTGGCCCGGCCCCGAACGTTTGGGGCGGGGAAGGTGGGTTAACCCGTTTATTTCTTGGACATGCTTCTATCTTTGGGTGCCGGAGATGGTCGAAGGCCAGGAATGGAAATTCTTTGGTCCATCCTGGCCCCGCAGCCGCTGCCCTTGACTGCAGATCTCTAGGCCCCGCCCTGCAGGGGTACATCTCTTTACCTCCGCCTCTCCATCTTGGTCCCACCCGCTGAATCCTTGCTTGGGGATGTGGGATGTGGCTAGTAGGCTGAATGGGATGTTAGGGGGCTGGTCAGGGAGCACGGGATGTCTGTGAGCTGGCTCGGGGCTCCAGTCCCTTCCCTCTTCCACCACTCCATCCCTCACCTGACATGCCAGCCTTTTCTCCTTGACTGTCCCCCAGACAGCCTCTCTTCTCCATCTTCCCTGTCTCTGCAGGGTTCCGTACCTCTGCATCATTCCCGGTCCTCCCCTCCTCCCGCTCTGGCTGATGCTCCTTCCCAGCTTCCCCCATCTGTCCTCTCAGCTGTCCCCCCCCCGCCCCGCACCTTCCCCGTGGGTGTCTGCCAGGCCTCCTCTCTCTCTCTCCGGGCTGTCCTTGGGTCTCCTGCCTCCTCCCAGGCGCGTGGATCCCCTCAGGTCCCCTCCCTGGTGGTTGGGAGGGGAGTTCCTTCTGCTTGCTGTGGGTATTCCTCAGGAATTCCCCTCTGATTAGCAGGCAGGGCAGGTTACTTGGCAGGTAATGGGGGCTTGTCAGCAGTGTGGGTCTAACAAGAAGATAAGCCCAGCTCCCAAACACGTCTTCCTTTTGAAAGCATCGGTGAAGGCCCTCTAGAGGCGTGGGATTGAATCCCCCCACCCACTCCTCTTTGTCTCCTTCACCCGCCAGATTGAAGCTTCAGTGGCTGTAGGCGCCTGATTTCCCTCCTCTCTAAAACCAGCTGCCACACCTGGCTCCTTTTCCTCAGGACAGCACTTTCCCATCCCCACTCCTGCCTTACCCTTACATGAGTCTAAGGAAGATAGTCTTTCTTTTCTTTAGTTTTCTCTCCTCCATTTTTGAAATGTTGGTTCTATAGGACAGTCTCTCTCTGAAGAGTACAGATTCCCAATTCCTCCTGGGGCCTCACTCTTTCCTTAGGCTTAATAGGCTGATACTCTCTCCATTTCACCCTTCCCTGTGTCCAGTCAAGTCAGATCTCTTTTCCCTTCTCTGGTGACCAGAACCTTTAGAGGTGTTTGTGGTTATCTGTGGATTTCTTGGTGGGGAGGGAAGCAGAATGAGCCTGATGGGCTAAGTGGAGCTTGGTGACTTAGGACTGTGGCCTTCCTACAGGGTGAGGAGGGGCCCCCCAGCCTGGAGTACATCCAAGCCAAGGATCTGTTCCCCCCCAAGGAACTAGTGAAGGAGGAGGAGAATCTTCAGGTAAGGAGGATTTGGGGGCCAGGATAGATGTGGCTCCCTGCCCAGTTAAAAAACACCCTCCCTTCTCCCAAAAATCCTCAAGGGGATCTGGTACCAGACCTCTGGCTTCCTGTTCCCTGGTCTCTGGAGGAGGAGGGATTGTCTGTGTATCCTGGAGCCTTTGACCCCAGGGAAGGAAAGGGAGCTTTCCTGTACAGCTGTTGCCTGGTGCTGTTACTGTGGAGAGAATTCTCCTCTCCTGCCTTGGTCTGCCTTTTCCAGAGGGGATCGCACAGATCAGATCAGGGGCTGTAGAGGAAGATAAGGTGGTCACTCACTTCTGGAATGAAGGTTTCTCTGCCCCTTGACAGGTCCCCTTCACAGTGCTGCAGGGTGAGGGAGTAGAGTTCCTGGGCCGGGCAGCCGATGCCCTCATTGCCATCTCTAACTACCGGCTGCATATCAAATTCAAGGACTCTGTCATCAACGTGAGTTTCTCTATTGTTCTTCTACCCCTAAGCTAGAATCCCTATGAGGTTCTAGCCTGGTGGAACAAGGTGGGATTGTTCCAAAGGTCTCCTTGATCATGTCGTTAAAAAAGTTGGAGGCCGTGCACAGTGGTTCATGCCTGTAATCCCAGCACTTTGGGAGGTCAAGGTGGGCAGATCACTTGAGGTCAGGAGTTTGAGACCAGCCTGGCCAACATGGTGAAATGCTATTTCTACTAACAATACAAAAATTAGCTGGACTTGGTGGTACGCACCTGTAATCCCACCTACTCGGGAGGCTGAGGTGCGGGAATCTCTTGAACCGGGAGGTGGAGGTTGCAGTGAACCGAGATTGTGCCACTGCTATCCAGCTTGAGTGACAGAGTGAGACTACATCTCAAAAAAAAAAAAAAAAAAACATACTTGGGGATCCCTTCCCTTTCTCTCTGACTTCATGTTTTCCTGCCTCATTTTCCTAGCTATAGCTCTGTTTCTGGCTCATTCTCCTTTCTCCTCTTCTCTCTTTCCATTATTCTATTACTGGCCCTTCTAAGCACAGTGGCATTGTTGGAAGAACACAGGCTTTGGAGTCAGACAAACCTGGGCTCTTTTCCTGTGTTGCCACTGACCAGCTGGGTGACCTGGGTCAAGTCACCTAACTGAGGCTTGATTTTTCTCCTTAATAATATGGGCTGAAAACACCTGCCGTGCAGGGTTATTGGGATCATTAATTGGGATCACATATGCAGAGGACTCCGTACAGTTACCAGGTGCTTAACAGACCCTCAGTAAATGTTGGTTTCCTTCCTGCTATTGATACATCAGTGCCTAGGCTAGGGTGAGCGTAAGGAGTGATACCCAGTGGGGAGTCTGAGCTTCAGTTTGCCCTTCCTCTAAAGGTCCCCCTCCGGATGATTGACAGTGTGGAGAGCCGTGATATGTTCCAGTTGCACATTTCCTGCAAGGACTCCAAAGTGGTGAGGTGAGAACAACGGGGCCTCACTCAGGTCCCCTGGCCCTAGTTTTGTCCAGATCTCTGTGCTACAGGGTTTCTCTGGTGCGAGAGAGGAAAGATCCTGCCTCACTTTCCCCAGTTGGAGGAAAAGGTGAAGACCATGTTCTGGGTTGGGAGGTCAGTGTACTGACCCATAGTATCTTGACCTGAAAAAATGGGGGTAATGCTTAGTTCATGGAGTCACCGTAAGGATTAAGTGAGATAATGTGTATGTGTATGAAAGCACCGAGGACAATATCTGGCACAGAGCACTCACATTATTGTTGGTTTATTTATTTATTCATTTGATATACATGTATTGAGTACCCTACTCAATGCCAGACTGTTTTAAGCCCTGGGGATATAGCAGGGAACAAATAGACAAAATTTTCCCTTCTCAGAGAGCTTACATCCCAATGAAGAGATACCAACCGTAAGTAATAAGTAAAATTTGTGAAATGATAGTAAATGTAAAGGAAAAAAATAAAGCAGTGAAAGGGAATATGGAGTGCTATGAGGGTGAAGATTGTAAAACAATTAGGCTGGGCGCGGTGGTTCATGCCTGTAATCCCAGCACTTCGGGTGACCAAGGTGGAAAGATCGCTTCAGCTTAGGAGTTCAAGATCATCCTGGGCAACATAGTGAGACCCTGTCTCTACTAAAAATAGAAAAAATTAGCCAGATGTGGTGATGCGTGGGAAGATTGCTTCAGCTTAGGAGTTCAAGATCAGCTTGGGCAACATGGCAAGACCCCATCTCTACTAAAAATATAAAAAATTAGCCAGGTGTGGTGATGTGTGGGAAGATTGCTTCAGCTTAGGAGTTCAAGATCAGCCTGGGCAACATGGTGAGACCTCATCTCTACTAAAAATATAAAAAATTAGCCAGGTGTGGTGATGTGTGCCTGAAGTCCCAGCTACTCCAGAGGCTGAGATCGGAGGACTTCTTGAGCCTGAGAAGTTGAGGCTGCAGTGAACTGTGATGACAGTACTGCACTCCGGCCTGGGTGACAGAGTGAGACCCTGTCTCAAAAAAACAAAACGAAAGTGATCAGAAAAGTTGCACCAAAAAGGTGGCAGTTGAGTCAAGACTTGAAGAAAGTGGCCATGTGGGTATTTGGGGGAAGAGTGTGCCAGAGAGAGAGAATGGCAAGTGCAAAGGCCCTGAGGTGGGTGTGTGCCTGCATATTGGAAGACTGGCAGGGAGGCTGGTGTGGTTGGAGTAGAGTGCCTGTGGGTGAGAGTAGTGGGTTACAAGATCTGAGAACAAAGTGGGGTGTCAGACATTTTGTCATGAAGACTGGCTTTTACTTTGAGGGAACTGAGAAACCACTGGAGGATTTTGAGCAAAGGCGTGATGTGATCTGATTAATGTTTCATAGAATCACGCTGGCTGCTCTATTGAGACTAGATGAAAGAATGGGGGCAAGAGCAAAAGCAAAAACTGGGAGGCTAGTTAGGAAGCTACTGCAGTTGCCCAGATGAGAGATCATGGCGGCCTGTCTGAGGCGGTAGCAGCCAAAGCGGTGAGAAGCAGTCAGATTCTGGGTGTATTTTGAAGGTGGAGATGACAAGATTTGCTGACAGATTTGAAATGAAAGAAACAGGAATCTGGGATGACTCCAAGATTTATTAAAAGGATACCCACTTTAGAGCCTACCATGTGCTCAGGTCTGTGGGGCATTCAGAGGAACATTCACATTGCTCTTTCCTTCAAGAAGGCTAAACTCTAGCTGCTGGAAGAATACCTAACATGTGGCAATGCTATGGGAAAATGTGGTGCTTAGTACTCCAAGCAGGCCAGGCACGGTGGCACATACCTGTAATCCCAGTACTTTGGGAGGCCGAGGCAGGAGGATCACTTGAGCCCAGGAGTTCAAGATCAGTTTGGGCAACATAGAGAGACCCTGTCCCTACGAAGAATTTAAAAAGTTATTGCACAATTATGGTCTCAACTACTCAGGGGACTGAGTTGGGAGGATTGCCTGAGCCCAGGAGGTTGAGGCTGCAGGGAGCTGTGATTGCGCCACTACACTCCAGCCTGGGTGACAGAGCAAGAGCAAGACCCTCTCTCAAAAAAAAAAAAAAAAAAAAAAAGGTATATATATATATATATTCCAAGCACATTAAGAATCAAGAGAGGAAGGAGTTTCTGGAATAGAGTAGGCTGGGAAGGCTTCAAGGAAGAGGTGAGATCGAAACTATCTTCAAAGCATCAGTAGGATGTGGCTAGGCAGAGAGGAGACATTATCAAGCAGAAGATAAACCAAGGAGATGGGAAGGATGTGAGCAGGACTTCCTGCCTGAAGCAGAAGGTTTGAATTAGGGAGTCATGGGAAATAACACTGGTCCGTTAGGGTAGGGACAAGGAGTGCAGACTTTCAGGGCCACGTGGTAGCATTTAGATTTGACACAAGAAACAGTAGGGCCCCATTCAAGAGGATAAGTATGCCTCAAACACAGGAGTTCCTGGGAAGAGAATTATCACAAGAGACAACTTCTGTTGGGTGTTGGCCAGTGTCCCTCGTTCCCCCACCCCAGGTCCCCACTGCTTTACTTCTTGCTTTGCAGCCTCTCTTCACAGCCTTCCTGTGGCTGTGTTTTTGACCCTGATAGCTCCATGGCACAACTGCACTTTGCCTCACCCAGGCCTGTGGCTTCTTGCCTGGCAGGTGTCACTTCTCCACTTTCAAGCAGTGCCAAGAGTGGCTCTCACGGCTAAGCCGAGCCACAGCAAGACCTGCCAAGCCTGAGGACCTCTTTGCCTTTGCCTACCACGCCTGGTGCCTGGGGCTGACTGAGGAGGACCAGCACACTCACCTATGTCAGCCAGGTGAGGCCAATCTGTTTTCTTTGGGAGGCTGCTTCTTACCCCTTGGTTCTCATCCCTCCTCCACTCCTGCACATCGGTGCTCTGGGAAGCTAACCATCGTGGGGTCTCTGTTGCAGGTGAGCACATACGTTGTCGGCAGGAGGCGGAGCTTGCAAGGATGGGCTTTGACCTGCAGAACGTCTGGAGAGTCTCACACATCAACAGCAACTACAAGTGAGAGGGTTGGGGACCAAAACTCCTTCCACACCAAATGGCTTCCGTGTTTGGACAAAGCGTGGTGGGCACAGCTTCTGAGTCTGTGAGGGAGGAAGGCTTCTGGTTTCTCTTCCCACAAAGCCATCCCCAGGGATCCTGTTGTCACATGTTTTAGACCCAGTGCGGTGACCCCCACCTGGTCTCTTCTCAGATTGTGCCCCAGTTACCCCCAGAAGCTGCTGGTTCCTGTGTGGATCACTGACAAAGAGCTGGAGAATGTGGCTTCCTTCCGCTCCTGGAAGCGGATCCCGGTGGTTGTGTATAGGTGAGGCAGCGGGGCCGGGAAGTAGGGAGGCCATTTCTTACGTAACAAGGAAAGAGTCAGTATTGGAGGTTTTGGGTAACCTGGTTGACTGGGAATTGACACTATGGGGAAGTATGAAATAATTTTAAAACAAAAACTATCTTAGTTTTTTCTCCTAAGAATAAGGCTATTAGGGAGTTTATTCATTCCCCCCCCATTTATAGAGACAGAGAGAGAGAGAGAGAGAGAGTGTGTGTGTGTGTGTGTAAACATTGGTACACGGGTTGGCAAACTGGCCTGCAGACAAAATCTGGCTTATAGTCTTATATAAAACGGCTTGTAAGCTGTGAATGGTTTTTACATTTTCAAAGGGCTATTTTTAAAAAAACAAAGAAGAAATACATGACAGAAACTGGTTGTGACCCATAAGACCAAAAATTTGTTGTCTGACTTTTTACTGAAAATGTTTGCTGATCTCTGCACTAGAATATTGTAGCTAAAATAGAGTGAGACAGGAAGTAACCCTGAAGTTTGGAATTGTTCCTGTTCTTGGCTCAGCCAGGCCTTGTTCTCCTGCTGGGTGTCTGTACCTGGAGCAGTTGCTGTGCATATTTGATGAGTCAAGGTCACCTTGGGCGTATAGAGCCCATTTGAGAAAATATGTGTGATGGTGCTTTGTAAACTGTGAAGCCTGCTAGAGATGCTGGGGCTTTTGGTTGCTGTTATGGCCTGGATGAGTGGGTAGCCCCTGCTGGCTCTAGAGACTTTGGTCTAACCCCCTGAGGTAGGCCTCTGGAGGCTTCGAATGCCAAGGGCATTACGGTTTCTTCTGTTTTGTCAGACACTTGCGCAATGGGGCTGCCATTGCCCGCTGCAGCCAGCCAGAGATCAGCTGGTGGGGCTGGCGCAATGCTGATGATGAGTATCTGGTCACGTCCATCGCTAAAGCCTGTGCCCTGGACCCGGGGACAAGGGCCACTGGGGGCTCCCTCAGCACCGGGAATAATGATACCAGCGAGGCGTGTGATGCAGACTTTGGTAAGGTGTGGATGATGCTAACCCTCCAGGGAGCAGGCCCCCTCCTTGACTTGACTGGCTCCCAGGGAGTCCTCAGTGAGAATCTGGGAAGATGACCGCACACAGGGTGCTGGGGTCCCTGCCTTGTCAGAAGCTGTGGAGTGTGAGGGGTCTGTAGTTGCATGTTCTGCCTTCTGAGAGGGAGTGCCAGAGGGCCAGCAGGAGGCTGGGTGGCTGGCTGACTCAGGGGCTCCTTGCTGCTGTGTGTTTAGATTCCTCTCTGACTGCGTGCTCTGGAGTGGAGAGCACAGCAGCCCCCCAGAAGCTGCTAATCCTGGATGCGCGATCCTACACAGCAGCAGTGGCCAACCGGGCCAAGGGTGGAGGCTGTGAATGCGAAGGTATTGCTCTTATCCTGGTGTCTGTAGCCAGCCTGTGCTGTGGGTGGCTTTGGTGAGGAGGGGGTTGGGGGCCGTTTGTATAGTGGAAAGAGCCCAAACAAACCTGGCTTGGAATCACAACTTTGCTCCCTACTAGCTATGGCTATGACTATGCTGAAGTTGCTTAATCTGTCCAACCTTTATTTTCAATTTTACAAGAAGGGGGTGTTACAAACTTTGCAAAATTGTTGGGATGGTTAGAAGTTGCCTATGTAGGCTGTGCCCAGTGGCTCACACCTGTAATTTAGCACTTTGGGAGGCAGAGGCAGGCGGATGACTTGAGCTCAGGAGTTCGAGACCAGCCTGGGCAACATGGCGAATCCCCGCCTCTACCAAAAATACAAACCATTAGCTGGGCATGGTGGTGCACTCCTGTGGTCCCATCCCAGCCACTCAGGTGACTGAGACATGAGAATCGCTTGAAGAGGCAGAGGTTGCAGTGAGCTGATATCATGCCACTGCACTGTAGCCTGAGTGACCATGACACCCTGTCTCAAAAAAGAAAAAGAAGTTGTATATATAAAAGTATTGCTGCAGAGCAGCTACTATTTATTGAAAATTTAGTATATATTGTCTTTCTAAGTACTACTGTCATCTGTCATTACTGTTACTATTATTAGTATATGGCACCTGAGTCTCCAGAGATACAAGTGTGATTCAGATTTCAAAACTGTATTTAGTTCCCATGCTGGAGTGCTCTGCCCGGCCAGGGAAGCTTTGTCCACCAGGGACCACTCTTGTCCTGGATGCCTGTTTCCAGGACGTGCTTTTTTTTTTTTTGAGACAGAGTCTCACTCTGTCACCCAGGCTGGAGTGTAGTGGCGTGATCTCGGCTCACTGCAACCTCCGTCTCCCAGGTTCAAGCAATTCTCCTGCCTCAGCCTCCCAAGTAGCTGGGATTACAGGTGCCCGCCACTATGCCCAGCTCATTTTTGTATTTTTAGTAGAGACGGGGTTTCACTGTGTTAGTCAGGCTGTTCTCGAACTCCTGACCTCAGGTGATCCACCTGCTTTGGCCTCTCAAAGTGTTGGGATTACAGGCGTGAGCCACTGCGCCCAGCCTAGGACGTGCTTTTACGTCCCACTCTCCTGTCATGTCTACAGAGTACTATCCCAACTGTGAGGTCGTGTTCATGGGAATGGCCAACATCCATGCCATCCGGAACAGCTTTCAGTACCTCCGGGCTGTGTGTAGCCAGATGCCGGATCCTAGCAAGTAGGTGTTCCCTACTCGGATTCCTTACAGTCTCATTCCTTACCCAGTACCTCTTATTCTTGGAAGATTAGATGGGGAGATGAGAAGTTCGGAGAGCAGGAGACCTGAGGGCCTGGGTGGAGTTGGGTGCCATGAGCTAGTTCCAAGAACCCTTCCACTTCTCAGCCAACACTTTGGTGTGGTCACAGGACATTGAATTCCTTTCGTTTGGATCAGTTGTTCTACTCAAAGAACCCAGAGAACTGGGGAGAGAAAATGGCTGAGTGCGCATGTGATGCTTCCCAGTTCCTCTTTTGAGCCTCAGAAGCTCTTATCTGCTGCGGGTCCTGTCTTTCCTACCTTCCTGCTAGATACCTCTTGTCCAAAAGGCCCCGGGTTGTACCTCTTTGTTTCAGTTCTCACTGGGAACTTTGTTGGGTGGGGCTGGCTGTGGATGGAGGAGAGACTGTTGTGGCCTCAGCTCCCTTTGTGACCGACTTGATTTCTGCTCTCATGTAGCTGGTTGTCAGCATTGGAGAGTACCAAATGGCTGCAGCACTTGTCGGTGATGCTAAAAGCAGCTGTGCTGGTGGCAAATACAGTAGACCGGGAAGGCCGGCCTGTGCTGGTACACTGCTCCGATGGCTGGGACCGCACACCGCAGATCGTAGCCCTGGCCAAAATATTACTGGACCCATATTACAGGACGTTGGAGGTATTGAGAGGAATTGGGTGGGAAGACCAGAGGGAGTGTGGGAGGAGGGAAGGTGTTGAGCCCTCTGGATCTGTCCTGGGGATCTTTCAGTAGAGGACATTGGTGGCTTTTTTTTTCCTTTTTTTTCAACTCCCAAAGCTTTGGAAAATTGGTGGCTTTTAGTCCTCTTCTAGGTCTAGTCCTATTTTTCTTTGAAACTGCCAGCTCCCTGCTTTGGGCAGTTCCCGGGAGAGCAGCACATCAGCATTTCCAGAGAGGCCCTATGTTTGAATAGTTTCTTTTTTTGCAGGGCTTCCAAGTGTTAGTGGAGTCTGACTGGCTGGATTTTGGGCACAAGTTTGGAGATCGCTGTGGCCACCAAGAGAATGTGGAAGACCAAAACGAGCAATGCCCTGTGTTCCTCCAGTGGCTTGATTCTGTTCATCAGTTGCTTAAGCAGTTCCCCTGCCTGTTTGAATTTAATGAAGCATTCCTGGTAAGTCCTAAACCCTAAACAAGAGGGATAAGGGGGAATGACAGCCCGAGGCCCCCAGGTGCAAGCTCTCTCTGCCTTCTAGGTAAAACTGGTGCAACACACATACTCCTGCCTCTATGGCACCTTCCTGGCCAACAACCCCTGTGAGCGAGAGAAGCGCAACATCTACAAGCGGACCTGCTCTGTGTGGGCGCTCCTTCGAGCTGGCAATAAAAACTTTCATAACTTCCTCTACACACCCAGCTCAGACATGGTGAGTCTCAGCCTTTTTCCTATAGGTACTATTTAGAAACCTATAGGGAGAAGGAGCTGAATCAGTAGGGAAAATGTAGAGTCAAGGGCTTAGGGAAAGAAAAGGGACCAGGGACTCTTGACAAAGCACTAGTATTGGGCTGCTTCCCTAGGTCCTGCATCCTGTTTGTCATGTCCGGGCCCTGCACCTCTGGACAGCTGTTTATCTGCCAGCATCATCTCCATGCACACTTGGGGAGGAAAACATGGATCTTTACCTTTCCCCAGTGGCCCAGAGCCAGGAGTTCTCTGGCCGCTCTCTGGACAGGTAAGAAAAGCCCTTCTTCCTTTCTCCTGTCTCCACTAGGAAAGCAGTAACTATTTCCCATCTCATCTAAATGTTCTCTTTCTTTCTTTCTTTTTTTTTTTTTTGAGACGGAATCTAGCTTTGTCACCCAGGCTGGAGTGCAGTGGCGCAATCTCAACTCACTGCAACCTCCACTTCTCGGGTTCAAACGCTTCTCCTGCCTCAGCCTTCCGAGTAGCTGGGATTACAGGCGCTGACCACCACACCCAGCGAATTTTTGTATTTTCAGTAGAGACGGGGTTTCACCGTGTTGGCCAGGCTGGTCTCGAACTCCTGACCTCAGATGATCCACCTGCGCTGGCCTCCCAAAGTGCTGGGATTACAGGTGTGAGCCACCATGCCCGGCCTCTTTCTGAGATATTTAAAAGCAATTTCTTGAGTCATTTGAAGGAAAAGCTTGGCCAAGACTTGTAGCTAGCCTGGAGTACACTCTGTGTATTTTCAAGGTCCTCTGAAGATAAGGTTGGATACTTTTTTTCCTGAAGGAGCTGCTATCACCCTGTATGATATACCCAAGCAGGAGAGAGAACAAAACAGAAAGGACTATTTTAGGAAGGTTTGTGAGAATGGTCTTGATTTTTGTTCACTGGTACAGGACATGGAGAGCTTGCTATATTAGTAGCAACCTTTGTTGTGTCCAGCATTAGCTTCCAGAAACATCTGACTCTCAGGGAAATGGGTTCCCAGCAGGGGGATGGCCTTATATTACTCGGTCAGAAAAAGGCCAGAATTTAAAAGGGAGACATAAAATTAGTTATCTTCTGGCTGAATGTTTGGGGGGAAGTGAGATGGTGTTGGTTAAATTATGAGAGTAGTACCTGTTTCTTGTTTTTAAAAAAATAGTCAGTATAAAAGTAGAAAATCCCTTATGATCCTGGTCCCCACAGGTGTCCACTATTAGCATTTGGTATGTGTCTTTCCAGATGTTTATCTCTACATAGGTAAATCCACACTCATGCTCTCATATGGAAACATTTTTTATAAATAAAATCAGAATATTTTTACATACCCTTTTTACTTTTTTGCATATTCTGCAACTTGTTTTTCCCACTTTGTATTAGATTGTCTTCTCATGACAGCACATCTAAATTTCCTTTCTTGTTTTCATTGGCTTCAGAGTTGTCCACAATTTATATAACCAGATTCCTATTCATCATTTAGGTAATTTCCATTTTTTTTAAATCATTACAGGGAGTGCTTTAGTGAACATCCTTATATGTGTAACTTTTTAAAAAATTGTAAAATACGGGCTGGGCATGGTGACTCATGCCTGTAATCCCAGCATTTTGGGAGGTTGAGGTGGGCAGATCACTTGAGGTCAGGAGTTCAAGGCCAGCCTGGCCAACATGGTGAAACCCTGTCACTACTAAAAATACAAAAATTAGCTGGGCATGGTGGCAGGCACCTGTAATCCCAGCTACCTGGGAGGCTGAAACATGAAAGTCGCTTGAATCTGGGGGGCGGAGATTGCCGTGAGCCAAGATTGCGCCACTGCACTCCAACCTGGACAACATAGCGAGACTGCACTGCGTCTCAAAAAAAAAAAAAAAAAATTGTGAAATACACATGCTATTTACCATCTACACCATTTTTAAGTACAGTTTAGTAGGGTTACTTTGTAGTTTTTTTTTGTCTTGTTTTGTTTTTTTAAAGACAGAGTTGGGCTCTGTTGCCCAGGCTGGACTTCAGTGGCACAATCTCAGCTCATTGCAACCTCTGCCTCCTAGGTTCAAGTGATTCTCCTGCCCCAACCTCCCAAGTAGCTGGGATTACAGGCATGCGCCACCATGCCCAGCTAATTTTTGTATTTGTAGTAGAGACGGGGTTTTACTCTGTTGGTCATACTGGTCTCAAACTCCTGACCTCAAGTTACCCACCCACCTCGGCCTCCCAAAGTGTTGAGATTACATGTGTGAGCTCCTGCACCTGGCCAGTAGGGTTACTTTGTATGCATATTTTTGTACTTGTGCTAGTATTTTTGCCAGATAAATGAAAATACTGTGCTCAAAGGATATATATATATATATATCTCAAATTTTGATATTTGCTTATTGGCTGAGAGCTTTTTTTTTTTTTTTTTTTAAGAGACAGGGTCTTGTTCTGTCACTCACGCTGGAGTGCAGTGGCACAATTATAGCTTACTGTAACCTCAAACTCCTGGGCTCAAGTAATCCTTATGTTTCAGCCTCCCAGGTAGCTAATTAGCTCATTAGGCATGTGCCAATTTTTATTTTTTGTAGAGACAGGGTCTGTTGCCCACATTAGTCTTCAACTCCTGGCCTCAAGTGATCTTCCTGCCTTGGCCTCCCAAAACACTGGAATTACAGGTGTGAGCTACCATGCCCATCCTGGCTAAAAGTTTTTAAAATATGACATATGTTATTGATTGAATATTATAAAGGAAAACAAAAAACCCAGCATCCCAAATTATTGCTTTTAGGGTCTTTTGAACTAAGTCATTGTGAGGGGACCATGATAGGTTTCAGGAATTCATTTTTTTTCCTTCCCCAAACTATGCAGAATTTGGCTATAGGTTCATAGGTTTACTTTTCCTGGGAGAGGGGTCATAACTTTTAATCAAATTTTTAATAAGCTCTGTGACCCATTTAATAATCATTTCATTAACTTAGTATCTGATTTATCAATTCAACAAATGTTTCTTTAATACCTACAAGTTGCCTATTACTGTACTAGGTTTTGTGGCTACACCAAATAAATAGAAGATATTGGTTCTACTTTCAAGATAATTTTAAGCTGTAAGATAAGACACAGAGCAACTAGAGAACAATTCTTTTTTTTTTTTTTTTTTTTTTTGTGATGGAGTCTCACTCTGTCACCAGGCTGCAGTGCAGTGACTCAATCTTGGCTCACTGCAACCTCTACCTCCTGGGTTCAAGTGATTCTCCTGCCTCAGCCTCCAGGGTAGCTGGGACTACAGGCACCCGCCACCACACCCTCATTTTTCTTATTTTTAGTAGAGACAGGTTTTCACCATGTTGGCCAGGATGGTCTCAATCTCTTGACCTCGTGATCTACTCGCCTCGGCCTCTCAAAGTGCTGGGATTACAGGCATGAGCCACTGCACCCGGCCAACTAGAGAACAATTGTAAGTCAGCATCTAAGCAGATAAGAATGTGTGTAGTTCAGGCTGGGCGCAGTGGCTTATGCCTGTGATCCCAGCACTTTGGGAGGCCAAGGTGCGCAGGTTGCTTGAGCCCAGGAGTTTGAGACCAGCCTGGACAACAAACTCCACCTCTATAAAAAATACAAAAATTAGCCAGGCATGGTGGCATGCGCCGTGATCCCAGCTACTTGGCGGGCTGAGGCAGGAGGATTGTTTGCGCCCAGGAGGTCGAGGCTGCAGTGAGCTGTGATTGTGCTATGGCACTCCAGCCTGGGTGATAGAGCGAGACCTTATCTCAAAAAAAAAAAAAAAATAACGTGTATAGTTCAAAGCTTTAGAGAAATGATGTGTGTTTTAAAAGGGTCATTTGGTGGCTGTTTTACTCAGGAAATTTTCATGAAGGACCAGACAAGAACTGTGGGTCTGTTTGTGTTCTCTGTATCTGGCTTAGAATCTGGCACATAATAAGTAAATTTAAATAAATTTACTCAAGTAAAAATTTACTTAAAACTGGACAAACGGCTGGGTGTGGTGGCTCATGCTTGTAATCCCAGCACTTTGGGAGGCCAAGGTGGGTGGGTCACAAGGTCAGGAGATCAAGACCATCCTGGCTAACATGGTGAAACCACATCTCTATTAAAAATACAAAAAAAAAAAAAATTAGCGGGGCGTGGTGGCGGGTGCCTGTAGTCCTAACTATTCAGGAGGCTGAGGCAGGAGAATGGCATGAATCTGGGAAGGCGGAGGTTACAGTGAGCCGAGATAGTGCCACTGCAGTCCAGCCCGGGTGACAGAGCGAGACTCTGTCTCAAAAAAAAAAAAAACAACAACTGGACAAATGAATGAAATAAAGGGATTTGTGAGCTTAGTAACAAGGTTAGTGGAGAGGGGTCCAAAGGAAGTAGATACATGAGAGGTAGGGTTTTTTTTTGAAATGGAGTCTTGCTCTATTCCCCGGGCTGGAGTGCGGTCACACAATCTTCTCAGCTCACTGCAACCTCCGCCCACTGTGTTCACCTGATTCTCCTGCCTCAGCCTCCCGAGTAGCTGGGATTACTAATTTTGTATTAGTAATAGTAGCTGGGCTAATTTTTGTATTTTTAATAGAGACAGGGTTTCGCCATGTTGGTCAAGGTGGTCTCGAACTCCTGGCCTCAAGTGATCTGCTCACCTTGGCCTCCCAAAGTGCTGGGATTATAGGAGTGAGCCACTACGCCTGGGAGAGAGGTAGTTTTTTTTTTTTTAAAAGAACTTCTTTGGCTGGCAGGGGTTGAGAAGGGGCTATTTTAAGGAATAGAGAGAAATATAAGACAGGTCATTGAGGGCACTGAAGGCTTTAAA
The DNA here is from genome assembly GCF_002776525.5 of Piliocolobus tephrosceles. NCBI lineage: Eukaryota > Metazoa > Chordata > Mammalia > Primates > Cercopithecidae > Piliocolobus > Piliocolobus tephrosceles. Next base: position 35,551,663 of record NC_045449.1, read on the forward strand.
CATTACAGTAAAGAGTTTGTTTTGATTCGGTTGTCAATAGGAAGTCACTGTAGGAAGTCACTGTGATCTTCTAACAGTGGGATCCTTGGAGAACTAATCACTGAGTACAGGGTAGCTGGAGGCACAGAGACTAGCCAGCACTGCTGTAGTAGTTTAGGTATGAGGGGAAGAGTCCCTGGCTAAGAGAAAGGATTAAATTTAGAAGCACTGTAGAGAACCATTGGCAGGCTACAGAATTGATTGAAAGTTGGAGAGTAGAAGTGAAAAGTACTTTGCGTCTCAAGTATCTGAGCTTAGAAAGTAGGAGAATATTAGTACCGCTAATAGACATTGAAAAGTCGAGAAGACAAGCCAGTTTGGGGAGAAAGCGGAGATACAGGGAAATTGGGATTGAAATATTAGTTGACAGCAAAGAAGGAGGTGTGTTGTAGGCAGCTCAAGATGGAGAGTGGATTTTGAGGAATAACTGGTATAAAGATTTTAAAGGAAATGGTCTCTGTAACAACTGACCTGACTTACCTTTGATTCTACCTTTCCCTAGATCAAAAATGTCCTACTGTCTTTTTTCTTATCCTTCCATTAAAGTCATAAACACATTCTTGTATACCCATCTCAAATCCTACCCTCTCTGTGTAGCCTTCCTTGACCACTAGCTGGATGAGCTCGCTCTCCTTGTTCTAAACTCAGGTATTAGTATCTCTGTCAACATTGCTGATTAACCTTTGGTACACATAGAATGAGTTGTGGAGGATGGCAGAATGTTGTTATTTGAATTGGGACGAAGAACACATCAGAGTTAATTATAGTCTTCTATTTGTTGTTGTTGTTTGAGACAGTCTTGCTCTGTCACCCAGGCTGGAATGTAGTGGTGCGATCTCGGCTCACTGCAACCTCTGCCTCCTGCCTCCCAGGCTCAAGCGATTCTCATGTCTCAGCCTCCCAAGTAGTAGCTGGGTTTACAGGTGTGCACCATCACGCCCAGCTAGTTTTTGTATTTTTAGTAGAGATGGGATTTCACCATGTTGGCCAGGCTGGTCTTGAACTCCTGGCCTCAAGAGATCTGCCTGCCTTGACCTCCCAAAGTGTTGAGATTACGGGAGTGAGCCACTGTGGCCGGCATATTCTTTACTTCTTTTGTATGCTTGAAAGTTTCCATAATAAAAAATAAAATGAAAAGAAAGAAGTCAGCTGTGGCACTTAAAAGAATACAGATCCCTGGGCCTCACTCTTGGCCGTTCTTATTCATTAGGTCTTGGGTGGACCCTGGTTGTCTGGATGTCTAAGAAGATCCACCAAGATGCCTGATGTATATCACACATTCAGTTGGCACCTAGCAGTGGAAAGTTGATGTGGTATTTTGAGCTCATTCATTCATTTCTCAAGTCATTTGCCCCTGGTAGTGTGCTAGGTGCTGGGGATTCAAATAAGACAGAGTCCTGCCATCAGCACACTTCAGCAGAGGGAGTTAAACAAGTAAACAATGAAGTGCAATAATGTGTTATAGGAAGCACTGAGCAATGTGCTTTGATGTGGATTCTTTTGTTTAATCTTCATAATAGCTTTAAGAGCTAGGTACTTTAACCTTTATTCCATAGATGAGGGATCTGAGGCTTAGAGAAGTTAAAGTCACACAGCAAAGATGTTGTTAAATTGGGATTTGAGCCCTGCCTATGGGACTCCATGAACTCTAATTATAACGACTGTTTTTGCCTTCCTGGAATTTCATACCATTAAAAAAAAATCAAAATTGGTCATAAAAGTTATATCAAATATGTATAAAATATTTATTTTAAGTTTCAAAAATCAATTACTTAAAATAAGCTGCGTTGTAACTCCGCCTTTGGGGGATTTTTCCGCATGGGCTGAACTGACTGAGCCATCTAAAAATAGGGGGCCAGTGAAGTCTCTACTGTTTCCCTGGTGAATTTCCCTCAAGTTTTCATTGCTCTAAGGACTTTGAACTGCATTAATAATCAGGATGGTCATTCTTGAAAATGTCCCTTAACCCATCTGGTATATATGAATGCCTCTAGAGCTCTGAGTGCTATATACCAGGGGAAGTTTCTATGGGGCCTTGGGAATCAGAGGAGCACACTGCTGCTAAGTGGTTATCAAGAGCAGTGCTGAGGGAGTTGTATTGTCTTAATCAAGTTTGTGGTTATTATGTTTGTGGTTGGTTGCCTATATTTTGAATTCTCATAGCTTCTCTACAAGGTATGATTTATTATCATCATTGTATAAAGGGAAAGAACAAGTATCTGGGAGGTTAATTTACTTATTTGTAGTCATGTAGCTAATTAATGTCAGAGCCAATATGTTCTAGCTCCAAAACCCATCTTCTTTCTGTTTTATTGTGATGGAGGCAGTGGGATATTGGGTTTGAGTCTCAGGTATAGTCCTGACTGGAATAGTAGATTCAGAAGGCATTGGCATACAAGGCAGCTGAAACCATTGTAGTGGTTGAGATTGCCCAGGGAGACTGGTAGGTTGAGTGCTGACAAAAGCTGAGGATAGATTTTTGGGTTCCGGAGGACAGGGTCCATGTCTCATGCTTTTTTTACAGAATAAACTTTCAGTGAACATTGGTTATTTGTGATCCTAAGGGTCATTATTTCTAAACTTAAGTATTCTTAAGTGTCATTATTTCTAAACTCTGGCTTTGATCTTGCTCCATTGATTCAGCTCCATATATTGTATTGCAAATGCCCATCTCCTGACCTGGAGGTGTTATATTTGTCATTCCAGATTACCTAAAACCAGATCCATGGATGATCTTCTTTCTGCCTGTGACACAAGCAGCCCCCTGACTCGTACATCCAGTGACCCTAACCTGAATAACCACTGTCAGGAGGTCAGGGTAGGCCTGGAGCCCTGGCACAGCAATCCTGAGGGATCAGAGACAACCTTTGTGGACTCTGGGGTAGGAGGTCCTCAGCAGACTATAGGAGAAGTGGGTCTTCCTCCTCCTCTGCCCAGCAGCCAGAAAGACTACTTGAGCAATAAACCTTTCAAGAATCACAAAAACTGTTCTCCAAGTTACAAATTGCTTAATACCGCAGTGCCTCGGGAAATGAAGAGCAACACCTCTGATCCTGAGATCAAAGTCCTGGAAGAGACTAAGAGACCAGCTCCCAACCCTTCTGCCCAGAATGAGGTGGGTAGGACTTTAGATGGCACAGGGGAGCCACCTGAACATTGTCCTGAAACAGAAGCTGTCAGTGCACTCTCCAAGGTCATTTCTAACAAGTGTGATGGAGTTTGTAATTTTCCTGAGTCTTCCCAGGACTCTCCTACAGGTGTGCCCCAACAGGCCCAGCCAGACTCCATGCTAGGTGTGCCCTACAAATGTGTTCTCGATCACAGCCTCAGCACCCTTTGCAACCCACCAAGTGCTGCCTGCCAAACTCCTCTAGGCCCAAGCGCTGACTTCCTCAACCAAGATCCCTCAGGGTCTGTGGCAAGTATCTCCCACCAGGAACAACCGAGTTCTGTGCCAGATCTGACTCATGGGGAGGAAGACATTGGTAAAAGAGGAAATAATAGGAATGGGCAGTTATTGGAAAATCCTCGCTTTGGGAAAATGCCATTGGAATTGGTCCGGAAGCCAATTTCTCAGAGCCAGATCAGTGAGTTCTCTTTTCTAGAGTCCAACTGGGACAGCTTCCAAGGGATGGTGACTTCATTCCCAAGTGGGGAGGCCACCCCTCGGCGGCTGCTTTCCTATGGCTGTTGTAGCAAGAGGCCAAACAGTAAGCAGATTCGGGCCACAGGGCCCTGCTTTGGGGGCCAGTGGGCTCAGAGAGAAGGTATGAAGTCACCTGTCTGTTCTAGTCATTCCAATGGACATTGTACTGGCCCAGGAGGAAAGAACCGGATGTGGTTGTCCAGTCACCCAAAGCAAGTCTCTAGCACAAAGCCTGTTCCACTGACCTGTCCTTCTCCAGTGCCTCCTCTCTATTTGGATGATGATGGACTCCCCTTTCCCACGGATGTGATCCAGCATAGGTTACGGCAAATCGAAGCAGGGTACAAGCAAGAGGTAGAGCAGCTACGTCGACAGGTGCGTGAGCTTCAGATGAGGCTGGATATCCGTCACTGCTGTGCCCCTCCAGCAGAGCCTCCCATGGACTATGAGGATGATTTTGTAAGTAGTCACCAACTGCCATGCACCCATTATTTAGTCTGTTAATCCAGCCTTCCCTCCATTCAGCATTTATTCATTGGGTACTTGCTGTGTGCCACTGAGTTAGGTGCCTGGACTATAGGATGAAAAACAAGTAAGCAATTAGAATGATGTTTTTAAGTGCTATGATTGAGGAGGCATCGGGTGTTAGAGGGCTGGGATGGAGTGAAACGTCAAGGAAGGCTTTCTTGAGAAGGTAATGCTTGAGCTGAGTGCTGAAGAATGTGTGATATTTAGCTAGGTAGACAGTGAAAAGGAAACACCATTTGTAGAGGCATCGTGGCAATAGGTACTCCAATGATATGGCTTAAAAGGATGGGACATGCGAGTGTATATGTGTACATGCATGCATACACACTTACACTGGGGTTATAAGAGACAGATAGGGTGCTGGGAGGTGACATTGGAGAAGTAGATGGAGATTAGAAGGGTCAGCTTGAGTGCCCTTCTTGTTTGGATTTTACCCTTAAGGCAATAAAATTTTAGGCCAGTGCATAATATGATCAGAGTTGTACTTTAAGAAAATGACTCTTGCACTACTCTTGCAACAGTGTACAATTTTTTTTTTTTTTTTTTTTTTTGAGATGGAGTCTCGCTCTGTCACCCAGGCTGGAGTGCAGTGACACGATCTCAGCTCACTGCAACCTCCGCCCTCCCGGGTTCACGCCATTCTCCTGCCTCAGCCTCCTGAGTAGCCGTGGGGCCGGCTAATTTTTTTTTTTGTATTTTTAGTAGAGATGGGGTTTAACTGTGTTAGCCAGGATGGTCTCGATCTCCTTACCTTGTGATCCTCCCACCTCGGCCTCCCAAAGTGCTGTGATTACAGGTGTGAGCCACTGTGCTTGGGCCAACAATGTACAATTTTAATGAGGCAGTTGAGACCCAGATTGGGAGACTGGTAAGGTCATTTTGGAATAATCCAGGTGAGAGATGAAGACTATGTAGGCTGTACAGTGTTGGGCAGCCTCAGGTTCTGGCACCACAGTCCTTGGGGAGCTTCTAGGAGCCAGCTTCCTCCCCATGGTATCTTGCCATTTTCAGACACTTCCTTTGTTCTGTTAAGGTGCTCCCCACTTGCCTGCTTCTCACTTCTCTGGTGCTTTAAACAGGAATCAACAAACCTTTTTTTTTTTAAAGGGCCAAATAATAACTATTTTAGGTTTTGTGGGCCATACAGTCTATGTTGCAACTACTCAGCTCCGCTGTTGTGCAAAAGCAGCCGTAGGCCAGGCACAGTGGGTCATGCCTGTAGTCTTAGGACTTTGTGAGGCTGAGGTGGGTGGATCGCTTGAGCCAAGGAGTTTGAGACCAGCCTAGGCAACATGGTAAAACCCCATCTCTACAAAAATTACAAAAAAATTAGCTGGACATGGTGGCGGATGCTTGTGGTCCCAACTACTCAGGAGGCTGAGGTCGGAGGATCTCTTGAACCCAGGATGTTGAGGCTACGATGAGTCGTGATCATGCCACTGCATTCCAGCCTGGGCAAAAGAGCGAGACCTTGTCTCAAAAACAAAACAAAAAGCAGCCATAGACAGTATGTAAATGAATGAATGCAGCTGTATTCCAACAAAACCTGATTTACAAAAACAGGCAGTGGGGTAGTTTGGCCTGTGGGCCATAGCTTGTCAACCCCTGGTTTAGAACGTAACAAGAGAGTCTTTCTATGCTGTGGTGTAGCATATTGGTAAGAGTATAAGTCTGAAGCCACAATACTAGGTTCAAATCCCAGTTTTACTACATATCAGCTCTTAACTTTCTCTGTGGCTTCATTTTCTTATTTGTAAAATGGGGATATTAGTAGTATACGTTGTAAGACTGTCATGAGAAATAAGTTCATGTATGTAATGCACTTAGCACAGTGCCTGACACATGGTAAACACTAAGCGTTAATGATGATGAAGATAATGTTGTTGTCTTTGCCTTTACATCAGACATGTTTGAAGGAGTCAGATGGCAGTGATACTGAGGATTTTGGCTCTGATCACAGTGAAGACTGCCTTTCAGAAGCAAGCTGGGAACCTGTTGATAAGAAAGAGACTGAGGTATGTTTAGGCACATATGTGGTGGGTACTTATGTGAGCCAATGAGTCATCATACTTCCCAGAGATGAATGACATGCTGTAGACTGAGCTGTCTCCCAGAGGAGTGTCAACCTGGTAGGTAAGTGGTAGCCAGTTATGAAGATAAGCCTTGTCACTTTCTCCTGGGATGCTTTCCTTGTTGCAGTGTTGCTCTTCCAGTCTGTCAGCAGGACCAGGAATTTTTCCTTGTGCCTTCTATTAGGTGACTCGCTGGGTTCCAGACCATATGGCCTCACACTGCTATAACTGTGACTGTGAATTCTGGTTGGCCAAACGAAGACACCATTGCAGGTAAGATGTTTTGTATGATTTAGTATGACTTAAAAAACAGTGCAGGCCAGGTGCAGTGGCTCACGCCTGTAATCCCAGCACTTTGGGAGGCTGAGGCAGGCGGATCACGAGGTCAGGAGATCAAGACCATCCTGGCCAACATGGTGAAACTTGTCTCCACTGAAAATACAAAATTAGCTGGGTGTGGTGGCGTGTGCCTGTAATCCCAGCTACTCTGGAGGCTGAGGCAGGAGAACAGCTTAAACCAGGGAGTTGGAGGTTGCAGTGAGCTGAGATCACACCACTGCACTCCATCCTGGCAACAGAGCGAGACTCTGTCTCAAAAACAAAAACAGTGCAATACATATGTATAGAACTAAATGGAATTCGTTTGGAAGTGAATACCTCTTTATAGAAACTATTTTTGTTTGTCCCCAACTTTTCATTTAGTATCACTTATTCTCAGTATATTGGCATTTCCTAATATTAATTAATTTTTTTTAATTAGTGATGGGGTCTTGCTATGTTGCTCAGGCAAGTCTCAAACTCCTGGCCTCAAGCAATTCTACTGCCGCAGCCTACCAAAGTGCAGGGATTACTGGTGTGAGTCACCCTACCTGGCTAGTATATTGGCATTTCTGATGAACTCTTCCCTCTTTGTGCTTTGGCAGAAATTGTGGGAATGTATTTTGTGCTGGATGCTGCCACCTGAAGCTGCCCATTCCTGATCAGCAACTCTATGACCCAGTTCTCGTCTGTAACTCATGTTACGAACACATTCAAGTCTCTCGTGCCAGGGAACTCATGAGCCAACAGCTGAAGAAACCCATTGCTACAGCTTCCAGTTGAATGCCAGGGAGATGACGTGTCCAACTTTAGCAGGTTTGAAGGGAGGATCTGCTTCAGTTGTAGTTAGGAAGGTTCGTCGGTGTGGCTCATGAAATCACAGAGCTCAGAGATACCATCTTGAGAAATCCTCCTTGGTATCATGAAACTGGAGCAGAGGAATTGCAATTTGGCAGGAGGTCCTCTACTGGTGAGACCCTCACCTTGCGGTAATGGTCCTAACCCAGACCCAGGGTCTGGAAGCTTAATGTTGAGTTGGTGACTCCAGCCTCTTTCTCCTGGAGGTCACAAGATGATGATTGCATAGATGTTACCTGGTGCAAAGTGCCCCAAACAGCAATAGAATGGCATACGTATAACCAAACTCCAAGTGATAACCAGACCCATCTCTCCTCCACCTTGACAAAAGCAGATTATAGTATACAAGATAGGAATTCCTGTCCTATTTGAGATGAACTATATCCTGTACCTCTGTGCTCTGTGTCTGTGCATGAAGGCTCAGTCTTTAGAGGCACTCCCTCTAGTTGCATTAGTACTGTCTTTCTGTGGAGTTTGGTTTGAAGACTGGTTCAGCAAGTGGAGGTTTCAATGTATTTTTCAGTTGGCTCATCAGCCAGCATTGGTGAATATTCAGTTTAGGGGGACAGTTCTAGGGAGCGAGCCATTTTTGGGAGCAGAGGAAAACTCTGCTGATTGAGTTATTTTGAGCTGTGAAGGCAGTCGTCTCTGTTACACAGTGGCAGCTCTTGAGTTACGCACTGTGAAGAATGAGAAGGGAAAAGTAAAAATTATCCTTGTGAAACATCTGCTGATTGTGCCCTACCCTTTGCGCCTGACTTTTCCTAGTTGTCCTGGTGCTAACACAGGAGCTACACCTTGATCCTCTCCTGGCATGAAAATAAAACAAAGGTTTTCGTTGTTGTTCCATTGCCCGTTTCCCCCATGTTGTCTTTCCCTTGGCTGCTGCCTCCTCTGGATCACATTGCTTCTTATCCTGAACACTTGACACCTTGAGGGTAGAATTTAGCGTTTGGTTTTTACCTCCTAGCATATGCTGTTTGGTATGTGAGGGTTTCAGTACAAATGCTGCTGTCTATTTCTGTGCACTTAACAATGGAACCCAAACAGAAGAGAATAAAGCCTTGATACCAAAATCGGGAGAGAACATGTGTCCATTTGGACCAAACGTTGTTGGTTTTTTAAAACTTTTGTTTTTCTTTTTTTTTTTTTTCATCTTAATATGTACCAGTGGCACTTAACCAAAAGACACAGTGATATAGCCATGTACTGTGGGTGGGACAGATACAGTCTCCTTGGCCTATAATGAAACCACTAGGACTTTATACATTTTCCTTAATTTGTTGACATATAAATGGTAAATTACATTTAGGCTTATCCTGTTTTGAAATGATGGTAGTCATCTTTCTCACTGCTACTTTCATGTTGCTTTCTAGAAAACAGCATTTCATTCCAAAATAACTAGAATCTGCATTTAGAACAAGAATCATTATTTCCCTGACCTTTTCAGTCCTACAGAGAAGCATCTGTGGTTCTTTTGTACTTGCCATAGATGTAACCTAAAAAGTTTTGGCGTATTTAGGTCAGCCTAGCGGAACTTTTTTTTCATTTAAATGGAGCTGAATAATGGAGATTTTGTGTCTGCAAAATTCCTGAGATTATTGAAAAAGTAACAAGCTATTCCTTGTTTCTGATACATAAAATTATTTTAAGCATTTTATCAATCATTAAAATTTACTGCCAGTTGTGAGTGGCTTTTTAATTGACTTTCATTGCACTTCACTCTGCCTGTTTTCAAGGGGAGTAAGATTGGTAACATTTGGGGAGACTGTATCTGTTTACTTAGTGTGGCTGTTTTGAGGGACTGTCCCATCAGTGAACAAACTGCATGGCCTGGGAGAGAGACTCTGGGCTCTTGGCTCAGATGTGTTCATTAAATACTCCTTTCAGAGCTGTTGTGGGTGTAAGTGACATGATGTGGCCAAAAATCCAAACTGTGCAGTTGCGTTGTGACAAAAATGCAATGTGCTGTAAAAATTCAATACAGTTTAAATAAAATCTCTATATTAGTGCTGCTTTGTTGGGTTGTTTTATTTTCATTTCTAAAAAACCTTAATAGTCACTTATTCTTTGACCATGAGAAGAGTGAGAACATTGTACCCCTCTCTCCCAGCAATTTCCAATTTATTTATTTCGAGATGGAGTCTCTTTCTGTTCCCCAGGCTGGAGTGCAGTGGTGCGATCTCGGCTCACTGCAACCTCCGCCTTCTGGGTTCAAACGATTCTCCTGCCTCAGCCTCCCGAGTAGCTAGACTACAGGTCCTGGCTAATTTTTGTATTTTTAGTAGAGTCGCGGTTTCACCATGTTGGCCACGCTGGTCTCAAATTTCTGGGTTCAAGCAGTCCACCCGGCTCGGCCTCCCAAAGTGTTGGAATTACAGATGTAAGCCACTATGCCCGGCCAATTTCCATTTTCAAATGATCCTCTCTTTTTGAATCAGCATAGCTCTTGTTACATTCTTATTTATTGATTGGCTAGGGATCGATTCTTATGGATACCGTAGAATTCTATCCCATCTTTATTTATCTTTAATGTCTAAAATGCCACCAGCTGGTTGGGCAGGCACACAAGAGAGTACTTAGATTCTTGTGATTCCCTCTTCTCAGGGACTTCAGTTCTCATCTAACCTTGGGTAAATTGTCTTGAACAAAATACTGGCTTAAAAGAGTGTATCTTAAAAGATACAAAAGGCTACTATCTAAAAGGTGAATTCGTTTACTCAAGATATTATACCTCCAGTAGCATCACTTTTGTTTGAGAGGTGAGCAGTTCCACTTAGTAAAGATTACAGACCAGACCCTTTGGTCCCCAGAATGACCGACTCTGCTGCCTAACGCACACTTTCTCTGCATTCCAAGTCCCCACTAGTTGGCTAGGCCGAAACACACGCCTCTTGGTATTCCACGGTGGATAACTGGGCTTCTCTCTTCGCAGGACTTAGAACTTCCCGGCGGGCAGCCTTCCCGGCCTCAAGTCTGGGAACGCCTGAGGAAGGGGCGCCTGCCCGGGTCCCGCAGGCGTCTGGCGGGCCTGGCGGGGGCACGCGGCCGCCGAGGGGGAGGTGCCCACGCCGCGTGGCGGGAACTCGAGGCCCCATTGGCCGTGCTGGGAGGCGCCACGGGGCCTCGTGCGCCAACGGTCCCTGGTACGCGGCGGACGGGCGCCGGCAGGAGCGGGCAGGGCGAGGCGAAGGCCGGGGAGGGATCGAGAACGGGGTGGGAGAGCTAAGCTCGGGGGACGACGCCCGGGCCCATCGGGGCGATGGAGGAGGCGCTGCTCTCCACCCCCATCAACCCCAACAACTTCCCTGCCAAGCTGTGGCGCCTGGTGAACAGCCCGCGCTACCGCTCCATCCGCTGGGACGGCCGCGGCGAGGGGCTGCTCATCGACCAGCCGCTCTTCGAGGCCGAGCTGCTCAGCCCGCCCGGGCCGGGGGGAGGCGGCGGCGGGGCTGCGGGGGCTGGGGCCGAGCCCGAGCTCTTCAAAACCACCAACTTCACCAGCTTCATCCGCCAGCTCAACCTCTACGGCTTCCGCAAGGTGGTGCTGGGCGGGCCGGGCGCGGCAGGGCCGGGGCCGGGGCCGGGGCCGGGGGGCGGCGGGCCGGCAGGGGACGGGCCGCTCCATCACTTCCACAGCCCGCACTTCCGCCGCGACCAGCCGCAGCTGCTCGTGCACCTCAAGCGCCTGACTAGCGCCAACAAGGCCAAGCTGGCGGCCGGCCTGGAGGTGCCCTGCCGCCCGCCCAACCGCTTCCAGCGGCTGCTCATCACCTCGGCCTCCGCCTCCGCCGCCGCTGCCTCGGCCGCCGCCGCCGCCCCGTTGCAGCACCAGGAGCCGCCGCCGCCCGCGGGGCCCCGGCCGGAGCCTCACGGTGAGTTTGGGCTGCCCGCGCCCTCGCCCACAGCGGGCACATGGGCGGCGGGGAGCAACCGCCCCTCGAGGGCGCGTTTTCGCACGTCCTCACGCTGGGGGAGTCCGAAAGGCGCCCAGGACCCGTTGTCCACTGTGCTCCCAGCGACTGAAGGTCCTGCCACTGCCACCGCCACCATTCTCGGCACCAGCACGGTGGTCACCAGCCCACCCCTGGAGGGTCCATAAGCATTCAGCCCCTTCTGAGCCCACTGGCAGCAAAAGCGACCTCCACCTCTTAGGCTCCCTTCTACTTGTCCCCGGTTTGAACTCCAGGAGTTACCTGGTTGTAAGCCTCCGTTTACCTTCCTGAGACCCACACTGTCTACTGTAAACATGTAGACTAAAGAGTCCTTCGTTGAAACATTGGGTCTGGAAGAAACACAGAAGGGGCTCCTTTGCTCCCGTGGAAGCAGAGTGGAGTCACCCTACATTAAGGCGGGATGGAGCAAAATCATAGTCAAGAGAACTTAAAACATTACGGTTGGGCATGGTGGCTCACGCCTGTAATCCCAGCCCTTTGGGAGGCCGAGGCGGGTGGATCACGAGGTCAGGAGTTCGAGACTGGCCTGACCAACAGGGTGAAACCTCGTCTCTACTAAAAATACAAAAATTAGCCGGGCGTGGTGGTGGCACACGCCTGTAATCCCAGCTACTCAGGAGGCTGAGGCAGGAGAATCGCTTGAACCCAGGAGGCAGAGGTTGCAGTGAGCCCAGATGGTGCCACTGCACTCCAGTCTGAGCAACAGAGCGAGACTCTGTCTCAGAAAAAAAAAAAAAAAAAAAGAACTTAGAATGTTACAATAGTAGCCAAGGGAAAGTTTTGGAAAAGGTGCCTGCAGTGGAAATTTGTCCTTGAAGAGGGCTGCCACCTTCCACCTATTGGCACATCTAAGAAATCTTAGAAGAAATGTTCAGACAATCATCAGATTTAGGGTTCTGGGTGATGTGTAGAATGGTAGACATTGTTTATATACCTTAAGATCAAAAATACGATACATCGATACATCGTGGCTTACAAGATATAGTTCGTATATAGAATGAATTGGCTATACATTTCTTTCATTGTAGCGAATTAGAGCTTGATGCTTCCTTAAAGGGTTATGATTAGACAAACATAAGGCAAAAATGGTTTTCTTTACGGCTGTCAAGTTTTAGTTTAAAAAGAATTTTAGAAAGCTCACATTTACAGACTTTGAAGTTTTCTCTATTGCCTACAATCTTTCAGTATTGAAAAAACTTTTTGGTATACATCTGTATTTAGTAAAAGTTCAGAAACCCTCTGTGATAGTGAATTATTTATTTTTTATTATTTGTTTTTTTTTTAGAGATAGCGTTTTGCTCTTGTCACCCAGGCTGGAGTGCAATGGCGCGATCTCGGCTCACCACAACCTCCGCCTCTCAGGTTCAAGTGATTCTCATTCCTCAGCCTCCTAAGTAGCTGGGAATACAGGTGCGTGCCACCATGCCTGGCTAATTTATGTATTTTTAGTAGACAGGGTTTGACCACGTTGGCCAGGCTGGTCTTGAACTCCTGACCTCGTGATCCACCCGCCTCAGCCTCCCAAAGTGCTGGGATTACAGGCCTGAGCCACTGCACCCCGCCTATTTTATTTTTTGAGATGAAGTCTCACTCTGTTGCCCAGGCTGGCGTGCAATGGCAAGATCTCGTCTCACTGCAACCTCTGCCTCCCAGGTTCAAGTGATTCTCCTACCTCAGCCTCCAGAGTAGCTGGGATTTTACAGGTGCCTGCCACCACATCTGGCTAATTTTTGTATTGTTAGTAAAGATGGGGTTTCACTATGTTGGCCAGGCTGGTTTTGAACTCCTGACCTCAGGTGATCTGCCTGCCTCGGCCTCCCAAAGTGCTGAGATTACAGGTGTGAGCCACTGCACATGGCCAAATTATTTTGTAGACTTGATTTTTTTTTTTTTTTTTTTTTGAGATAGGGTCTCACTCTGTCCCCCAGACTGGAGTGCAGTGGCAAGATGTTGGCTCACTGCAACCTCCACCTCTCGGGCTCAAGGGATCCTCCCACCTCAGCCTCCCGAGTAGCTGGGACTATAGGTGTGGCCACCACACCCAGCTAATTTTTTGTATTTTTGGTAGATACAGGGTTTCACTCTGTTTCCCAGGCTGGTCTGGAACTCCTGGGCTCAAGTGATCTGCCCACCTTGGCCTCTGGAAGTACTGGGATTACAGGCGTGAGCCACCACCGCGCCAGGCCTGTAGACTTGATTTTTGATGCTCTTCCCCCTCTTCCAGGAAGGCAAGGGTGGCAATATTCCATTTCTCTGTTTAAAGAGTCCATGGTATGAAGCAGTATACCAAGAAACCAACAGGATATAATAATAATTCATTCTTTACCTTCAACTAGGAGAGTAATAAAAACACTTTCAGCATGTTAACATGGATTTACTATAAAGTAAATGTAATCCCATGGGGCCAGGCATGGTGGCTCATGCCTGTAATCCCAGCACTTTGGGAGGCCGAGGCGGGTGAATCACGAGGTCAAGAGATTGAGACCATCCTGGCCAACATGGTGAAACCCTGTCTCTATTAAAATATAAACATTTGCTGGGTGTGGTGGCGGGCGCCTATAGTCCCAGCTACTCGGGAGGCTGAGGCAGGAGAATCACTTGAACCTGGGAGGCGGAGGTTGCAGTGAGCCAAAATCATGCCATTGCCCTCCAGCCTGGGTGACAGAGCAAGACACCATCTCAAAAGAAAAAAAGAAATCTGGGTTATTTTTGAGTTAATGAAAAGTTTAAATATACAAATAAAATAACACTATGTACAGCTTAACCTTCTCCCAGGGTTACAAATGACAACAGTGCTTGGTTCATTTGGAATTTAAAAGATAAGGAACTAGGTTATATGTCCACTGTGGAGTTTAGAAGATAATGGATTAGGTTAAAATTCCAACAATAAGTTGAAAAAGCAGCAGTGGCATAAGAATGTCCTAAAGGAATATTAGTGCACTTCCATGTGATGGCCATTGATTTTGGTAGGGAATGGTCAGGGGCAAGGCAATGGAAACAATACCATGGCATACATTTGGCAGAATCTCTGACATGGATTTTTTTTTTTCAGGTTGCATGTCTGGTGGGCATAAGGAGAAAAGACTAGAAAATGTGTTTTTTGGGAGAAATGGGATAACCACTTCAAACAAAGAAACATACATACATACACACACACATAAAAACCAACACTTGCTCTTTTCTCTGATCTTTTTCCCTCAACTATCTTAAACCCAGTTATATTTTAAGGATAGAGTCCATTTTAATTGAAGAAATTCAGGGCCATCTGGAATCTGATTTTATTCACTTATAGTTCAGTTGGTCAGCATTTAAAGATTACTGTTTGTTGAAAAACATACATTCATGGTGTTTCAGTATAGATTATATGTCAATCCATGTATAACTAAGTTATTGTTTTGATGCCTTTCCTGTTTGGTGTTTTTTGTTTCTTTGTTTGTTTTTTTGTTTGTTTTCCTTACCATTCTACCTGTTGGTGTGTGCAGAAGGTATGTCAGGTGTGGACTGTCTATACCATAGGTTTGGTTCACCAGGGAATTGTGTTACTGGTTCGGGTGGAATGTGATTCTGCTATAAGTTCAAGCATACTAGAACTTGAATAATTGAACAGAGTTATTCAAGAATACAACTTTGTTTTGTTCTCATTCCATGTTCTAAGTCCTTGGCTCTTCTATTTTTCCTCATCTCATTTTTCTTCTTCTCAAATCTTGCCTTGGTTGTGTGCCTGACTACACTGCTACTGCTTAGTCTCCATTTTTTCTGTGTTCTATTTCTGTGTATGGGTTGAACACTTCTCTCTCTATAATAGAATCCTCTGTTTTAGGACCTAGTTCTTTTATTTAGAGCCACTGAACCAACTGTACTGTTCACCTTCCAAGAGTCTACTTGATAAGAAACGTGATATTGCATGTTTTTCCTTTGTGCACTTTTGTTATTTTGTTTTTAGGAACAGTTTATTTTACGATATTTGTTAAAATATTCTAAACTAAGTAACAGGTCTGAGAAATGGATAGCTGTTTTTGCCTGGGGATACCATGCTCTCAAGAGGCAAGTTTTTGGATTCTTTCCTGGGAATTGATTAACTCAGATGCACTTCCATAAAATAAATAGAATTTTTAAGAACACAATTTCATCCTGCCCTCTATTTCCAGAATTCTGGATTAAGACTTTGCCAAATATATCTTAAAGCTATTTTGAGGACATATAGGTGATGTAATGTTGATCTGAATTGACCACTATGAGGTAACCCTTAACAGAAGAATAAATAAGGGCTGAACATGTCTTGGTTCTTTATTTTAAAAAACAGACTTAAAAGAATGCCCTTCTAATCTTGACTGTGTTCTAATTTTAACAGCATCTAAAATAGTTAATTGGCCAGCACTCCAAGTTTATCATAATAGAAGTAGACAGATATAAAACAATTTGAGGTCGAGAATTCTTTAATTAGCTGCTGAAGTTATTGACAGCCTGAAAATTCACCAACAGTTTATCCTCAAAGAGGGCAGAGCTGTTGTACTCTGTAGGCAGTATGTAGTGTTGGCACGTGAGCATCCCAGGAGAAATCAAGCAATGGGTAGTTTTGGACATGGAGAAACACCTCTTGTGAAGAGCCAAAGAAAAAAAAAAAAGGAGGCATTGTCAGTGGTGGGTTCAAAGTGTGTGTACCTGCGGAATTGGTAGTCAAGCAGCATAAAAACTGTTTTATGCTTCTTTTTTTTTTTTTAAGACAGAGTCTCCCTCTCTCACCAAGGCTGGAGTTCAGTGGCATGAACATGGCTCACTGCAGCCTTGACCTCCCAGGATCAAGTCATCCTCCCACCTCAGTCTCCTAGCTGGGACTGTTGGGGCATGCCACCACACCTGGCTGATTTTTAAATTTTTTGTAAAGACAGGATCTCACCTTTTTTTTCTTTTTTCTTTCTTACTTTTATTTCCTTTCTTTCTTTTTTTTTTTTTTTGAATCGGAGTCTTGCTGTGTTGCCCAGGCTGGAGTGCAGTGGCGCAATCTTGGCGCACTGCAGCCTCCGCCTCCCGGGTTCAAGCTATTCTCCTTCGTTAGCCTCCCGAGTAGCTGGGACTACAAGGTGTGCGCCACCATGCCCAGCTAATTTTTGTATTTTTAGTAGAGATGGGGTTTCTCCATGTTAGTCAGGCTGGTCTCAAACTCCTAACCTCAAGTGATCTGCCTTCCTCAGCCTCCCAAAATGCTGGTATTACAAGCGTGAGCCTCCATACCTGGCCGGGATCTCACCATTTTGCCTGTGCTGGTCTGAAATTCCTGAGCTCAAGCAATCCTCCCACCTTGGCCTCCCAAAGTGCTGGGGTTAGAAGGATGAGACAGGGTTAGAAAAAATAGACAGGGTCTATTTTTTGTACTTTAAAGGAAGAAAGGAAAAATAGTTTTTAAGAGATCTGTCATTTGAATACATTTAATCTTCTGAAGTAGGATTTTTTTTCCCCACATTAGATAAAGCCTCTTGATTTCCAGGGCTCCAGAATTTGTGTTGTTCATATGTACGTATTTTTTTTTTCTTTTTGGCATTAATGCTTTATTTACTTGTTTAAGTATTTATTTTTAAGAGACAGGATCTCACTCTGTCACCCAGGCTGGAGTGCGGTGTCATGAGCATAGTTCACTGTAACCTTGAACTCCTGGACTCAATAATGCTTTATTCTCTCTTTTTAAAACAGGGTCTCACTATGTCACCCAGGCTAGAGTACAGTGGCTCAATCTCAGCTCACTGCAACCTCCACCTCCTTGGTTCAAGCGATTCTCCTGCCTCAGCTTCCCAAGTAGCTGGGATTACAGGCATACACCACCATGCCTAGCTAATTTTTGTATATTTTGTAGAGATAGAGTTTCACCATGTTGCTCAGGCTGGTCTCGAACTCCTGGACTCAAGTGATCTGCCCGCCTCGGCCTCCCAGAGTGCTGGGATTACAGGCATGAGCCACCATGGCTGGCCTGCTTTATTCTTTAAAGGAAATTAAACCACAGAAATAGAATGACAGATTTGTAATTTGTTGAATGGGTTTACAATCTAATTATTTGGAAAAGCAGATATTTGAGTGTCAACTTTCAACATGTAGTTTAATACTTGAGTAGCACATAATAGGTTTTCCCTCTGTTTTACAGATTAGCTTAATAAATTGAAAGGAACTTGTGAATCAGTCACATGATTTAATGCAAAACTTTCCTTAGGAATAAATTAGGCTAGCTTTGTTTATGTTCAAGAATCATAATGTATAGTTCTGCACCATTTATATTCTCTTGTCCTTCATTACATACTGTTGCCCTTTCTCTCTCTTCCTTATCTCCATTTTTTATTCCTTTTTACATTGCTAATGAAGAGAAGACAAGTATCAGAATCTCTGGGCCTGGATTTGTGGATTTTTAACATACTCTTCAGGTGATTCAGATGTAAACCAATGTTTGAGAGCCACTGACATCTGGGAAAGGATACTACTGGAAAGACTCTGAAGAAAGAAAAATCATGGAAAATGATTGATTGATTTAAGGAATGAAAGAGGAAACTAAGTCAAACTTTTCAAGCCTGACTTTTCTACAAAGATTATCATTTTTAAAAATTTGAAAGGGAGGGCAAGACATGGTGGCTCATGCCTGTAATCCCAGCACTTTGGGAGGCAAAGGCAGGAGGATTGCTTGAGCCCAGGGGTTCAAGACCAGCCTGGGCAACATAGGGAGGCTCCTGCCTACAAAACAAATTTAGCCGGGTGTGGTGGTGCATGTGTGAACTCCAGCTATTCAGGAGGTTGAGGTGAGAGGATTGCTTGAGCCCAGGAGTTTGAGGCTGCAATGAGCCATGTTCACACCACTGCACTCTAGCCTGAGCAACAAAGCAAGAGTCTAAGGAAGAAAAAGAATAAAACACTGATGCCAAAAATAAACACATACACACAACACAAATTCTGGAGCCCTGAAATCAAGAGGTCTTTAGTAGGGGGGAAAAAATCCTACTTCAGGAGATTGAATGTATTCAAATGATAGGCCTCTTAAAAATGATTTTTCTTTTTTTCCTTTGAAGTACAAAAAACAGGCCAGGTACAGTGGCTCATTTCTGTAATCCTAGCACATTGGGAGGCCAAGGCAGGAGGATCGCTTGAACCCAGGAGTTCCAGACCACCCTGGGAACGTGGCAAGACCTTGTCTCTACAAAAAGTAAAATAAACAGTGCTTGGTGGTGTGCACCTATAGTTCCAGCTACTCAGGAGGCTGAAATGGGAGGATTGCTTGAGCCTGGAAGTTTGAGGCTAGAGTGAGCCGAGATCACATCACTGCACTACAGCCTGGGCGACAGAGTGAGATCCGGTTGGTTGGTAGGTAGGTAGGTAGGTAGGTAGGTAGGTAGGTAGGTAGGTAGGTAAGTAGATAGATAGATAGCAAAGAAGGTTACATTTATAAAAATCTTGTTATATGTTCCATACCCATTTCTTTTATTTTTTGGTGGAGAGCTTATTTTTATGCCTATTATTAATGTTACAAAATTGTTTGAAAGACTGAATGGAAAACTTTTAGGAAGTAGCTTACACGTTAGAAAAATCTGAGTCAGGCAAATAAAGCGAAAGGTAAGATGGCCAAATCATGTATAAAAAGCTTTTAATGTTGAATATTTGATTTAACATTTGATTTAATGTTAGAATTTAGGCAGTTTATCTTTTATGACTATTACACTGAGAAAACAAAGGTTTATTCGATTCTTCTTTCGGCATTATATGTCTCATATTCTTGATTCTGAATTTGTTTTTACCAAAACTAAACTTCTGTTGTGTTAAAAATGGCTGATAGGTGAAGAGTAGTATATTTTATGACCTTTGGTTTACTATGTCTGGTGGTGTAATGCAAAATTAGTAAATATGCTCTTCCTCTTTTATGCAGGACCACTGGCTGTAGGACAATTTCACCGGTCATTTCGGCGAGATAGTTTGTCTCCTTACTCCTACGTATCAACTCCGTCCCATGACCACAGTACTTTCCCTCTGAAAGGTTTAGATCGGACCCCAGTTCCTCACAGGATATGGCAGAACTCCCTTGGAATGCACCCTGGACAAGTGGAGACATCTCCCACATTTTCAGATAAAGGGGTTCCATTTCCTGTACTCCAGAGGTTTCCAGCTGAGGTTACCTATACGCTGCAACCCAGCACCACATCTGTCCATGTTCAACAAGGTCCTCAAACAATGGTCAGCTCCTCCCAAAAATACAGTAACTACACACCCTCAGCACAGTACTCGCAAGCCTACTATCCAACAGGTATGATAAATTCAGGTTCATGGCCTTCTATTTAAGGTTGTTTATAATGGGCATATATATATATTTTAAATGCATTTTATTGTCTCTGCTTTAACACAAAGAGTAGGAATATGCATCTAAGAAATGGCAAAGATTTCTTAGCAGGAGGTATTTTTAAACAATATATAAAATTTCATTGTGTTTTTAAGAGTTGTGAAAATTTTGTTGGGTGTATAAAGGTGTGTATTGTTAGTGAAACTTGTATACTCAAAATGTGTCCTAGTTATGAAATTAGGACTTAGTACCCCAAGGGCGGATGTGGTGGCCCATGCCTGTAATCCCAGTACTTTGGGAATGTGAGGTGGGTGGATCATTTCAGGTCGAGTTCGAGACCAGACTAGCCAACATGGTGAAACCCCAACTCTACTAAAAATACAAAAATTAGCCAGGCACGGTGGCAGTCGCCTGTAATCCCAGCTACTCAGAAGGCTGAGGCAAGAAAATTGCTTGAACCTGGGAGGCGGAAGTTGCAGTGAGCGGAGATCACTCCACAGCATTCCACCCTGGATGACAGAGAGACTGTCTTAAAAACAAAAAAACAAAAAACAAAAAACCTTAGTACCCCAGAACTTTATTTTAACTCTGTCCCTGGTGCCGCAGTTTTTTTTTTTTAATATGTCTATTATATATTTAATATGGTTTAATCTTAAAGTGAGATTACCTCATAATGAAATCATTTATTATCTCAGTAATGATATTTAATAAAAAAAATACTCTCTGAACATTAAATTCTTTAGTAAAAACCTGGTGAACAGTGGGATCTCCGCAGTGTTATTCCTAGGCAGCTAAGAACTGGGGAGTAGCAGAGAGAAGGAGAAACCTGACAATGACAACTGACCTGGAACTCAACCAAGGGCATTGAGAACATGCTGGTAGATCCCAAGCCACTAATTGGGAATGCTTATGATAGTTATCATCTGTTTTGCTTCTTGGGGGGAAAAAAAAGTTGTGTTTTTCTTCCTTTCTTTTCTTTTTTTTTTTTTTTTGAGATGGAGTTTCACTCTTGTTGCCCAGACTGGAGTGCAATGGCACAATCATGGCTCACTGCAACCTCCACCTCCTGAGTTCAAGCAATTCTCCTGCCTCAGCTTCCTGAGTAGCTGGGATTACAGGCGTGCGCCACCACCACGCCCAGCTAATTTTTTGTATTTTTAGTAGAAATGAGATCTCGCCATGTTGGAAGGGCTGGTCTCGAACTCCTGACCTCAGGTGATCCACCTGCCTTGGCCTCCCAAAGTGCTGGGATTACGGGAGTGAGCCACACTGCTTGGCCATTTTTTTTCTTTTTTAATAGAAAACGTTTTGCAATATAATCTTACCGTTTCACTCAAATGTATTTTCTTCTTCTTCTTTTTATTTTTTTGAGACAGAGTCTCACTCTGTTGTCAGGCTGGAATACAATAGTGCAATCTCGGCTCACTGCAACTTCCACCTCCTGGGTTCAAGTGATTCTTCTGCCTCAGCCTCCCAAGTAGCTGGGAATACAGGCACCTGCCACCATGCCTGGCTAATTTTTTTTTTTTTTAGTAGAGACAGGGTTTCACCATGTTGGCCAGGCTGGTCTTGAACTCCCACCTCGTGATCCACCCACCTCGGCCTCCCAAAGTGCTGGGATTACAGGTGTGAGCCACTGCACCAGGCCTTAAATGTATTTTCAATTTTGCAAAAACACGATAGCAGTGGCATGTATTTCATCATGTGGTATGCTTTTTACACAATGATGAAATGAGGCAATAGAAATAAGACAAGGGTCAAAGCTTTAAGAAAAGACCAGAAAGAGAAGAAAGGGGGCATTCCAGAAAAGACCAGAAAGAGAAGAAAGGGGGCATTCCTTACTCTGTGAATTAATAATCTAAGATCTTTAATTTTTTCAGTTATGTAAATCTGGAAGCAATTTCTGGAAGTCTTTTGTTGGACCATTTCTCCCAGGCGGCACTAAAGGGAAAGCTAAAATATTTTTCATTTTAAATATTTTTTCAAAAACATATTTACTTAAAGTAGAAGAAATGTAAATTAGAAAAGGGAATGGAGTGGCCGGGCCCGGTGGCTTACGCCTGTCATCCCAGCACTTTGGGAGGCTGAGGTGGGCGGATCACGAAGTCAGAAGATCGAGACCATCCTGGCTAACACGGTGAAACCCCGTCTCTACTAAAAATACAAAAAAATGAGCCGGGCGTGGTGGCAGCGCCCGTAGTCCCAGCTACTGGGAGGCTGAGGCAGAAGAATGGCGTGAACCCGGGAGGCGGAGCTTGCAGTGAGCCGAGATCGCGCCACTGCACTCCAGCCTGGGCAACACAGCAAGACTCCATCTCAAAAAAAAAAAAAAAAGAAAAGAAAAGAAAAAGAAAAGGGAATGGCGTAATTTGTTGCCATTTAAAAATTAAAAATCTAGGCCTGGCGTGGTGGCTCACACCTGTAATCCTAGCGCTTTGGGAGGCTGAGGCGGATGGTTCACGAGGTCAGGATTTCGAGACCAGGCTGGCCAACATAGTGAAACCCCGTCTCTACCAAAAAAATTACAAAAATTAGCCAGGCATGGTGGCGGCTGCCTGTAATCCCAGCTACTCGGGAGGATGAGGCAGGCGAATCACTCGAACCCGGGAGGCGGAGGTTGTGGTGAGCCAAGATGGCGCCATTGCACTCCAGCCTGGGCGACAGAGCGGGACTCCGTTTCAAAAAAAAAAAAAATTATAAATCTGGGCGAGGGAGGCTAGCCGCTGCCGCCGCATCCCCTCCGCTAGCAGGAGCCCGGACCGGGTCCCGCACGCAGCCCTAGCCGGTACCTTGTAGTCAGGCCGCGAGGGCAGCGCTGGGAGGAGGCGGCTGGACCCAGCGAGCGACCGCGCGTGTGTCTTGAGGGGGAAGCCGCCTGCCAGTCCCCTTCGCCTTCCCTTCCCCCGCCCCCACCTTCCAACCGCGCCACATCGGCATCCGCTGCCAAAGTCAGTAGAAAGGAGCTCAACTACGCCACTACAGGGCCAACGAGACCTCAGGAAAACAGCAAGAAGCAATTGAACACATTGATGAAATCCAAAATGAAACAAACAGACTTAATGAACAAGCCAGTGAGGAGATTTTGAAAGCAGAACAGACATGTAACAAACTCCGCTAACCATTCTTTTCAGAAGAGATCAGAATTGATCACCAAAATCCCACATTTTTGGATAACAACATTTATCAACCATCCACAGGTGTCTGCACTGCTTGGGGAGGAGGAAGAAGCGGCACTGCATTATTTGAGCAGAATTGAAGTGACAGAATTTGAATATATTTAATCAGGTTACAGAATAGATTTTTATTTTGATCAAAATCCTTACTTTGAAAATAAAGTTCTGTCCAAAGAATTTCATCTGAATGAGAGTGGTGATCCATCTTTAAAGTCCACTGCAATCAAATAGAAATCTGGAAAGGATTTGACAAAGCGTTCAAGTCAAATGCAGAATAAAGCCGGCAGGAAGAAGCAGCATGAGGAACCAGGGAGCTTCTTTACCTGGTTTACTGACCATTCTGATGCAGGTGCTGATGAGTTAGGAGAGGTCATCAAAGATGATATTTGGCCAAACCCATTACAGTACTACTTGGTTCCCGATGTGGATGAGGAAGAAGGAGAAGAAGATGATAATGATGAAGAGGAGGACGGATTAGAAGATATTGATTAGAAGGGGATGAGGAGGAAAATGAAGAAGATGAAGATGATGATGAAGGGGAGGAAGGAGAAAAGGATGAAGGAGAAGATGACTAATAGAACACTGATGGATTCCGACCTTCCTTTTTAAAAATTTTCTCCAGTCCCTGGGAGCAAGTTGCAGGGGTTTTTTGTTTTGTTTTTTGTTTGTTGTTTCTTTGTTTTCCCCTTGAGCTCAGTCGCCCTGTTCTTGAGATCTCTTTTCTCTGTATCATGATTCTCACCTTATTTGGGGGAAATACCTTGAGCAGAATACAGTGGGAAAAGAGTCTCTACCTCTTTCTGTTCGAAATTCATTTTTATCCCTTCCTGTCTGAACAAAAACTGTATGGAATCAACACCGCTGAGCTCTGTTGAAAAAAGAAAAACCTGCTCCCTTGTCTCTGATGGAAGCTGGAAGGTGTGAGGCCCCTTGTGTGGCAGTGCCCAGAATCCTAGCTTTTTTACTCCTTTCTCTGTATATTCAGCTCAGAGAGTACACTGTGTCTCTGTGTGAATATGGACATTTAGCATTTACCAACATGTATCTGTCTACTGTCTCTTGTTTAAAACAACAAAAAAACAGAAAACAAAACCTTAAAAAAATGGGTTTATAGAAGGTCAGCACAGGGTGGGTTTGAGATGTTTGGGTGGGTTAAGTGGGCATTTTGACAACACGGCTTCTCCTTTTGCATGTTTAATTGTGATATTTGACAGACATCCTTTGCAGTTTAAGATGACACTTTTTAAAATAAATTCTCTCCTAATGATGACTTGAGCCCTGCCACTCAATGGGAGAATCAGCAAAGCCTGTAGGATCTTATTTGAAATTGACATTCTCTATTGTAATTTTTTTCTGTTTATTTTTAAATTTTCTTTTTGTTTCACTGGAAAGGAAAGATGAGGCTCAGTTTTTAAAGGTTAAAAGTGGACAAGTTGCTTTGTTACAATAAAACTAAATGTGTACACACAAAGTTATAAGTATGGTGACTGTTTGTAATAGTACTCACTATTTTCTAGCTGTATTACTACCCAACTGTATACTTGTATCATTGGCTTATTGCACCTAAATATAGCAGTGAAAGGGATTATTTTCCCAAAATGCTTTAATGATATTAAAATCATCTAGATTGGGTTTTATAGATTTTCAGAGCTGTTACTCTTTTGGTGAATGGAGTTGAAAAAAAAAAAGGAGGGAATTACATGAAGTAAGGATGATTTTGCACTTTTGATCATTTTGCCTATTAGAAATTTAAATAAAATTTTTTTTACCATGTTACATAGAAAATGGTTAAGGCCTAATTTTTCCCCCCATATTTGCCCAGCTACTTCTTTGAAGAACCAAAATATCTGTACAATCTTTGAAAACAAGATAGCCAGGTATGTTGGCTGACACCTGTAATCCCAGCAACTTGGGAGGCTGAGGTGGAGGATTGCTTGAGCCTAGGAGTTTGATGCTGCAGTGAGCCATGATTGTGCCACTGCATTCCAGCCTGGAAAATGTATTCCAAGTTTCAAGCAATCCTCATGGAAACTACTAGCTCTAAATTTTATGAGAAGTACTCATATATTATTCACTAAAACCACTACAAATATTATAGTTAATATTCATTATAGAACTGCTATTTGTTAAATTATTATAATTTTGGACATGCTGTTTTTAAAATATTTTATTTTAGCTTGATGTAAATTATAAATTGGGAGTTGTCTCCAAGTGTTTAAGGTAAGAATTAGGAAGGAGGCATTAAAAAAAGAACAAGTAAGTGTCACTGATATTTTTATAGTATACAGTATATAGATAACTTTGTGTTAGCTGAATTTTTGTTTTGTCTTCTTTAATAGGGATAATTGAAATGACTGTAAAGTTTCTGAGATTATGAGAATAAGAAATTTCATGATGACTTCTAGTACATAATGTAGGCAAAACTGCTTTGAACATTGTGAAGTACTTTATAAATGAAAAGTTTTATTATTAAATACGAAAAACTTGCAATGGAAAAGAAAGTGCCATAAAAATACCCTACAAGTGCTTAATTCCTCCAAATTATGGGTGAAGGAAATAAAAAGTAGTGAACAATTTAACCAATATTTAGTGAGTACTTATTTATGAAGACTATTACAAATGACTTTACCAAAATTAAATAGCGTATCATTCTCATAAGGCAGGTGGATTAGTTAAGGCCAGGAGTTCCAGAACAGCCTGGCCAACATGGTGAAACCCAGTCTCTACTAAAAATAGAAAAATTAGCTGGGTGTGGTGGCAACACCTATAGTCCCAGCTACTTGGGGGTTGAGGTGGGAAGATTGCTTGAGTTCAGGAGGTTGAGGCTGCAGTGAGCTATGATTGTGCCTTTGCACTCCAGCCTAGCCAACAGAGCAAGACCTTGTCTCAAAAAAAAAAAAAAATATATATATATATATATATATATATATATATATATATAAATAAACTTGGATCTGGTCTTCAGATAGTTTAACCAGTAAATGTTGAATTTTATAACATTTCATAAATTATTAATTTCTCTAGTAAAGTCAAACACTGCAACTAAAAAGTTGCCATCAGACTAACTCATAAAATGACTCATTGGAATCATTTTTTTTCTTTCTCACATTAGAAGCAGACTGGAGTCATTTTTTATATTTGTTATTCCTCCCTTTAAGTGTCAGTTTTCCATTCTTACCACTTCTTCAAAGGCAACATTTTGTAGATCTAACATTAGTTGACTCTTTTTATTCTTGCCTTATCTAGAATTCAGTTTTTCCTCTGATGTTATTTTTGGTCTACAACTGTGATTTAATTTTCCTCTTTTATGAAAATCTCCATTTTAAACCTTTTAATTTTACTTGTTCTCCACTATATATTTGAACATACATCATCTTTATATATAGAATCCTATATTGAGAATTGTTTTTCTTTATTTTACTTGTTCTCCACTATATATTTGAACATACATCATCTTTATATATAGAATCCTATATTGAGAATTGTTTTTCTTTAACGCTGAATAGACTCAAAATCAACTTTGCCTTTTTTTCAAAGTTTTAAACTCAAGGCAATGATTAGTAAATTTGTAGCTGCCCTTCATCTCTTTTTTTATATAACACGTATTTATGTAGTAATCACTATGACCAGGCACTGTTCTTAGTACTCTTTAAATATTCACTCATTTAATCCTTAAAATACTCTTATAAAGTAGTGTAATTATCCTCATTTTATAGATGAGGAAACTGAGGCACAGCTAGGAAGCTGTAGGCTTGAAAACAAATCCAGACAATCTGACTCAAGAGTCTGTTCTTTTGGCCACTGTGCTCGCCTGCCTGCCTGCCTGCCTGCCTGTCTGCCTGCCTCTCATGAAGAGGGTCTTTTGTTTTTTAGCTTTGTTTTTCTTCTGAGACAATTTTTGTCTGGTATATCTCTTCCTCAGAGTTAGTTCTTCCCAGATAGGGTGGACAACAGCAATTGGTAGGGGAATCTACCTTTGTATGCTGCTGGTGGCATTGTGATTGCTCTGCGTTATTGTCTCACCCTGTCCAAACAGAGAGAATGTACTTCAATTGCTAGAGTGGGAGGTTCAGTCTGGGGGCTCTGGGGAGTGGGGCTGCCTCTAACTCATTTCTGTATCCCCCTACACCTAGCATAGTGCTTGCTGTAATGGGCCCTAAGTACATAATTTATTGAGTGGAATGAACTAGTTCTAGTCCCAGCTTTGCGGTTAATCATTGGATATGAACTTCGGTAGATTATATCATGTTATGTGGCCTCAATTTCCCTTTCTATAAAGTGGCCATAATAGTTTGAGTGAGGAATTAAATAAATTAATATATGTGAATTGACTTTGTAAAATTTAAACACTATTTACATGTAAAGGATCAAGTGTTTTAAAAGCTGTGCTTTATTTTTATTATTTTTTAAGAGACAAGGTCTCACTTTCTCACTAGACTGGAGTGCAGTGATCATAGCTCACTGCAGCCTGAACTCCTGGGCTCAAGCTATCCTCCCACTTCAGCTTCCCAAGTAGCTAGGACTATAGGCACACACCACCACACCCAGCTAATTAAAACACATTTTTTTTTTTTGGTACAGCTAGGGTCTTGCTGTTTTGCCCAGACTGGTCTCAAGCTCTTGGCCTCAAGTGATCCCGCTGCTTAGCTTCCTGAGTTGCTGGGATTACAGGCCTGAGCTACTGTACCTGTCCAACAGCTGTCTTTTAAATGGCCCTAGAAGGCTGGGTGCGGTGGCTCAAGCCTGTACTTCCAGCACTTTGGGAGGCCGAGGCAGACAGGATCACTGGAGGTCAGGAGTTTGAGACCAGCCTGGCCAACGTGGTGAAACCCCATCTCTACTAAAAATACAAAAAATATTAGCCAGGCATGGTGGCACACACCTGTAGTCCCAGCTACTTGGGAGGCTGAGGCAGGACCATCACTTGAACCTGGGTGGCTGAGGCTGCAGTCAGCCGAGATTGCGCCACTGCACTCTAGCCTGGGCAATGGATCAAGACCCTGTCTCAAAAAAGTAAATAAGCCTAGATATTAACACTTTAAAGGCTAAATAAGAGAATTTGTAAGAATATAAGCTTTCCCCCAAGACACGCATGATATTTTTAATTTTTATTAGAAAATATATATCTGGCCAGGTGTGGTGGCTCATGCCTGCAAACCCTACACCTTCAGAGGCCGAGAGGCAAGAGGATTGCTTGAAGTCTGGAGTTCGAGACCAATCTGGGCAACAGAGCAAGATTGTGTCTCAAAAAAAAGAAAAGAAAGAAAAGGGAAAAAAAAAGAAAATATCTATCCATCTTGGCATGCAGTGCTAGGTTTAAAAATATATGTATGTGTGTGTGTATATATATATGTGTGTGTGTGTGTGTGTGTGTATCTCCTATCATTTAAGATTTTTCTGAATTGGCCCTTGGGCAAAAAGAGTTACTGATTGTTGTTTTAAAGTACATTTAAATTCTATAGGTGTGATCTTTAGGCTTCTAATCCTACATTAATGTACATAAATATAGAATATAGAACTATAAGAGGTTTTTGGTGCTGTTACTCTTGTTCTCAGGCAGTCTGTATTGCTTCTCTGAAAGTACTTGATTTTGTGCTTATGGGAAAGAGGCACTTAGCACCAAGAATCTCTCTCTGTCCTCTGCCAGAAGAAACTAAGCAAAAATACAATCATATTTACCTTTTTAAAAAATTGTGAAACAATATACGTAACATAAAACTTAACCACTTTAACTATTTTTCAGGGTACTGTTTTGAGGCATTAAGTACATTCACCATCACCACTGTCTATCTCCAGAACTTTTTCATCTTCCCCAACTGAAACTCTGTACCTGTTAACCACTAACTGCCCATTAGAGAATGCCAATCTGTCCCTGAGGTGGAGAGGTTGTCCCTAGCAACCACCATTCTGTTTTCTGTCTCTATGAATTTGACTATTCTAAATATCTCATATAAGTGGAATCATATATTTAATATATAAATTTACCATCTTTTTTTTTTTGAGATGGAGTCTCACTCTGTCACCCAGACTGGAGTGCAGTGGTGCGATCTTGGCTCACTGCAACCTCTGCCTCCCAGGTTCAAGCGATTCTCCTGCCCCAGCCTCCTGAGTAGCTGGGATTGCAGGCGTGTGCTACCATGCCCGGCTAATTTTTGTATTTTTAGTAGAGACGGGGTTTCACCATGTTGGTCAGGCTGGTCTCAAACTCCTGACCTTGTGATCTGCCCGCCTTGGCCTCCCAACGTGCTGGGATTACAGATGTGAGCCACCGTGCCTGGCCAAATTTACCATCTTAACCATTTTTAAATATACAATTCATTGACACTACTTACATTCACAATATTGTGCAACACTCACCATTGTTTCCAAAACTTTTCATCACCCCAATGAAACTCGGTACCCGTTAAGCAATAGTTTCCCCCAACCCCTGGTAATCTCTAATTTATTTTTTGTGTATATGAATTTGACTATTCTAGGAACCTTACATGAGGAATCATATAATATTTGTCCTTTTGTGACTGGCTTATTTCACTTAATGTCTTTAAGATTCATCTATATTATAGTATGTGTCAGAATTTTCTTGCTTTTAAAGGCTGGATAATATTCCATTGTATATGTGTAACACATTTTGTTCATCCACTCATCTGTTGATGGATACTGAGTTGCTTACTTCTTTTGACTGTTGTAAATTCTGCTACGGTGAACATGGGTGTACAGATATCTTTTCAAATGCCTGCTTTCACTTTGAGGTATAAACTCAGAAGACCTTTTCTTTACCTCACCATAAATGAGGAGATACTGGGATTCTAGTTGCTGTAGGAACTTATCTTGAAATTAAATATACTATTATGATGTTTTTTTCTTTGGAACATTTATATTATGGGGTATTTTCTCACTGTTGACATTATACTATTCTGGAGTAGATTCAAATTCAAAATATTTTAATTCTATATTTGAATCACTTCCGTAGGATAAAGTACATTAACTTGTTTGCCTCACCTATAGCAGGAGCAATAATTTTTAGTAACTCTGGCTTAACATTTTTATTACTTAGAAATTTTTTGAAAATGTCATTAATGCCTATATTTATATCTGAAATGGAATTCTTTTAATTATTTTTAGTTTTTCTTTCTACATGGAATTTAATGCCTCAACTGAACACTGCCTTCAGGAAGACACTGAAAGTTCTTTATGCAGATGAATGTATCTTAGGACATAGTGATAAACTAAGTTTTATAAATGTCAGTGCTTTCATAATGCACAGTAGATTATTTTTTCATATACTAGGCACATAGTCAAATTTCTATGCCTAAGTTTTCATATTCAGTAAACTTACTAATACCTTTGTTCTATTTTGTTGACTATACAAAATAGGACTACAGTGGTAAGGAATAGCCATTGAGGAATCTTTTTGGAGTGTAATCTGTTGAAGTCCTCATTTTCTTCATACAGGTACTGTTTTGCTTTCCATTTGTTCCTGGATACTTTAAAGAGCATTTACTTTTTTGCTGTTTCCTGAGAAACCAACTCAGCTATCAAGCTATCAAAAATATATTAACATATTCTCTGTTATATATTGTAGTTTATTTCTCTGAGAAATTTATTTTAAAGTACATTTTTACACCTATTGAAAATGTGTAAACAATGGAGTCAGAAACTTCCAAACAATAAAACTAACACCTTTTATTGATTTATTTGTAACAAAACACTGCTTTTTGGTACTCTGATGGAATGGACCTGCAGCTCCCAAGTCTTTCTCTACCGCTAGGTGGCTAGATTTTCCTTAGCTGCTGTAACTCTAGGGGAAAAAGAATTTTTTTTTTTTCCCTTCCGCAGTTTTGGCAAGCTCTGCAGATCTTGCTTGATGTTTAGCTATTTGGATTCGATTTATTTCCTAGGATATTTGTGCTGTCAGACACTTTGGGAAATCTAATTCAAATCTAAAACATTTAATATATATATATTTGAATAACCTTCAAAGGATCAAATCTAAGAACCTGTTCAGCTAACCCATGTTGGAAATGATAACAACTTGAATTTTATGAGGCAATCTTAGTAATATATGGCTTTTTAAAGTCACCGAAATTGTTAAAAAATATGTCATCCAAAAAAAAACCTTTGTATTTCTGTCTGAACTGTAATTTTGCCCATTATTTCAAGTTTTCTTTCTGTGTGCAAAATTTAGTGTTTAAATTGCTCATGATACAAAGAGAAAATATTTATTTCTACTGTATCTTCATGGACTTCTGATGTTTTAGAAATCAATATTCATGGAGAAATAGGGAAGCATTTCGGTTAATTTTTTTATAATCCTTAGGTCAATTTACCTTTAAAGATTAAATAATGAGATTAGTAATTTTATTAGCACACTCAAAATATGAAAAATGTGGACATAAAAAGGGAGAGTTGCCACCTTATTGGTAAAGACACCTTTAAAGATATTCGGCAAGTAGAATTCTAGTAAAACTACACATGTTACATTTCAGGAAGAGGGTTTAGCTTCGGGAATTATTGTGAGATATATACAAATTCTTTTTTGGACATAGGGTCTTACTGTGTCACCCAGGCTGGAGTGAGGGGCACAATCACAGCTCACTGCAGCCTCTACCACCTGGGCTCAAATGATCCTCCCACCTCAGCCTCCCGAGTAGCTGGGACTACAGACATTTGCCGCCATGCCTGGCTGATTTTTGTATTTTTTGTAGACATGGGGTTTCACCATGTTGCCCAGGCTGGTCTCAAACTCCCGAGCTGAAGGGATTCACCTGCCTCAGCCTCCCAAAGTGCCGGGACTACAGGAGTGAGTACAGGAGTGAGCCACCACGCCTGTATTGTGGTATATTAAAGAGTGTGTGCTTTGGAGTTTAATAACTGACTCTGTCACTTCCAGCTTTGTTACTTTTGGCAAATTACTTAATATCACTGAGCTTTAGTTTACTTGTTTTGTAAAGGCAATATATGTAAAGCATTTACTACTGTGCCTGAAACAGGGTAGGTGCTCAACATACATCATCCTCTGTTTAATCCACAGTTATGCTATTAATAACTGATTCTCACTTATACTGGAGAGTCTCTACAAAAAAGCAGACTCAACCTATTATTAAGACTGCATCTGTAAGTTACTTTGCTAATACCAAGAGTTCAGTCTTTTCACAGTGTCCTGACTATAAAGGGAAAGTTTTGAAAAGCTTCAGTTAAAATAATAGCAGCTAACACTTATTGATTGCTTACTTGATTGCTTACTGTGTACTAGTACTCTTCCAAGTTCTTTATGGATATTAGCTCATTTGTTCCTCATAACAACCATATTTGGTAGGTCCCATTATTCTGTTGTTATCTCTATTTTAATGGGATGCAGAAACTGAGGCACACAGAGATTAACCTTGCTCAAATTTACACTGGGCTGTAAAGCCAGGCTGGTGGAGCTGGTTTCCAAAACCAGGCAGTCTGGCTCAATGATCTGCATTCCTAACCACTTGCCTAAATGATTAAAACATTTTTGTATACATTTCTACTGGATGCATTGTTTAATGGTGGAACACTTGGAGAATATTTCATGCTTATTTTACTCTTTTAAAACACTCCACCCTCCAAATAGTGGTTACTGTTGAAATGATTGAAATACTTATTTTGGAATTTCAATATATTCCTCTATTTTCAATAAAATGAAATTACTTTCAATGAAAATATATGTTTGGTTAGAAAGATAACAAAATGCTTAGGTGTTAAATCATTTACAAAAGTAGACATTAGACATGACCCTTTTAAAGACCTTTAAAATTATTTTGTTACTGTGTTGTTTTCAATAAATAACATCACCTAATTGGACTAAATATTTTGTTAGACATACAAAGGAAGTTCTTCAAATTTGGATTTCTTTCCAGGTTGAAAGAGGGGAGCTCCTTGAATGCTATAGAAGTGTATTGTGGTTGATGGCTTTTCTGTGTTTGAATTTGTTCCAGCTGTGCTACAGTGCTGTTCTCCTACCCACATGGATGCTCTAAGTAGTTGTGTCACTCCCACTGCCTCTTCCTATGCACACTGCAACTACTTCCAGGTAGGAGTCTTGCAACCGTGGCCATGCTCTGCACTTCATGTGCGATTTTATCGACCTTGCAAAATTTCAAAGTGTAATTTTATATTAATGAGTAACCAGAAGTAAGCTGTGGATTAATGGGTTTTTTTTTCTCAGTTCTTAAAAAAAAAAGAGAGAGAGAATTGATATAAATAATATCTCAGAATTCTTCTAGGCCAGAACTGTTCAATATAGTAGCTACTAGCCACATGTGGCTATTTAAGCTAATTAAAATTACATGAAAGTTAAAAATTCCTCAGTTATACTAGCCACATTTCAAGTACTCAATAGTTTCATATGGTTATTTAAATTAAAATTAAATAGATTTAAAAATTATTCCATACTTCAAGTAGACACATTTTGAGTGCTCAGTAGTTTCATATGGCTTATGGCTACTGAATTATACAGCACAGATCTAGAACATTCCCATTATTACTGCAAGTTGTTTTAAACAGTGCTGTTCTGGATTTTTCCAAGGTAAAATGAATACCAGATAAACTAGACAAGTACATAAGTCATCAAATGACAGATTCTTCCAAGTTGATACAGATAATTAGACTTTTCTTTTTAAGGAGAAAGGAGAAAAATATCAAAAATGAGAAATTTAAATGGTGGCCCACTTTATCCATAGCCCATATGTTGTAAACACCATAGTGGTTCAGCATCCCTTATTCAAAATGCCGGGGACCAGAAGTGTTTCAGATTTTGGATTTTTTCAGATTTTGGATTTTTTCAGATTTTGGAATATTTACAAAAACATAATGAGATATCTTAGGGATATGACCTGAGTCACATAGTTTAAAGGTAATTTCATACAATATTTTTTGTAACTTTGTTCATGTAACAAAGTTTGCGTTGTGCTTTTGTGCTGGAATTTTCTACTTGTGGTGTCATGCCAGCACTCAAAAAGTTTCAGGTTTTGGAGTATTTGGGATTTTGGAATTTTGGATTAAGGATGCTCAACTTTTACTTCAAATATCTTCTCATTATTTCTTAGGAGACACTTGCTTGGAGTTAAATGTTTTATATAGCTATTTTAAG
Organism: Piliocolobus tephrosceles; assembly: GCF_002776525.5. Lineage (NCBI taxonomy): Eukaryota > Metazoa > Chordata > Mammalia > Primates > Cercopithecidae > Piliocolobus > Piliocolobus tephrosceles. Next base: position 35,585,671 of record NC_045449.1, read on the forward strand.
GATACTTTTAAATTCCATGCTTTGTATTTTTATGCTATAACTGCTAAAGATTAGAATTGCGTGTTTGCCTTGGATAAGCATCTAGCCAAGATAGTTTCAGTTCTTAAGAGAATATCTTACTAGTGGCATTAGCGTACTCAAAAGAACATTCCTTTTTTTTTTTTTTTTTTTTTTTTTTTGGAGAAAAATCTACATAGGATGTCAAATTATAATCAGGTTGTTGTTTGAAGAGTATAGGATGAGGTCAAGGGGACTTAGCTGGCCCTTTTTCATGGCTGATATGATCAAGCATGATATCCCAGTCCATTCATCTTCACTGGAGGGACACACCTAATCCCACAGTTAGATGCTCTTGTTTGTGGGTCCAGGCACTCTCTTCTGTGGATCATACTGGAGATACTTTGACAGTGTTTATATCTTGATTATGTTGTGTGCTAAATGAAACATTTTAATAAAGACTTTTTCTTGTTATAGAGACAGTATATGGCCATGTGTGGTGGGTCATGCCTTATAATCCCAGATCTTTGGGAGGCCATGGTGGGAGGATTGTTTGAGGCCAGGAAATTGAGATGAGCCTGGGTAACATAGTGAGACCTTATCTCTTAAAAAAAAAAATGAAAGACAGAAAGAAAAAGGAGGGAGGGAGGGAGGGAGAGAGGGTGGGTTAGTTGGGTATAGTGGCGTGTGTACCTTTCATCCTAGCTTGGGAGGAGTCTGAAGAGTTTGAGGCTATAGTGAGCTATGATTGTGCCACTGTATTCCAGCCAGTGCAACACAGTGAGACCCTGTCTCCAAAAAAAAAAAAAAAAAAAAATCTGCCAGGCGCAGTGGCTCATGCCTGTACTCCCAGCACCACTTTGGGAGGCTGAGGTGGGTGGATCACTTGAGATCAGGAGTTCAAGACCAGCCTGGCCAACGTGGCGAAATCCTGTCTCTACTAAAAATACAAAAATGAACTGGGCATGGTGGTGGGCACTTGTAATCCCAGCTACTCAGGAGGCTGAGGCAGGAGAATCGCCTGAATCTGGGAGGCAGAGGTTGCAGTGAGCCAAGATTGTGCCATTGCACTCCAGCCTGAGTGACAAAAGCGAAACTCTGTCTCAAAAACAAAACAAAAAATTTTAAAAAGAAGACAATACATGTTCATCATAGGAAAATAGAGATAAGCACACATAAAATTTTGAAATAGAAAAATGGGAAGGTGTTCCAGATTCCAACCCAAAAATAAATGCAATTGGTTTAGTTGGGCTGTAGGTATGGGTGAGAGAGTGTGTGCATGGTCAGTACATTGTAATGTTTAAGAGAAAGAGTTCTTGAGTATGGCAAACCTAGGCTTGAAACCTGGCTCTGTCAGTTATTTCATTGTAACTTTGGGTAAATTAGGAAGTTTCTGGACCTCAGTTTTATCATTTGAAATGGAGATTATCACATTTCACCAGGCTCTTTTGAAGGTTGGATGAAATCTATATAAAGCACTTTGCATGTGCTTGGCACATAGTAATAACTCAATAAATGGTGCTATTGGCTATAGTCACTTAGTGCTTATACCATTTGAATTTGCATTATTTGGCATTAGTGGCCTTCTGAAAATCATTGACAATCTTTGTTAATGAGTGTGTTTAGCAACGTCAACTCACTGCATACTTTCTTTAATCATAGCTCTTCTGTATTTTAAGTTTATAATCTGATATATCAGATATCTGTTTATAATCTGATATAATCAACAAACATTTATTGAATGCCTACTCTGTGCAAAGCTCTTCATTGGGCAACATCAATTCATTTCATGTTTTCTGTAATCATTCTTCTGTATTTTATGTTCACAGATCTTTATCACCAAACATGTATTAAATGCCTACTCTCTGCATAGTAGTATATATAAGAGAATATGTCTTAAAGATGTAAATCTAAAAGCAGCAGCCATTTTAGTCTATTGCTTTATTATTAAAAATAAATAATCCCAGGAAACAAAGGGCATTTGATATTCCATCCATTTTTCCCCATATTATTTGGAACAGAATATTAGTACCACTCCCTGAATCTGTAGAAGGATTGGTAGACTTTTGAGCATCCTGTGTTTGAAATTTCCTTACTGCATTCTTAAAACAGTATATGATAGATACAAATTATGTTTTTGTCTGTCAGCCTTTGTGGAAGAATTTGATGTATAGATGCTTTCTCAGCAAATAGGTATTTGGGTACTATAGCTTTTGATTTTGTATAGTTTAACCCTAAGAATTATTGACCCATTGAAGTGTTAAACTTAGTAGAGTGGTTGACATGTAGTATATACTAAGTAAATGCTAACAGTAGATTTGAAGCTACTATTGCTGAAAAGTAGATTAGTGTCTAGGTTTTCTTAGTGATCTTTAAGTTTAATCTATTTATGTTTAGCATTCATCAGCCTAAATATTGTAGCTTTCCTCCTTAATCTCATTTTTGATTTTCTATCCAAACAGTTATATCTTTTCTTTTCCCAGAATCCTTCAATGCAATCCTCCTATCCAGTTGAATTTTTGCCTTCCAATTGGCCCTGCAGTACTACTGATGAAAATAAAAAGACAGAAGTAAACCTAGAGGCTGTCTTTCAGATAGTAGATGAGTTGCATTCCTCCCCTAAATTGGAGATGGTAAAGGTGGAGCCTGTTGAGAATCAGTGCCCAACATCTCAATCTAACAGAGGCCAACACATTCTAGCTAATTCTAACAACAGCAATCCATGTTCTTCAAGTCAGGCTAGCCAGCTGGAGCCACTTACTCCTGTAGGCTCAGATATTATGTCTTTTGTGGTTGGAACAGAACAAGCAATTGCCTGCTCTCTACCACAGTCACCTGAGTACATCTATACCATCCACACAGCTCAGCCTGTTGAAAATAGCACAATACAGGAATCTGCAGCCATCCAGCAAGCTCATGTCAAACTGAAGGAGCACCTAAATCATAATCCATCTCCATCTTCAGTAGTATTTGTGCAGGAAGGGCCACCATTCAGCACACACCAGGTAAGGAGGCAAAGAAAAAAATCCTAATAAAGCTCAAAGTACCTAGTACTTCTGCTAAAGACTATTCTAGTGGAGAGTTTGTTCAGATTTTATTTGGGTTTAATACCAGTTCATTATGGTTTCCAGGAGGATCATGTCCCAGTGGTTCTACACAAAAGATTCAGAAAGAAGTTACCTTAACCTTTAAGCATCCTCTCATTATATTATGCATGGTCTGAAGTCAACCTCTAAAGAGAGGTTGTCTAATTGAGCACTGTGGTATAAAGTTTATTTTCATGTTATAAACATCCCTTGAGTTTTTGCTTCCTATCTTAATTTGAATAGATTAGATATGCCTGGCCGATAATTCTGTTACCCAGGAGGGATGGTTTATTTGACAGACATTATGAGGACTTTCCTAGCCATTTGTAGCACAGAGGTAAGGAGATGGTTGGAGGTCTTTTCTAACTTTATTACAGCATCATTGAACTGTAGCTTGTGAGCATACTGTGTTTGAATTTCCTTACTAATATCTGCACTCCTAAAGCAGAAGGTAAAGGCTAATTCCTTTATTGCCACCAGTTTATTACAAGAAAATGAATAAACTTTAATTCTCAATAATTAGTAAGAATAATTCATCAAAAGTACATCCACAGAAACAACATCAAATAGCACCTGTTCTCATTTTATAAGAGGAAGCTAAATAATGTGTACACACTGGACATACAATGTGGAATAATAGACATTGGAGACATTGGAGATGTGGAAGGGTGGGAGAGTGGGAGGGGGAACAGAGATGAGAAATTACTTAGTGGGTACACTGTACACTATTCACTCAAAGCCCAGACTTCACCACTATGCAGTATATCCATGTAACAAAATTGTACCTGTACCCCTTAAAATAATACCCAAAAAAATCCAAGTTAAAAAAGAATTTTTTTTTTTGAGATGGAGTCTCTCTCTGTCACCTAGGCTGGACTGCAGTAGTGCAATCTCGGCTCACTGCAGCCTCTACTTCCTGGGTTCAGACGATTCTTCTGCCTCAGCCTCCTGAGTAGCTGGGACTACAGATGCCCACCACCACGCCCAGCTAAGTTTTTGTATTTTTAGTAGAGATGGGGTTTCACCATGTTGGCCAGGCTGGTCTCAAGCTCCTGACCTTGTGATCCACCCACTTCAGCCTCCTAAAGTGCTGGAAGTACAGGTATGAGCCACCACGCCCAGCCTACCAAAAAACTTTTTAAAAATTAACTAGCACCTGTAGTCCTAGCTACTCAGGAGGATCACTTGAGCCCAAGAGCTTGAGGTTACAGTGAGCTATGATTGTACCACTGTACTCCCACCTGAACAACAATGTGAGACCCTGCCTTAAAACAGCAACAACAAAAAAAAACCAAAAAAACAAAAAAAACCCTGTACTTTTGTAAGTTAAAAAAAAATCAACAAGCTTCATGGGAGATATTCCTCTGATCATAAGTAAATGTTTTAGCTCCATATACATTTTAGTAGTTTGTGTATGGAGAAAGGTATAGTTTCATTTATAAGAATGAAGAGCCTTATAAGCTTGTTTGTTGGATCATGTTCCTATACTAGAACTCCTCTGATAAAATATCTTAACTTTTAGCAGATATTTGGAGGAAATCTCAATTAATGAATGGGTTTAATATTTTAGGTGGATGCCAATATAAAATGCCAGACCAGTTCACGTGAGAATATCTTGCCTTCAGAACAAATGGGATTCCTCATTTCAGAAATGGGGCCTGCTAGCAAGCCTAGCAAAGACACAGGTTTAGCCACTCCAGCCAGATACAGAGAGCACAGAAGCAACTCACAACAAGGAAAGTCCCCTGGTAAGGATTATTGTGCTCTAGAATGCCAGAAGTAGAACCATGCTGTAGAATTAATATATGAATGACAGTTTTTCTGGGTCTCCATTTATTATTCATAATTGTATTATACCTGTCACATTGCTATTTTTACATAGCTATAATTTTAACTCTATATTTGTTCTTAATTATCTTTGTAAAGTATGTAATAGTTATTTTCCTAATATTACATATAATGATTTGGGCTTTGAAAAATATAGAACATATTAAGAATAAGCAAAGGAATTTAGATTATTTAACTTGGAGAAGGCAAGGATGAAGGATGATTTAATAACTATCCTAGATGCCAGACTTCGAAATTGTAGTTGTACTTGTTCTGTTATTAACAGACTCTAGGACAAGAGGGCATGTACTTATATTGTGACAGGAGAAAATTAGATGGAAATTTAGGATATTATCCTGAGCGTATTATAAAGGTACTGTAAAGTATGACCCTATACCAATGGTTTGTTTTTCTTGTAGTTTGTAAGAACTCAGAGTAAGTGATTGTTTTAGGGACATATAGTTGCTTCTAATATGACAAAATCATGTTTTTTGAAGAAAATAGTAACATCTAATAAAACATGTATTTTATATGATCCAAAGATCAAGTTACCAAAGTCTGCAGTGCACAATTTCAATATTCTAGAATTACGTGCATGTCAGGGGCATGCAGTGCAGGCAGAATTAACCAGGACGAACAATCATTTTAACCTACAGTAATTTGAAAAATGTTGAGAACTTCTGTGAAAATTTTTCCAAAAAGTAAATTAATAGTGATATGATCATAGATCATAGTGTAGCTCAGATTCATAGGGTTCTTTCTACAAAATGTCTTTTAGGCTAAAAACTATCCATCATTTGTTCACTAAACTTAGCTTGCACGCCTTTAGTTGACTATATATTCCAATCCATCATTAAAGATTAAAGATTTCTCACCACTGAAGATGTTTAACACAATGGCATGAGCCTTGAAGGCAATTTAGATGAGAGAAGGGCAGGAACTAATATTTACTGTACCCATTTTTATGCCATATGACAAACTTGATGGAAGTGGTATTGTCATTTTAAACTTCAGGAAATTTAGGCTTAGAGCAAGTAACTTGTTCAAGGTCACATATAAATTTGTTTACGTTTTTCATTTTTTCAAGACAGAGTCTTGCTCTGTTGCCTGGGCTAGAGCGCAGTGGCACGATCTTGGCTCACTGCAGCCTCCTCACCTCATGGGTTCCAGTGATTCTTGTGCCTCAGCCTCCCAAGTAGCTAGGACTACAGGCATGTGCCACCACACCTGGCTAATTTTTGTATTTTTAGTAGAGATGGGTTTTCACCATGTTGGCCAGGCTGGTCTTGAACTCCTGGCCTCAAGTGATCCGCCCACCTCAACTTCCTAAAGTGCTGGGATTACAGGTGTGAGCCACCACGCCTGGCCCTTTTTTCTTTTCTTTTCTTTTCCTTTCCTTTTTTTTTTTTTTTTTTTTGAGACAGAGTCTTGCTCTGTTGCCCAGGCTGCAGTACGATGGCACCATCTCCGCTCACTGCAACTTCCACCTCCCACATTCAAGCGATTCTCCTGCTTCAGCCTCTTGAGTAGCTGGGATTACAGGCGCACTCCACCACGCCTGGCTAATTTTTTTATTTTTAGTAGAGACAGGATTTCTGCCATGTTGGCCAGGCTGATCTCAAACTCCTGCCCTCAGGTGATCTGCCTGCCTTGGCCTTCCACAGTGCTGGGATTGCAGGCATGAGTCACTGCGCCCAGCTGCCTTTTTTCATTTTTTATGGAGACAGGGTCTCACTATGTTGCCCAGGCTGGTCTTGCACTCCCACACTCAAGCAGTCCTCCTGCCTTGACCTTTCAAAGTGCTGGAATTAACAGGCGTGAGCTACGATGCATGGCTAGTCTTGTATAAATTAATATTGCTAATATCCTACCCTACGTTGTCTGCCTGTAGAGCGCATATTCTTTCCTTTTCATTTTTTATTGTGTTGAACACGTAATATAAAATTTATCATTTTAACCATTTTTATTTTTAATTTATAATTTAAATGTAATTGTACATATTTATGAGGTACAATGTGATTTTTTGACACATGTATACATAGTGTAATAATCAAACTGAGATAATTACCATATCCATTACTTTAAACATTTATCATTTCTTTGTGGTGATAACTCTCTAAACCTTTTCTTCTAGCTGTCTTGAAATATACACTACATTGTTGTTTGCTACAATTATTCTACTGTGTAATAGAATACCAAAACTTATTCTTCCTATCTAACTACAACTTTTAACCAACTTCTCCCAGTCCCCCACTTTCCTACCTTCCCCAGCCTCTGGTATTTACTATTCTACTCTCTTCTGTGAAATAAACTTTTTTAGCTTCCATATATGAGTAATATTATGCAGTATTTGTCTTTCTGTGCCTGACTTATTTCACTTAACGTAACGTTCTCCAGGTTCACCTATGCTGCCAAAAATGACAAGATTTCATTCTGTTTTATGGCTGAATCGTATTCCATTGTATATGTAAATATACACACACACACACACACACATACATACATACATATGCAGTGGAATACTATTCAGCCGTAAAACAGAATGAAATCTTGTATGTTGAAGAGACATCTCCACACCCATGGAGAAATATGTATATATGTATATACACACATATATACACACATATATGTATATATACATATATTTTTGTATATATACATATATGTGTGTATATATGTGTATATATGTATGTATACACATATATATATCTCACATTTTCTTCATCTGTAGATGCATATTTAGGTTGATCCATATCTTGGCTATTGTGAATAGTGCTGTGGTAAACATCGGTGTGGAGATGTCTCTTCAACATACTGATTTCATTTTCTTTGGAGATGCATCCAGTAGTGGAACTGCTAAATTATATAGTGGTTCTATTTTTAATTTTTTAAGGAAACTTCATACTGTTTTCTATAATGTTATCCTAACTTACATTCCTACAAATAGTATATGAGTCCACTTTTCTCTGCATCTTTGTCAGCATTTGTTATTTTTTGTCTTTTTGATAGTAGCCATTTTAACTGGGATGAGGTGATATTGTGGTTTTGATTTGCATTTCTCTGATGATTGGTGATATTGAGCATTTTTCCATATATCTGTTGGTCATTTGTGTATCTTCTTTTGAGCAATGTCTATTCAGGTCTTTTGCCCATTTTTTAAATTAGACTGTTTTTGTTTTTGTCTTTGTTTTGCTTCTGAGTTTCTTAAATTCCTTATGTATTCTGCATATTAACCTTTTGTCAAATGTATAGTTTGCAAATACTTTCTCTCTTTTTGTAGGTTGTCTCTTCATTGTATTGTGTCTTTTGCTATGCAGAAGATTTTTAGTTTGATATAATCCCATTTGTCCATTTTTGGTTTTGTTGCCTGTGCTTTTGAGGTCTTATCCAAAAAGTCCTCAGCCTCCCAAGTAGCTGGGATTACAGGTGCCCACCATCATGCCCAGCTAACTTTTGTGTTTTTAGTAGAGACAGGGTTTCACCATGTTGGCCAAACTGATCTCAAACTCCTGACCTCAAGTGATCCGCCCACCTCGGGCTCCCAAAGTGCTGGGATTATAGTCATGAGCCACTGTGCCTGGTCTCCTTTATCATTTTTTATTGTTTTTTACTTAAAGTCCTTTTTTTTTTTTTTTTTTGAGATGGAGTTTTGCTCTTGTTGCCCAGGCTGGAGTGCAATGGCGTGATCTTGGCTCACTGTAACCTCTGCCTTCCAGGTTCGAGTGATTCTCCTGCTTCAGCTTCCCGAGTAGCTGGGATTACAGGCCTGCACCACCACGCCCAGCTACTTGGGAGGCTGGAGTGCAGTGGCAGTGGCACGGTCTTGGCTCACTGCAACCTCTGCCTCCCAGGTTCCAGTGGTTCTCGTGCCTCAGCCTCCTGAGTAGCTGGGATTACAGGTGCCTGCCACCACACCCAGCTAGTTTTTGCAGTTTTTGTAGAGACAGGGTTTCACCATGTTGCCAGACTTGTCTTGAAATCCTGACCTCTGGTGGTCCACCCACCTCAGTCTCCAGAAGTGTTGGGATTACAGGCATGAGCCACTGTGCCCGGCCCATTGTGTGCATATCTTTATAGATGAAGTGAGTTTCCTATAGGTAGCAAATAGTTGGGTCTTTAAAAAAAAATCCATTCAGCCATTCTATGTCTTTTAATTGGAGAATTTAGTCCATTTATATTTAAGGTTATGATTTACAGGTAAGACTCATTGCCTGTAATTATTACAAAATTATTACCATTTTGTTAGTTCTTCTGTGTTTTATAACTCCTTTCTTCCTTTCCTACACTTCCTTTGTGGGTAAGTGATTTTCTTTGGTAGTTTATTTTAATTCCTTGCTTTTTATTTTTAGTGTATTAGTTATGGATTTTGTTTATGGTTACCACAAGGCCTACAAAAAACATCTTATATTTTATTTTAAACTGATGACAACTTGACTTTGATTGCAAAGAAAAGAAAAGAAAGAAAAAAACAAAAAACCCTTAAACTCTATACTAACTCCATCCCTCTTCACCCTTTGACTTCTGGATGTCTCAGTTTACATCTTTTTATATTGCCTATATCTTAACAAACTGCTATAGTTATTATTTTAATCTTTCTTCTTTTTTGTAGTTATTATCTTAAATAGTTTTGTCTTAGGCTTTACACTAAAGAAATCAATGGTTTATATATCACAATTACAGTATTAGGGTATTCTGAATGTCTCTGTATGCTTACTTTTATCAATAATTTTTATACTTTCAGATGTTTTTGCAGATTTTTTTATACTTTCAGATGTTGTTGTACATTTAACATTTATAGTAAAACATGTCTGATGGTGATGAATTCTCTCAACTTTTGTTTGGGAAAATCTTTATCTCTCCTTCATGTTTGAAGGATAGCTTTGCTAGGTATAGTATTCTTGGTTGACAAATTTTTTTTTTTTTCCTTCAACACTTAGAATACATCATCCCACTCTCTCTTGCCTGTAAGGTTTCTGCTGAGAAGTCTGCTGCCAGATGTACTGGAGCTCCTTTATGTGTTATTTGCTTCTTTTCTGTTGCTGCTTTTAGGATTCTTTCTTTGTTCTTGACCTTTAAGAGTTTGATTATTGCATGCTTTGAGGTAGTCTCATTTGGGTTGAATCTGCTTGGTGATCTCTGACCTTCTCGTACCTGAATATTTTTATCTTTCTCTAGGTTTAGAAAGTGTTCTGTTATTGTGTATTTCAGTAAGCTTTCCACCCCTTTTTCTTTGTTTATTCCCTCTTGAAGGCAATTGACTCTTGCATTTGCTCTTTGTAATTCTGTCCCATAGATCTCATAGGTATTCTTTGTTCCTTTTAGTTCTTTTTTTTCTCCTCTGACTGTGTATTTCCTTTTCTCTTTTCTTTTCTTCTCTCCCTCCCTCCCTCCCTCCCTCCCTCCCTCCCTCCCTTCCTTCCTTCCTTCCTTCCTTCCTTCCTTCCTTCCTTCCTTCCTTCCCTCCTTCCTTCCTTCCTTCTTCTCACTCTGTCACCCAGGCTGGAGTGCAGTGGCATGATCATGGCTCACTGTAGCTTCAACCTTCTGGAATCAGGTGATCCTCCCACCTCAACCTCCTGAGCAGCTGGGACTGCAGGTGCATGCCCCCATGCACAGCTAATTTTTATATTATTTGTAGAGATAATACAGGGTTTTGCTATGTCCAGGCTAGTCTCAATCTTTTGGGCTCAAGCAATTTGCCTGTCTCAGCTTCCCAAAGTACTGGAATTACAGGTGTGAGCTACCATGCCCAGCCTGACTGTGTGTTTTCAGATAGCTTATCATTGAGCTTATTGGTTCTTTCTTCTGTTTGATCAGTTCTCCTATTCAGACCCCCAAATGCATTTTTCAGTTGTTCTGTTATATTTTTCAGCTCCAGGGTTTCTGTTTGATTTTTTAAAATTATTTCAATCTCTTTCTTTAATTACACTGAGAAATTTCTGAATTGCTTCTCTGTGTTTTCTTTATGTTACTGAATTTCCTCAAAACAGCTATATTTAATTCCTGTCTGAGAAGTCATACATCTCTGTCTTTCCAGGGTTGATCACTGGCACCTTATTTAATTCCATTTGGTGAGGTTATAGTTCCCTGAATTTGTTTTTTTGTTTTTGTTTTTGTTTTTGTTTTGAGACGGAGTTTCACTCTTCTTGCCCAGGCTGGAGTGCAGTGGTGCGAGCTCAGCTCACTGCACCTTCCACCTCCTGGGTTCAAGCGATTCTCTTGCCTCCACCTCCCGAGTAGCTGGGATTACAGGAGTGCCCCACCATGTCCGACTAATTTTGTATTTTTAGTAGAGATGGGATTTCTCCATGTTGGTCAGGCTGGTCTCAAACTCCTGACCTCTAGTGATCTCTACCCTCCTTGGCCTCCCAAAGTGCTGGGATTACAGGCGTGAGCCACCACACTAGGCCTTTTTTTCTTTTTACTTTTTCTTTTTTTTTAGACAGAGTCTTACTCTGTTGCCCAGGCTGGAGTACAGTGGCATGATCTCAATTCACTGCAACTTCCACCTCCCAGGTTCAAGTGATTCTCATGTCTCAGCCTCCCAAGTAGCTGGGATTACAGGCATGTGCCAACACACCTGGTTAATTTTTTGTATTTTTAGTAGAGATGAGGTTCCTCCAGGTTGGCCAGACTGGCCTCAAACTCCTGGGCTCACGTGATCTGCCTGCCTCGGCCACCGAAGTGCAGGGATTACAGGCATAAGGCACTGCGCCCAGATGAATGTTCTTGATATTAGTGGACATTCATCGATATCTGGGCATTACAGAGTTAGGTATTTATTCCAGTCTGCAGTCTAGCCTTGTTTGTACCTGTCTTCCTACAGAGGGCCTTCCAGAAATTCAAAGAGGACTGCCTGTTGAGTTCCCTAAGCCTGTGGTCACTGCAACCACTCAGCAGCAGAGGGCACCCTAAGCCCACGTATGCTGCAGCTCTTGCAGACTCAGAACTTGAGGAAGATCAGGGAGAGTTCCCTGGGTTCTTAAGTAAAGTCCCCCTTCACTCTTCTCTTTTTCTCCCAAGTTGAAGGAGTTCCTCTCCATGCTTCATTTCCTGGAGTTGGGGGAGGGGTGACATGGGTATTCCCATGGCTGTGGCAGCTGGTGCCATGCTGGATCACACCTTAAGCCCACAGTATCACAGAGCAGCACAGTACCAGGTCTTGCCTAAGGCCCTCTATTGCTACTGTCAGACTGCCACTGATACTTATTCAGGCCTGAGATCACTTTAGTCAGACAGTGGTGAAGCTGGCTGGGACTTGGGTCCATCCTGCTGGGGTGGCAGATTCCTTTCCGGCCCAGGGTGGGTATAGAAGTACTGTCCAGGAGCACTAGAGTGGAATCAGGGCCTTTGGTGTTCTGCCAGGTGCTGTGTTTTACTGTGGTGGGGCCGGTACTAGGTTCCTAGGCAGAGTCCCCTGCACTCTTTCCTCCCCCCTTTTTTTTTTTTTTTTTTTCGAGATGGAGTCTTGCTCTGTCGCCTAGGCTGGAGTGCAGTGGTGTGATCTTGGCTCATTGCAACCTCTGCCTCTCAGGTTCAGGTGATTCTCCTGCCTCAACCTCCCGAGTAGCTGGGACTACAGGCATGCGCCATCGCACCTGACTAATTTTTGTATTTTTAGTAGAGACAGAGTTTCACCATCTTGATCAGGCTAGTCTCGAACTCCTGACCTCGTGATCTGCCCTTCTTGGCCTCCCAAAGTGCTGAGATTACAGGCGTGAGCCACTGCTCCCGGTCTTCTCTCTCTTTTACACAGGAGCCTCTTACCCTCCTTTCCTGTGTGGCGTTGGGATGGGGTGGCATGCACTAGGATGGCTGCCACAGCTGGTATCGTGTTGGGTCGCACCCCAAGCTTGCGGCCTCCCGGAGCAGTACAGTGTTAGGGATCACCCAAGAACCACTGTTGCTCTGGCCTGCCTGCTACTGAGATTTATTCAGTACCTGAGGCCACTTTAGTCAGCCCATGGTGGATCAGGCCAAAACTCAGTTTCCTCCCACTGTGGCAATGGATTATCTTCTGGCTCTGAGCAGATCTGAATGCCCCTTCCATGGGCATTGGTGTGGAATCAAGGGCCACAGGATTCTGCCTGGTGCTGTATTTTGCTGTGATGGGGCCAGTACTAAGTTCAAATGCAAAATCTCCCCACATACTTCCCTTTGCCTCTCTTAGATGTGGATTTTCTCTCTATGCCGCATTGCGTGGGTTTGGTGGTAGGGTGCTCTAGGCACTGTGAGACTGTCCTTCCTACCCTCTTCAATGTGTCTTTTTTTGTTATGCTAAATCCAGGCACTGTGATCTATCACTTGATTTCTTCAGCTCTTGTGAAGGTGTTTTCTTGAATTAACATGAATTTGATGTTCCCTTGTGGGGAGAATCATGAGAGGATTCCAAACTGCCATCTTGCTCTGCCTCTGCCCCCATTTTACCTTTTTTTTTTTTTTTTTTGAGCTGGAGTTTCACTCTTGTCGCCCAAGCTGGAGTGCAGTGGCGCGGTCTTGGCTCACTGCAACCTCTGCCTCCTGGGTTCAAGCGATTCTTCTGCCTTAGCCTCCAAGTAGCTGGTATTACAGGCACACTTCACCACGCCTGGCTAGTTTTTTGTATTTTTAGTAGTGATAGGGTTTCGCCATGTTGGGCAGGCTGGTGTCAAATTCCTGACCTCAGGTGATCTGCCCACCTCGGCCTCCCAAAGTGTTGAGATTACAGGTGTGAGCCACCACACCCAGCCCCATTTTAACCATTTTTAAGTGCACAGTTTAGGCCGGGCGCGGTGGCTCAAGCCTGTAATCCCAGCACTTTGGGAGGCCGAGACGGGCGGATCACGAGGTCAGGAGATCGAGACCATCCTGGCTAACACAGTGAAACCCCGTCTCTACTAAAAAATACAAAAAACTAGCCGGGCGAGGTGGCGGGCGCCTGTAGTCCCAGCTACTTGGGAGGCTGAGGCAGGAGAATGGCTTAAACCCGGGAGGCGGAACTTGCAGTGAGCTGAGATCCGGCCACTGCACTCCAGCCTGGGCGACAGAGCGAGACTCCGTCTCAAAAAAAAAAAAAAAAAAAAAAAACATTAAAAAAGTGCACAGTTCAGTAGTATATTCACATTGTTTGAAACAGATCTCTAGAACACTTTTATCTTGCAAATCTGAAACTCTATATCCATTAAACACAATTTTCCTTTTCCCTCTTCCCTTGCCCCTAGTAACCACCATTCTACTTTCTGTTCCTATGCATTTAACTATTCCAGGTACTTCATTTAAGTGGAATCACGCAGCATTTGTATTTTTGTGACTGGGTTATGTTTTCAAGGTTCATTCATGTTGTAGCATGTGAAAGGATTTCCTTTCTTTCTAAGGCTGAATAATATTCCCTTGTATGTACATATGACATTTTGTTTATTCATTTCTTAATAGACATTTAGGTTGCTTCCGCCCCTTGACTATTGTGAATAGTGCCACTATGAACTTGGGGTGGAAATATCTGTTTTGTTTTTCTTTTTAAGAGATGAGGCCTCACAATGTTGCTCAGGCTAGACTCAAACTCCTGGACTCAAATGATCTTCCTTCCTCAGCCTCCCAAGTACTGGGACTACAGGCATGTGCCACCATGCCTGGCTCCAACTATCTCTTTGAGGCCCTGATTTCATTTGCATATATCCAGTAGTAGATTGCTGGATCATATGGCTAATCCAATTTTTAATTTTTTGAGGAACCTCCATGCTATTTTTCATAGCTGCCATACCATTTTATAATCCCACCAACATTACAAAAGAGTTCTAATTTCTCCACATCCCCACCAACACTTATTATTTCCTGGATTTTTTAAAGGATGGCTTCTATAAGTAGCCATCTTAATGAGCATGAGCTGGTAGATACCTCATTGTAGGTTTGATTTTTTTTACATTTCTGTGATAATTAGTGATATTTTAGTATCATTTGTATACTTACTGGCCATTTGTATATCATCTTTGGAAAAATGTATATTCAAGTCTTTTGCCAGTTTTTCAGTTGGTTTGTTTGATTTTTGGTGTTGTTCAGTTGTAGGAGTTTTTAAAATATATTCTGAATATTAACCCCTTAGTGGATATGATTTACAAATATTTTCTCCCATTCTGTGAGTTGCCTTTCATGATGTTTTGTCCTTTGATGAGCACTTTTAAGTTTGTTATAGTCCCATCTGTCTATTTTGCTTTTTTTTTTTTTTACCTTGTGCTTTGGTTGTCATATCCAAGAAAGCTTTGCCAAGTCCAGTGTCATAAAGTTATCTCTCTGTGTTTTCTTCTAGGATTGTTATAGTCTTAAGTCTTGCGTTTAGGTCTTTAATCCATTTTGAATTAGTTATCATATATGGTGTAAGAGTTTAACTTCATTCTTTTGTGTATGGATACCCAGTTTTCCCAATACCATTTGTTAAACAGAGAGATTGTCCTTTCCCCAATGAGTGGGCTTGGCACCTTTGTTGAAGGTCATTTAATAATATATGTGAGATTTATTCTATTGAATATTTATTGATATATTTGGCTGAATTTATGCCAGTAGCACTCTGTTTTGATTACTGTAGCTTTGTAATATGTTTTGAAATCAAGAAGTGTAAGTCCCCTAACTTTGTTCTTTTTCAAAATTGTTTTGGCTATTTGGGATCCCTTGAGATTCCATATGAATTTTAGGATGAAGTTTTCTATTTCTGTAAAAAAAAAATTAACTGAGATTTTGAAAGGCATTGTGTTGAACTATAGATTGCTTTGTATGGTATAGATATCTTAACAATATTTCCAGTCCATGAACATGGAATGTGTTCTACTTATTGGTGTCATCTTTAATTTATTTCAGCAGTGTTTTGTAATTTTCAGTGTAAAAGTCTTTTGCCTCATTTGTTACATTTATTCCTATTTTATTCTCTTTGATGCTATTGTAAATGAAATCTTTACTTTTAAGTTTTAATCTCACAAACAGTGTACAAACACATTCTCCTTGTAAGAACCACTAAGGCCAGAATTCCCTTTGACTACTACCTCCCCATACTGTTCCCTTTATGTCTTCCCCAGATATAACCACATGTTTTTTCTACATCATCTTAGTAATGGCACAGTCACTCAAATAAGCAGATAACCTTTTCAGATAATACTCTGGAGGGGAAAGTTTCTCTTATATAAGCTTGGGTATATTTGTTAAAAATTATTCTCATTACTTTATGGTTACACATACTAGACTATTGAACTAATATAACAAGAAAACTAAAAAGAAAGTTAAAGGATAGATACCTCTGATTATGAGTTAAGAACAATATATTCAAGGGTCCAGAGACAAGATGATTTATTGAGTGTATACAAAGGAAGAGATGCTTGAGACTGAGGGATGGAGTTGTTTGGTAGGGGATGGGTTGAGGCAGAGGGCTTGAGAGCAGGCAAGTTGATTGACAGGTCATATATAGAGTAGTTAACACATCCATATATCCTTGCCTCCTTCTGAAGAGTGTTGGTAGCTAGAAATTGGAGGTTTCTCCTTTAAAAAAAATTGAAAAACAGGTGTGGGACTTAGAAATCTCTGTTTCAGCAATTGGCACCTTGGGGAACTAAGAATGAAAGGACTGGCCGGGCGCAGTGGCTCACACCTGTAATCCTAGCACTTTGGGAGGCCAAGGCAGGCGGATCACAAGGTCAGGAGTTCAAAACCAGCCTGGCCAATATGATGAAACCCCATCTCTACTAAAAAATACAAAAATTAGCTGGGCGTGGTGGTGCATGCTTGTAGTCCCAGCTACTCAGGAGGTTGAGGCAGGAGAATCGCTTGAACCTGGGAGGCGGAGGTTGCAGTGAGTGGAGATCGCACCACTGCACTCCAGCCTGGGCAACAGAGACTCCATCTCAAAAAAAAAAAAAAAGAATGAAAGGACTAACTAAGTCTAGCCCATCTCTTCCACCTGTAAGGCAAACTCTGCTTCATTTGTCTGAGAAATACAAGGCTTATTTTTCAAATGTCAAACAATGTTATTCACCATGTTAACAATATAAACAAGAAAAACTGTGACCATTTAATAGATGCATGGAAAGCATTGGACAAAATTTTTACACTATTTTATAGTAAAAACTCTCAGCAAACTAGGAATGGTAGAAAATTCCTCATACCAATAAAAGAGTATCTATAAAGTATGTGCACTAAAGATCATAATGGTAAAAAACTAAACCGTTTACCCCAGAGACTGGGAACAAGGCAAGGATGGCCACTTTCCCCACTTGTCTTCAACACTGTACTGGAGGGCCTCACCCTTTAAATAAGGTGAAAAATTACATACATCATGTATGTTTACCACCCTTTAGCTTTGATCACATAGCCACAGCCAATTACTTGTAGGGTAGTTTTGGAAAAGAAATCTTTGGCTAGGTGACCATGTACCCACCTAAGCATTCCACCACCGTGGAAGAAGAGGTGAATGACTTCTGGGGGACAGCCTCTGCCAGATCCATTGCTTTGACTACCCAAGTATCAGAGCACACCCATGTTAGTATACATAGAACATGCTCACATTCTCCCCAAGAGAGACAATGCCAAAGACCCATACAGTTATGGCATCCTGTTTAGTCAGGATCTCTAAGTATTATGAAATTCTTTTCTGTTAGATGGCTCTTCTTTGTCTCGTAACATAAAAAACAAGTTATCCATCCTCCCCCCTCACTCACACATAACCAAATTAGAGTATTAGAATAGGATATGTAACAAGTAAAACTTTCACTCAAAAAAGAGAAAAATAGGAAACACACAACAGTCGCTGTTTCACAGCATTTATCAGATCCTGCTGGACGAAAACTACAAAGATTTTCTGCCTTGACAGTAGGATAAATTCCTTGGTTAGCCCATCAGTGAAGCCCTGCTTTTGCGTTGAGGGAGTATTTTTCTGTTTGTTGCCTCTATCACCTCTGGCGTTCCCTTCCAAGAGGGCTTTTCCTGGTTCACTATCCTTCATGGACTCATCTGAAGTGGTCCTCAGGGGTATGCATTTTTTTTTGGAATGATCGAGTTTTTGTTGCCTCTTTTCAAAGCCAACTTTTGTATTTGTTAATTTTTTCCATTGTCTGTTTTCTGTTTCATTGATTTCTACTCTTATCTATATTATTTGCTTTCTTATATCACTTTGGGTTTACTTTCCTCTTCCTTGTCTGGTTTTTTAAGGTGGAACTTCAGGTCACTGATTTTAGATCTTCTTTTCTAAGGTTAGCATTTAAAAGTATACATTTCCCTTTAAACATCGCTTCAGCTGCATCCAACAAAGTTTGGTGTTGTATTTCCATTATCACTCAGTTAAAAATATTTTCTTTTTCATTGTGATTTTGTCTTTGATTCATGCATTTTTAGATTTTATTCCCAGATATTTAATACATTTATATTTATTTCCAGATATTTGAGGTTTTCCTAGTTACTTTATTGTTATTGACTTCTAATTTAATTCTGTTGTGGTCAGAGAATACACTTTGTATAATTTTGATCCTTTATGTTTATTGAGACTTGTTTCATGGCCCAGTGTATGGTCTATCTTGGTGAACATACCATTTGCACTTGAAAGTAATGTATATTCTGCAGTTGTTAAATATAGTGTTCTATATCTGTCAATTAGATTAAGTGTTGATTATGTTGTTCACATCTTTCCTACTCCCTGAATCCCCTATGTCTTAATTTTTTTTTTTTTTTTTTTTTTTTTTTGAGACAGAGTTTCGCTCTTGTTGCCCAGGCTGGAGTGCAATGGCATGATCTTGGCTCACTGCAACCTCCGCCTCCTGGGTTCAGACGATTCTCCTGCCTCAGCCTCCTGAGTAGCTGGGATTACAGGCATCCGCCACCACGCCTGGCTAATGTTTTGTATTTTTAATAGAGATGGGGTTTCACCATGTTGGCCAGGCTGGTCTCGAACTCCTGACCTCAGGTGATCCACCCACTTCAGCCTCCCAACGTGCTGGGATTACAGGCGTGAGCCACCTCATCCGGCTTGTCTTAATTTTTTTAAACCTCTCATATTTTTTTTCCTCCACGTTTCCTTTTTGAGTTATTTCTTCTACCTTCTTGTTCACTCTTTCTCTTATACTAGGTCTAATGTGCTATTTGACTCATCCACTGAGTTATTAATTTGATTATTTTTCAATTCTAGGATTTCTGTTTGTTCTTTTCTCCAGACCTTCTGGTCACATTTTTGAGTTTCTAGTTACCTGCCAAAATTTTTCAAGCTTGGAATTTGCCTCCTTGAAATAGTAAGCATGGTTGTTTTCTTGCTGGATTCTGGTAATTCCAGTATATCGTGTTTCCATAGGTCTCTTTCAGTTGTCTCATTTGTGTTGGTTCTCAACCATAGTGGCTACTCCCTCATGTAACTGGTTATTTTCACTGTATGCTGAACATAGTATTTGAGGAATAGTATTTGAAAAATTGCTTGTAAAAATAATTTAAAGCCTAGGATGACATTATCTTCCTCAAATAAGATTTGTTTCTACCAGGTAATTGGGGTCACTGGCAATTAGGGATCACCTTAATCCAGTTCAGAGCTTGAGATTTTTCTGACCACAAACTGTGCAAGGGCTTGTTTCATCCTCTGCTGGGTACAACCTATAGAGATCCTAGCCATCAAAGTGGGAATCTCATCAGAACTCAACCTTTGACAAGCCCAGTCTCTGACATTTGTCCCTCTAGACCCAGAAGGCAAAGCTCAGCCTCTCAATCTCCTACAGATGGCAAATGTCACAAAGGCAAAAGTAGCCTCAAGTACCAGGCTTACCTCTCTGGATCCCCACTCTCACCTGACACTCAGCCCAGTCGTTGTTTACTATCTCATTACCTTTTGAGACTTTTAAAGAATATTGTTTCTATAGTCTGTCCAGGTTTTTTAGTTGTCTTCAGTG
The DNA here is from genome assembly GCF_002776525.5 of Piliocolobus tephrosceles. Classification (NCBI taxonomy): domain Eukaryota; kingdom Metazoa; phylum Chordata; class Mammalia; order Primates; family Cercopithecidae; genus Piliocolobus; species Piliocolobus tephrosceles. The sequence continues at coordinate 35,605,460 of NC_045449.1, forward strand.
GAAACGCTGGTCTTAATTACCAGTCCTGACATTACCAGAAGTGGTCATATCATTTAAAAAAAAAAAATTCTTACCTCTTTACCCCTCCATTTTTCCTATTTCTTCTTTAGTCCAGTATTGGATATGTTGAGTTGAATTTCTCTCTCTGTTTTTTTCTTTCAAATTTTTTATATCTTTGTCTTTTTTCTATTTTGTGGAATGTTCCTCAGATGAAACTTTCAACTATTTAGTTTTAAAACTTTGGCTATTAAATTTATAATTTCTGGCCAGGCGTGGTGGCTCGTGACTGTAATCCCAGCACTTTGGGAGGTGAGGCGGGCGGATCACCTGAGGTCGGGAGTTCGAGACCAGTCTGACCAATATGGTGAAGCCCTGTCTCTAGTGAAAATACAGAATTAGCTGGGTGCGGTGGTGCATGCTTGTAATCCCAGCTACTCAGGAGGCTGAGGCAGGAGAATCGCTTGAACCCGGGAGGCGGAGGTTGCAGTGAGCCAAGATCGCGCCATTGCACTCTAGCCTGGGCAACAAGAGCAAAACTCCATCTCAAAGAAAAAAATGTATATAACTTCTAAGAGCTCTTTTTTATTCTATAATCGTTCCTTTTTTGGGAAACTTTCTGTTCTTTTATGTGGATGCAATATCTTCTCACAGCTGTCTGAGGATACTAAATGGAAGGGCTGGTTTTGAAGTTGTTTTCCCACAGCGTGTGTCAGTTTCCTCTACGTTCTGTTTTTTTTTTCCATTGGCTTTCTTCCCTATTCAAGAGCAGAGCATTAAAACGCTTATTAGAAGCTCTGTTGACAAGATTCGTCAACTATTGGGCTTAGCTGAATATTAATCAGCATGTACTACCATTTTTTTTTTTTTTTTTAAGGCAAAGTCTCACTCTGTTGCCCAGTCTGGCACGATCATAGCTCACTGCAGCCTTGATCTCTGGGGTAAAGTGATCCTCCCGCATCAGTCAACCAACCCCCAACCCCCAAAGAAGTAGCTGGGACTATAGGAGCATGCCGCCATGCATAGCTGATTTTATTTTACTTTTCAAAGAGATGGAGTCTCACTGTGTTGCCCAAGCTGATCTCCAACTCCTGGCCTCAAGCAATCCTCCCAACTTAGCCTCCCAAAGTGCTGGGATTACAGGTGTGAGCCACCATGCCCGGCCTAAAGGCACTTCTTAGTGCAACTTCGGGTTGGGATATTGAAGCAGTTGGATTCATGACCCAGTTACTGAACTCTAATCAATAAGTTGTCAACCACAGGCAGACAAATACTCCCTTCCATCTCTGCTTGTACATTACGTACCTCTAGCCTGAGTTTCTCTCTTCTTTCAGGGCTTTGCTGAATGTGTCAAGAAATAGTCAACACATTGTGATTTTTGTCAATCTTTTTCCCCATGGTTGTATGTTCACTTGGTGCCTGTGGCCTGACTTCCATGGTATCACAGGTGATGATTTTACCAAATGTGTTGGCGTGGATAACAAAGATCACCAACATTCTAGCTTGCTGTGTCCTAACCATGTGCTGCCTGACTGCAAAGCCAGTAGCACGTATAATCATGCATCCCTGAATGACAGGAATATATTCTGAGAACTATGTCATTAAGTAATGTTATTGTTGTGTAAACATCGTTGATTGTACTTACACAAACCAAGATGGTGTAGCCTACTACATACCTAGGCTGTATAGTATAGCCTATTGCTTCTAAGTTACAAACCTTTACAGCATGTTACTGTACTGAATATTGTAAGCAATTATAATACAGTGGTATTTGTGTATCTAAACATAGCTAAGCATAGAAATGGTACAGTAAAAATAGAGTACAATCTTACAGAATCATCATCATCTGTGTGGTCTGTCATAGACCAAAATCAACCAATTTTTTTTTTTTTTGGCAATTTGATTGGCAAAACTTTAACTGTTGATAATATCCAGTTTTGATAAAGGTATGGAGAAAAAGGAACCTTCTCTATGCTGTAACTAGAATGTAAATTTGTATAGCCCTATAAAGGACAACTTCGCATTATTATTATTTTTTATTATTATTATACTTTAAGTTCTAGGGTACATGTGCACAACGTGCAGGTTTATTACATATGTATACATGTGCCATGTTGGTGTGCTGCACCCATTAACTCGTCATTTGCATTAGGTATATCTCCTAATGCTATCCCTATCCCCTACCCCCTACCCCCTCCCCACAGTAGGACCCGGTGTGTGATGCTCCCCTTCCTGTGTCCAAGTGATCTCATTGTTCAGTTCCCACCTATGAGTGAGAACATGTGGTATTTGGTTTTCTGTTCTTGTGATAGTTTGCTGAGACTGATGGTTTCCAGCTGCATCCATGTCCCTACAAAGGATATGAACTCATCCTTTTTTATGGCTGCATAGTATTCCATGTTGTATATGTGCTACATTTTCTTAATCCAGTCTGTCACTGATGGACATTTGGGTTGATTCCAAGTCTTTGCTATTGTGAATAGTGCCGCAATAAACATATGTGTGCATGTGTCTTTATAGCACCATGATTTATAATCCTTTGGGTATATCTCCAGTAATGGGATGGCCGGGTCAAATGGTATTTCTAGTTCTAGATCCTTGAGGAATCGCCACACTGTTTTCCACAATGGTTGAACTAGTTTACAGTCCCACCAACAGTGTAAAAGTGTTCCTATTTCTCCACATCCTCTCCAGCACCTGTTGTTTCCTGACTTTTTTAATGATTGCCATTCTAACTGGTGTGAGATGGTATCTCATTGTGGTTTTGATTTGCATTTCTCTGATGGCGAGCGATGATGAGCATTTTTTCATGTGTCTGTTGGCTGTATGAATGTCTTCTTTTGAGAAGTGTCTGTTCATATCCTTTGCCCACTTTTTGATGGGGTTGTTTGTTTTTTTCTTGTAAATTTGATTGAGTTCTTTATAGGTTCTGGATATTAGCCCTTTGTCAGATGAGTAGAGGCATTATTTATAAATAACTAAAATGCTTATGAGTTTTGACTCAGGAACTCTACTCCTGAGAATCTTTCCTGTAGAAATGTGTATGTTCCCAATGGTACTAAAAATAAGTTTGCTATAGTGTTATTTATAATAGCAAAAATTTGGAAAAAGCATAAATGCCTGACAGGGGGGAACCAGATACGTTATGACAAATCTATGTAATAAAATACTGTGCAACCATTTAAGAAACTAAAGTAGCTTGATGTGTTGTGACCTGGAAAGACAGTAAGTGTTCATAATGTGTTAAGCAAATGGGTAAGTTCCAATACAATATGTCTAGCACAACTCCCTTTCTAGAAAGAAAGAAAAGAAAGTATATGCTGTAAAATTGTAGAAAAAAGTCTGGAAGTATATGATATAGCTGATAAATATAACACTAGTTACCTCTCAGAAGATAGAATGTGCAGGTGCAGGGGTATGTTTAACTTCTCAATTTGTGTATGTATATGTAATAGGATTATGAGAAACTTTCACTGTCTGTATTCTTCTATGTTTTTAGAATTTAAAAAAATCTAAAAATACTAAAAGTAGTTTAAATACTTGAAGTGTTCCTGTAGCATGAATATAAAAGCCTTAAGGTAATGGAAATGAACAATTTCAGAATGTTTTTAAAAAATATTTGGGCCACGCGTGGTGGCTCAAGCCTGTAATCCCAGCACTTTGGGAGGCCAAGGCGGGTGGATCACAAGGTCAGGAGATCAAGACCATCCTGGCTAACATGGTGAAACCCCATCTCTACTAAAAATACAAAAAACTAGCCGGGCGTGGTGGCGAGCGCCTGTAGTCCCAGCTACTCGGAGGCTGAGGCCAGAGAATGGCGTGAACCCGGGAGGCGGAGCTTGCAGTGAGCTGAGATCACGCCACTGCACTCCAGCCTGGGCGACACAGCCAGACTCCGTTTCAAAAAAAAAAAAAAAAAAATTTGTATCCCAGATAGTAAACTGACTTTTGAGGTTTAGATATGATTGACTCAAGATAAACTTACTTTATACCAAGAATGCCTTTCCAAGATTTCTGAGAATTTCTAGGGTTCATAGTAGCTTTTATTTTTGAGTTTCTGCTTAAATGTAATTCCAGACTTGTCGATATCTGACTTCTCAGGGCTGTTCTCATCTGTCTGATCCATGCCATACCAGATGCAGAACTTGGCCCACTTTCTTTGACCTCTTCCTCCCTTTAAGCATTATGCTAGGCATTTGTATGTGTAGCACACTTTTATGAAGATACCGGGAGGTAGAAAGGGTTTACATTTAGAACACTGCAAAAATGGAATTAAAAGGCCCCCAGTCACTTTACAGCATCTTTCCTTGTCACTAGTCAGTATGGTCCTCTGCCATGTTGCTTTCTTTCCTTGTACTAGTGCCAGACCTTCATTTCTCTGTTTTGTTGTTGTTGTTGTTGTTGTTGTTATTGTTGGGTTGGGTTTTTTTTTTTTTTTTTCCTGCTCTTTCCCCAGGTGCTGAATTCCTGTGTTTTACTTAGGCAAAGAAGGTTAGGCATCTCTTCTATTTTCTGATGTTTTTAAGGCCTCATTTCCCAACCAGAACAATCTATCAAGATATATTCCTCAACAAAGACAATTACCTCCCTGAGAGGAACTCTGGTGCCTGCTGTTAAAATAATAATTTCCTCTCTTTCACTACATGTTATGGTTGTAAGTATAACTGATAAAATAATTAGCACATTGATTATCTTTGTTAACTCTTCCTGTTGTTTTTTTTTTCTAAGTAAAGCCTTATCCTTTGGTCAGTGCAGTTAATAGATGAGTCTTAATTGATGTTGGCTTCCTGCTGTGAAATGTAAGAGTTGTGAAATCTTGGCATCATTATGACACCTAATTGCGTTTTCATTTTATTAGGGACAAGAGGAAAATGAGTTATGAATAAGCTAGAACCTCTCTGCTAAAAAATAAAAAAAATAAAAATAAGGTTAGTTTAATTAAAGTGTAAGCAGAAATACAATTCATGAAGTTGTAAATGCTTCCTCTCTGATAGACCTTGGCCTGACAATTGATCTGTGAAAACATGGCTGTATATAAGGTTGCATGGCATTAAGAGGCCTTAACCAAGGTCAATGTGTGAGATTAATATACTGCTCATCAGAAAGAGTACAGCATAACGGATAGAAAGAAAGCTTTTGGTGTTAGAAAAACCTACATTAAAACCTGGATTCTGCTCTTTACTGTGTGACCTTGGACATGTTTACCTAACTGAGCTTTGGTTTCCTCATCTGCAAAATGAGGGATATGGATTATAATGATATAAATCATAGAACTGGCTTAGTATTATGTTGGGTTACATAGTAAGTAGTTGGTACACAGTAGTAATAGAATTCTAGCAATAATTACTATTATCTTTATAACATTTACTATTCTTATGTTTATTACCACTGGTCACTTTTCAGATGGCTAGTCTCTATTTATTTATTTATTTATTTGTTTATTTATTGAGCTGGAGTCTCGCTCTGTTGCCTAGGCTGGAGTGCAGTGGTGTGATCTCGGCTCACTGCAACCTCCCCCTCCTGGATTCAAGTGACTCTCGTGCTTCAGCCTCCCAAGTAGCTGGGACTACAGGCATGAGCCACCACACACAATTAATGTTTGTATTTTTAGTAGAGATGGGGTCTTGTCATGTTGGTCAGGTTGGTCTTGAATTCCTGACCTCAAGTGATCCACCCACCTTGGCCTCCCAAAGTGCTGGGATTACAGGCATGAGCTACTGCACCCAGCCTTAGTCTCACTTTAAATTCACATAGGCTCTCAGTGTTGCAGTAGTCCTATAATATTTTTCTAGTCAATATATTTCCCATTCTCCAAAGCCACTCTATTATACCCTGTTCTCTCTGCTCCATTTCCAGTACTTCTCCTCTCTCTTCATTCATGGCTGTGACCCTGTTTTGTATCTTACTGAGAAAATAGAAGCAGCTAGAATAAAGAGTTCATATCTTCTCACCAACATATCTATCAGTCTACTTCCAGTTGTAACCCTACACTCTGCCTTTCCTCCTGTTATAATGGAAAAGGGCCAGTCCTTTCATTTGTATACAGAATCCTGTCCCCTTTTGTGTACTCACAGACTTAGGGCCTACTGCTATCACCCTTACTCTTCAGTAATCACATTGTATCTTTGTTTTTGCTTTCCCCCTGAGACAGGGTCTTCCTCTGTCATCCAGGCTGGAGTGTAGTGCTAGGAATGCAGCTCACTGCAGCCTCGACTTCCTGGCTCAAGCAAGCCTCCTACCTCAGCCTCCTGAGTAACTGGGACCACAGGCTCATGCCACCAGGCCCAGCTAATTTTCTAAAATTTTTATAGAGACAGGGTCTTGCCATGTTGCCCAGGTTGTCTTGATTTCTTGGTCTCAAGTGAATCTCCTGCCTTGGCCTCCAAAGTGCAGGGATTATAGGAGTGAGCCACCGTGCCTGGCCACATTTTATCTTTTCTTTTCTTTTTTTTTGAGACGGAGTCTAGCTCTGTTGCCAGGCTGGAGTTCAGTGGCACGATCTCGGCTCACTGCAACCTCCGCCTCCCAGGTTCAAGCGATTCTTCTGCCTCAGCCTCCCAAGTAGCTGGGATTACAGGCACGTGCCGCCATGCCCAGCTAATTTTTGTATTTTTAGTAGAGATAGAGTTTTACCATGTTGGCCAGGATCATCTCGATCTTCTCCCAAATTGCTGGGATCACAGGCATAAGCCACCACGCCCGGCCTAACATTTTATCTTTTATGTTAGATAATTCCCATCAGCAAGCAAACATGTCATCATAGGGTCTATGTTTTTAAAATCCCTTTGGGCCAGGCACTGTGGCTCACGCCTATAATCCCAGCACTTTGGGAGGCTGAGGTGGGTGGATCACCTGAGGTCAGGAGTTCTTGACCAACCTGGCTAACATGGTGAAACCCCATCTCTACTAAAAATACAAAATTAACCAGGCGTGGTGGTATGCACCTGTAATCCCAGCTACTTGGGAGGCTGAGGTAGGAGAATCACTTGAACCCAGGAGGCAGAGGTTGCAGTGAGCCAAGAACGCGCCACTGCACTACAGCCTGGGCAACAAGAGCGAAGCTCCGTCTCAAAAAAAAGAAAAAGAAAAAGGAAAAAAAAATTCCTTTGACCTTTCCTTCATATTTCCAGGTAGCTATTCCTCTGCTTTTTCTGCTTTCCTTAGAGCAAAGCTCCTTGGAAGCATATCCTTACCTCAACTACTCCAAGCAGATTTTTCTTTCTTCTGCTCAACTGAAACTGCATTTGTCAAGGTTTCCAATGACTGCCACATTGCCAAATCCAGTAGCCAATTATCAGTCCCTGTTTTACTTGACCTTAGCACCATTTGAACAGTTTATTTCAGCCTTCCTGAAATGCTTTCTTCTGGCTTATGGAACATCTCCCTTTCCTAGTTTTCACTGGCCAACTCTGTAGTTTCTTTTACTGAATGCTCTTCAACTTTCCTGATTTCTAAATATTTATGAACCCCAGAACTCAATTCTTTCTCTCTCTCGGTTCAATTCCTAGGTAATCTCAACCAGTCTCATGCTTTTATTATCATCTTTTTAGTGATGTCTCCGAAACCTGTATCTAAAGTCTCAATCTTCTCTGACCCTAACTTGCATACCCTACTGCCTACACTACGTCTTTGGATGTCCCGTAAGTGTCCCAAGCTTAATATATTCTACCTTTTCCCCAATTTTACTTATTTACTTATAAATAAATAGTATTGGCCATGCATGGTGGCTCACACCTGTAATCCCAGCACTTTAGGAGGCCAAGGCGGGCAGGTCACTTGGGCTCAAGCAAGACTAGCCTGGCCCCATCTCTACAAAAAACATGTGTGGTGGCACGTGCTTGTGGTCCCAGCTACTTGGAAGGCTGAGGTGGGAGAATCGCTTGAGCCCAGGAGGCAGAGGTTGCAGTGAGCTGTGATTGTGCCACCACACTCCAGCCTGGGCAACAGAGCAAGACCTTGTCTTAGATGAATGAATGAATGGTACTTTTAGTCATCTGGTCCGCCACAACTCTTGGAGTCTCCCTTGACTCCCTTCTCTCACATGTCCAGTCCATCAGCAAATCTTATCTGCTCACTGTAGATGCACATCCAGAATCTGACCATTTCTCACCTCCTTTACTTGGTGTTACCATAGTCCAAGCTACTATTTTCTCTTGCCTAGATGACTGCATAGCTTCTTAAGGTTTTTCTGCTTCTACTCTTGGCCCCTACAGTCTTTTTCTGCCAGAGTGATCCTTTTAAATCAGTAATTATTTTTCTTGCCTAAATTTCTTTAATAGTTTTCTATATATATGTAGAAGAAAATCTGAAAATCCTTACTGTGGTCTTCAAGATGCTGAATGATTTGGTACCTGGCAACTGTTCTGACTTCATCTCCTACTACCTTCCATCTCCCTCATCTAGTCAAGCCCCAGCAGTTTCTTCACTATTGTTTGAGTATACCAAGAATTCTCCAGCCTTTATACTTGCTATTCTCTCTGCCAGAAATGTTTTTCACCCAGATTTTCACATGGCGTGTTCCTTCATTTCATTCAGTCCTCTGCTCAGATGCCAGCTCATCATAGAAATCTCCCTGACCATGCCATCTGAAATGGTACCCTGTTCCCCATGTCTGCCTTCCTTCAGTCCCTTTATTCTTCTTTGTTTTTCTTCTGCAGTGCTTATTACTACTTGCTATTTTTTCTATAATTCCCACCCCCACTCTTTCTAGAAGGTTAGTTCTCTGAGGGCAAGGACTTTGTTTTGTTCCTTGTTGTATCCCCAGGACCTAGAATATTACCTGTGGCACTCCTTGTTGGATAAATAAATGAATGAGTTGCTTTTTTTTCTCCATATACATTCTTATCTTACTAATGTACTTTTTAAAAATTTATGGAAAAATGCAGTCTTTTAAAAAATTGTGATAAATACTCATAAAATTTACCATCTTAACCATTTAAAAATGTACAATTCAGTTAATGCCACTGCTACCATCATCCTTTCTCCAGAACTCTTTTCATCTTGCAGAACTGAAACTCTGTACCCATTAAACAGTAAGTCTCCATTTCCTCTGTCCCCTGAATGCTGGTAGCCACCATTCTACTTTCTGTGTCTGTGTCTATGTCTGTGTTTTGTCTCTATGAGCAGTCTTTTAGTTAACCACTAAGAGGTAAGGTTTGAATATTTGGGGAGTCAAACCACCCTCAGGTTTCTTTTAACAAGCACTTATTGAATACCTGCCTTGGGCTTGGTACTGTGCTAGGTTCAATATGGTCACACAAGGGGTGTCCTCTACAGGTCTCTTCTGCTGGAAACAAGAAGTGTGTATGTTTTACAAAAGTTACCATTCCATATCTCATTACCATGCTCTGATACTGAAAACTAAGATATCAGATATCAGTTTTGGTATGTGTATTAGTCAGGGTCTTCCAGAGAGATAGAACCAATAGGATATATATGGTCAAGCACGGCATAATGACATTTCAGTCAGTGACAGACCATATATATGGAACAGTGGTCCCATAAGATTGTAACACTGTAGTTTTGCCGTACCTTTTCTATGTTTAGATACATAAATACTCACCATTGTGTTACAGTTGCCTACAGTGTTCAGTATAGTAACTCGCTGTACTGGTTTGTATCCTAAGAGCAATAGGCTATGCCACATAGCCTTGGTATGTGTATAAGTCCATTTTCTCATTGCTGATAAAGACATACCCGAGACTGAGCAATTTACAAAAGAAAGAGGTTTAATGGACTTATAGTTCCACATAACTGGGAGGCCTCACAATCATGGTGGAAGGTTAAAGGCACATTTCACATGGCAACAGACAAGAGAAGAGAGCTTCTGCAGGGAAACTCCCCCTTATAAAACCATCAGATCTCATGAGACTATTCACTGTCATGAGAACAGCACGGGAAAACCTTAGCCCATGACTCAATTACCTCCCACCAGGTTCATCCAACGACATGTGGAAATTCAAGATGGGATTTGGGTTGGGGACAGCCAAACCATATCAGTATGTAGTAGGCTATACCATCTAGGTTTATGTAAATATACAATATATATTTGTGCAGTGACAAAATAACCTGATGACACATTTTTCAGAACATATCCCCATTGTTAAGTGACTCATGACTGAATATAGACATATGAGAGGGATTTATTAGGGAAATTGACGTATACTGTTATGGAGGCTGAGAAGTCCCACACAAGCTGTCTGTAAGCCGGAGACCCTGGTAGTGTAGCTCAGTCCAAGTGTAAAGGCCTCAGAACCAGGGAAACCAATGGTGTGACTTGTCCAAGACTAGAGCCTGAGAGCCCAGGGGACTCCTGGTCTAAGTCCCAGAGTACAAAGGCTGGGGAGTCTAGAGTTTTGATGTGCAAGGACAGGAGAGGAAGAGTGTACCCCAGCTGCAGCACACACTTGCCTTTTCTCTGTTTTTGTTCTCTCTGGGCCCCTGGCTGACTGGATGGTGGTGCCTACCCATGTTGAGAGCAGAGCTTCCCCACCTAGTCCACTCAAACTCACATGCTTATCTCCTCTAGAAACACAGAGACATATCCAAAGATAACGCTTTACCAGGCCAGGTACAGTGGCTCACACCTGTAATCCTAGTACTTTGGGAGGCTGAGGTAGACAGATAATCTGAGGTCAGGAGTTCAAGACCAGCCTGGCCAACATAAAAATATAAAAATGAGCTAGGCATGGTGGTGGGCGCCTGTAATCCCAGCTACTCGGGAGGCTGAGGCAGGAGAATTGCTTAAACCTAGGAGGCAGAGATTGCAGTGAGCCGATATCATGCCACTGCACTCCAGCCTGGGAGACAGAGTAAGTGAGACTCCATCTCAAAAAACAAAACAAAACAAAAACAGTAAAAAAAAAAAAAAAAAAAAAAAAAAAGATAATGCTCTACCAGATTTCTAGGTATTTCTTAATCCAATGAGGTTGACAAAGCCAACCATAACTATGAATTTTGTGCTTAATAGCCATATCCGGCTTTCCCCTTCTTTTTGTCTGGTCATTTCAAATTGACAGGATAATATACCTTTTTTTTTTGTAAGGTGAAATTAACATAGAATTAAACATTTAATTTTTTTTTTTTTTTCTGACAGAGTCTTGCTTTGTCGCCCAGGCTGGAGTGCAGTGGTGCGATCTCGGCTCACTGCCCTCCGCCTCCCGGGCTCAAGTGCCTCAGCCTCCTAAGCAGCTGGGATTACAGCTGCCTGCCACCATGCCCGGCTGATTTTGTATTTTTAGTAGAGATCAGGTTTCACCATGTTGACCAGGCTGGTCTCAAACTCCTGACCTCAGGTGATCCACCCACTTTGGCCTTCCCAAAGTGCTGGGATTACAGGTGTGAGCCACCATGCCTGGAAAAACGTTTAATTTTTTAGTTTTTATTTTTTTAGACAGGGTCTTGCTCCGTTGCCCAAGCTGGGGTGCAGTGGTATGCTTTTGGCTTGCTGCAACCTCTGCCTCCTGGGCTCAAGCAATCCTCCTGCCTCAGCCTCCTGAGCATCTGGGACAACAGGCATGGGCCACCATGCCCTGCTATAAATTAAACATTTTAAAGTGAACAATTAAGTGGCATAGAGTACATTCATAATGATGTACAACCTCCACCTCTATTTAGTTCCAAAACATTTTCAGCACCCCCCCAAAAAAAACCCCATAACCATTAAACAGTTGTTCCATATTCCCACCTTTCCCCAGCCCCTGGCAACTACCAATCTGTTTTCTGTCTCTATGGATTTACTTATTCTGAATATTTTATATAAATGAAATAATGCAATATATGAGTGACATTTGTGTCTAGCTTATTTTACTTAGCATGTTTTTTAAGGTTCATCCACATTATAGCATATAAATCAGTACTTCATTTCTTATTATGACTGAATAATGTTATATGTATATGCCACAATTTGTTTATCCATTTATTTGCCGACGGACGTTTGGGCTGTTTCTATCTTTCGCCTATTGTGAATAGTGCTATGGACATGCATGTACAAGTATTTGTTTGAGCACCTGTTTTCAGTTCTTCGGGGTGTATACCTAGGAGTGGAATTACCAGGTCACATGGTAATTCCATGTTTAACTTTTTGAGGAACTGTTAAACTATTTTCCATAATGGCTGAACTGTTTTACATTTCTGCCAGCAATGCACAAGGATTCCAATTTCTCTACATCCTCGCTAATACTTGATATTTTTCTTTTTAAAACATTATTATTAGAGCCATCCTTGTGGTGTGAGGTGGTACTTCATTGTGTGTTTTTTTTTTTTTTTTTTGAGACGGAGTCTCACTCTGTCACCCAGGCTGGAGTGCAGTGGCACAATCTGGACTCACTGCAAGCTCCGCCTCCCGGGTTCACGCCATTCTCCTGCCTCAGCCTTCCGAGTAGCTGGGACTACAGGCGCCCGCCACCACGCCCAGCTAATTTTTTGTATTTTCAGTAGAGATGGGGTTTCACCATGTTAGCCAGGATGGTCTCGATCTCCTGGCCTTGTGATCCGCCCGCCTTGGCCTCCCAAAGTGCTGGGATTACAGGGGTGAGCCACCACGCCTGGCCTTCATTGTGGTTTTGATTTGCATTTCCCTAATGACTAATCTTTTCATGTGCTCGTTGGCCATTTTTATATCTTCTTTGGAGAAAATATATTGTTTTGAGAACCATAATAACAATATTCAACTTGATGAAATCTTTTTCCTGTTTTCCTTAAATTTATCTTGATTATACCCATAGTGTGTGCTATTAGAAGAGGAGTTAGTAAACAAAGTCCTGTGGATCAAATCTGGTTTGCTGACAATTTTTATATGGCCTACATACTAAGCATGATTTTTACATTTTTTAATTGTTGGAAGAAAAAAATCCAAAGAATATTTCATGATACATGAAAATTATATGAAATTCAGATTTCAGTGTCCGTAAAGTTTTATTGGAACACACAGTCACACCCATGCATTTATGTGTTGTCTATGACTGCTGTCATGCTACAATAGCAGAGTTGAGCAATTGCATAGGGACCATATGGGCCATAAAGCCTAAAATATTTATAATCTGGCTCTTTATAGGAAAAACTTTGCCAACCCTGTATTAGATGTTCTTGTTCCTTGTTCTTAGCTTCTGATATTTGTGCAGCCCTGATCACTGATGGGCAGAGAAGCCTTTAAGAGAGTAAGGAAGTACCCCTTGTGGGGAGAGCTCAAAATGGAATAGCATTCAGTTTAGTTCTCATAGATGACCAAATGTTTTCTATCTTGATAGATACTAAATTCCAAGGTTAAAATATTAATGATAGGAACCAGATACAAAATTCCTAAAATATCATTTAAATGCCATCTGTCATTATCATTAAGAATATCTCCCATCAATAATGTTCCAACTCTCAACATACATTATTTATGATGAATGTAAGAGAATTTCAGGAAATCTTCCTCTAAAAACTCCTTTGGCCCCAAATTCTGAAATACTATAATTCTAACATTAACTATTGGAATATCATTATGTTGCTCAATATCACATTGAATAGGGACATCTTACATTCCAGAACTTATCAGTGCCCTTCTGTAACTAAATTATAAAAATTTAAAAAGTAAATTAAAATTTTCTTTAACCTGTGTAAGAAGGGACATCTTCTCACACTTGAAGCTTTATTTGACATTTTTATTTTTATTTTATTTTATTTTGAGATAGTGTCTCACTCTGTTGCCAAGTCTGAGTGCAGTCGTGTGATCAGCTCATTGCAGCCCTGACTGCCTGGGCTCAAGCTATCCTCCCTCCTCAGCCTCCTGAGTAGCAGGGACTATAGGCACATGCCACCACACTTGGCTTATTTATTTATTTATTTATTTATTTATTTATTTATTTAGTAGAGGCAGGGTTTCACCATGTTGCCTAGGCTGGTCTCAAACTCCTGGATGCAAGCAGTTCACCCACCTCAGCCTCCCAAAGTGCTAGGATTATAGGCGTGAGCCACCGCACCTGGCCAAAATTTTTTTTTAATAATAGACTTCGAATTGATTAGGTGTCCAAATTGTAGTGATTTCAGTGATGTGTATTTTGTTAGGAGGAGGTTGTTCATTCTAGCCACTGGCATGCTTTGTGTAGGTCTTTTGAGTACATGCTGACTTAAGGAAATACCTTCTAAATAAAAAATACCAAGAGGTAAAGAATATTAGACTGAATCATGTTCTTCTGATTTCTACAATGGGTATTACCCTAAACCACATGTACCCGAATATTAATCTTATTGTGGAAACTACGCTGTTATATTCTGATAGTATGTTTAGTTTTTACGGTCAAAGGAAACTGAAAGTTTAAGAGCAAAGTTCACTTCATTCCTGAAGAAAAAACTTCCCATTTTATAGCTATTGGATTATAGATGAGATTTCATTAAGGTAATAGCCCCAAAACCCTAGAGGATGCTCTTGGTAGGAATGATCATTCCCAAACAAGTAGATGCAATGCTCTTGTCTCTTGGGGCCTTTCACCTCTCAAGCCTGTGAATCCCAAATACTTATCTTCTCTGATCAGTATGCAAGTTTATCTTTTGAGTGAAGTCTTATAAACCTCTAGCAACACCAGGCTAATCTATGTCTTTTTGTATTTTTATTGATTTCTGTACTCCTTAGCTCCTTGATTGGCAACTTTGTTAATGGAAGGAAGCTTGCTTTAATAAAATTATGTTTAGATGCTTATTATTAGAAGCTGTGTGCCAAACGATATTTTAAAGCCCAATCATTAAAATTCAGTGGGTTTGTTGCTACTGTTCTTCAGTCTGCCTCCCCATTTGAGATCTATAGTTGCTTTAACAGTCATTTCCTTTGTCCTTATCAACAATTCCTACTCTGCTTTCAAAGTAGAGTTACAACTGGGTCTATTCATATTCCAAAATCTTATTTTAGTATTTTCTACCATCATATGGCCTGTCCTTTAGGGAGCTGGTATGTCTCTATAGGTTTAGAAAATGATCATAGTTAGGTGTTATCCTTTTGGTCAGCTTTCAAAAATCCTGATGCCTGGGTTGCATTCCACACCAATTAAATTAAAATGTCTGAGGGTGGGGGGGCCCCAAGCATCAGTATTTTTTTAAAAGTCCCAGGTAATTCCAATATGCAGCAAGGTTTGGAAACCATTGGCTTTACTAATTGGCCAAATGGCTTAGAGGCTCTTCCTCCTAGTTATCTACTCACTACCCAGGATTAATTAGATGACCTTAACACAAGGCATTTAGCTACCTGAAAAAGAGATGATATGTAAATGTATTACTGTTATCATTATTATTTAAACTTCAGAGAAGCCATTTTGTGGTAAAATGTGCATAACATAAAAGTTACCGTTTTAACCTTTTTTTTTTTTTTTTGAGATAGGGGTCTTACTGTGTTGCCCAGGCTGGAGTGCAGTGGCTATTCACAGATGCAATCATAGCACACTGCAGTCTGAAATTCCTGGGCTCAGGTAATTCTCCTGCTTCAGCCTCACAAGTAGCTAGGACTACAGGTGTGCATCACCATACCTGGCTCATTGTAACTTTTTTTTTTTGAGGTGGAGTTTCACTCTTGTTGCCCAGGCTGGAGTGTAATGGTGCAATCTCGGCTCACTGCAACCTCCACCTCCCAGATTCAAGTGATTCTCCGATTCTCCTGCCTCAGCCTCCTGAGTAGCTGGGATTACAGGCATGTGCCACTACACCCAGCTAATTTTGTATTTTTAGTAGAGACAGGGTTTCACCACGTTGGTCAGGCTGGTCTTGAACTCCTGACCTCGGGTGATCCATCCGCCTCAGCCTCCCAAAATGCTGGGATTACAGTCATGAGCCACCGCACCTGGCCTCATTGTAACCATTTTTAAGTATACGGTCCAGTGGCATGAAATACATTCACATTTGTGCAACCATCACTACCATTCATCTACAGAACTCCTTTCATCTTCCCAAACTGAAAGTCCATACCTATTAAACAACAGCCCCTGGCACCTACCATTCTATTTTTTGTCTCTGAATTTGACTATTCCAGCTACCTCATATACCTGGAATCATATAGTATTTTGTCTTGTTGTAATTAGTCTATTTCATTTATCCTAATACCTATTGTTGTAGCATGTGCTAGAATTTCTTCCTTTTTTGTTTGTTTGTTTGTTTTTTTGAGACAGGGTTTTGCTCTGTCATCCACACTGGAGTGCAGTGGTGCCATCATAGCTCACTGCAGCCTCGAATTCCTGGGTTCAAGCAATCCTCCTGCCTCAGCCTTCTGAGCGAGTAGCTGGGGCTACAGGCATGTGCCACCACTCCTGGCTTTCTTCCTTTTTTTTTTTTTTTTTTTTTTTTTTTTTTTTTTTTTTTTTTTTTTTTGAGATAGAGTCTCACTCTGTTGCCCAGGCTGGAGTGCAGTGGCGCCATCTCGGCTCATTGCAACCTCCACCTTCCGGGTTCAAGCGATTCTCCTGCCTCAGCCTCCTGGGTGGCTGGGACTACAGGCACATGCCACCATACCCGGCTAATTTTTTGTATTTTTAGTAGAGATGGGATTTCACTATATTAGCCAGGATGGTCTCAATCTCCTGATCTCGTCATCTACCCACCTCGGCCTCCCAAGTGCTGGGATTACAGGCGTGAGCCACCGCTCCTGGCCCCGCTTTATTCCTTTTTAAGGCTAAATAACATTCCATTATATGTGTGTACCACATTTTGTTTATCCATTCATCTGTTGATTTCTTCTCCCTTTTGCCTATTGTGAAAAATACTGCTGATTATACTACTATGATCATGGGTGTATGAGAAACTCATTTTAAGTGATAAACTGATAAACTCTCCTTCCACAAATGCTTATATGGATAAATTACTTATTCTATATGGCTAGATTGTAGTTCACCAGATGAGTAAGCACCTGCCCCCGGTGACTAGTCTTTTACAAAATATGGCAAAAATTAGGTACTATTTCAAATGCTTTCTAGATTTTCTACCAAGTAGTAATAGAATTCCATTTTATTTGAATTTGCTATCCTTCTCAGGCTGTGGATCAATTCTGCAGAGGCTGTGTTCCAAAAATGTAGTGACAAAAGTCTTTGTATGTTGAGAATGAAATAAAGGGTTTGTGCTGTATACTTTAACTCACAAATGCTAAGGCAAAGTTGTAAGCTTCAAAACCAACCTAAAAATGTTGCCCAGCCCAAAACCTCCCTGGGCTGGGCACAGTGGCTCACGCCTGTAATCCTAGCACTTTGGGAGGCCAAGGCAGGTAGATCACGAGGTCAGGAGTTTGAGACCAGTCTGACCAACATAGTGAAACCCTGTCTCTACTAAAAATACAACAAACTAGCCAGGTATGGTGGTGTGTGCCTGTAATCCCAGCTACTTGGGAGGCTGAGGCAGGAGAATCACCTGAACCCAGGAGGTGGAGGTTGCTGTGAGCTGAGATCGCTCCACTGCACTGCAAACCGGGTGACAGTGCGAGACTCTGTCTCAAAAAAAAAAAAAAAAAAAAAAAAAAAATCTCCCTGGTCATGTTGCTGTAGAAATTGTAAGCTCATTAGGTTGAAGCTAGAGGCCACGTTAAGATCCTTTTATTGCTGCCTGTGTTCCTCTGATAGACGTTTTAGCTCAACTTCTATACATGATCTTAGCTTTTTTGTATTACAGAACCTAATACCTAATTTGCATTTTTACTTCTTTCATTCTTAATGAACCACTGTGTGAGGATATGCTTTCTTTTTTATGGACAGTTAAGCTAGGTGTTTTTACAAGAATTCAGCTGTGTTAGTCAATAAGTAGGAATTTTACAGAGTCAATCAACTTTGGAAAAATGGTGATTACTTATTTTAACATTGTTTTTCCTGAGGCATTGCCTTTTCATGTTCCCACAACCCACCCACCTACTCTTACAGCATGAAGGAAATGAATTTTTATTTGTATGTGTATATTCACTTTGATCCCTTTGACACTTTTCCTTACTTTTTCACTTATAATAAAAGGCAATTGAAGGCCAGGCACCATGGCTCACGCCTGTAATCCCAGCACTTTCGGAGGCCAAGGCCGGTGGATCACTTGAGGTCAGGAGTTCGAGACCAGCCTGGTCAACATGGTGAAACCCCATCTCTACTAAAAATATAAAAATTAGCCATGCGTGGTGGTTCATGCCTGTAATCCTAGCTACTTGGGAGGCTGAGGCAGGATTATCACTTGAACCCAGGAGGCAGAGGTTGCAGTGAGCCGAGATTGTGCCACCATACTCCAGCCTAGACAACAAGAGCAAAACAAAAAGGCAACTGAGGTGAAGAGAGTCTTGGCCATACTGCTGAAAAGGAGAGGTACTAAAATTTGTTGGTTAACAACTAGGCTGCATCAGTATGCTTTAAGAGTTATAGGAATACCCCAAAATTGAGAATCCGATGGGACTATATAATTTTAGAGCCAGTTCTACAGGTGAGACATAGACAACTTGTTCTGCTTGTCTGAAAACTTGTGTATAGAACTCTACAGAGAGGCTAAGAGGGAGTAAACAATCCTTTCTTTCTAGATCTTCATCTGCTGGTGGACGTGGCCTGCAAGCAGGAGCACTTTCCAAAGGAGGAAGAATTAAAAGAGTGAGGCATGGATGACAAATGTGACATTGTGCACTAGCTGTAGCTGGAGGCAGACTAGCCTTGCACATGACAAACTGTTGGGATTTTTTCAGTTCTGTTAAGGAAAAAAAGTATTTTTTGTTTCGTTAATTGAGAATTTTGTTAATTGAGAATTGGGAATTTGCTATGTACTACAGCGGTTCAGTTCAGATTATCTGCCTTGACAAACTACCGAACATCTAGCAGCCATGTTTTTTGGCTGCCCAGATCCCTTTTAAATGAAAAGTTCTGACCTTCTGTTATAGTCAAGGAGCATCTAAAAACTGCTCCATCTATGGTACTAGAGAATAATCTGTGTGTGTGCTGATTTGTCGTCTTGCCACTTAAACTGTAGTCAGCACAACTTTAGTGGAGAATTCAGTCTCTCTGATTCAAGTCACAGTGTGATCCTTTTAGAGGAGATCGTGTGAGAAACAAAGGCATGTGAGGTCACCAACATCACAGGTCTAAATGCATCAGGAATTCCAGGGAAGAAACTCTGGAGAAGAGCTAATTTTCTAAGTGATTAACCAGGAAATTCTCTTACTTCCTAACCTAGCATTCTGTTTTAAGAGCAAGGCATCCGGACGGACTTGGACCATCTATCACACTTAACACTCCCTGATTCTTTTATATTAATGGAAGCATTCTTCTATTTTCATATCTTTCTTTCATTTTAATGATATATTATCATAAATGGTAAAAAGGTTTTATTAATATATCACTTACTTAAATGTCTTTAAAAAAGCATTTAACTTGTTTTATATAATTGTATTTATAAATGCTGATAGATTTAAAGGTTTTAAAGTTTTATATTTTTATTATTGCAGGATAGAAGGATAAAGGATGCATGTGTAGTATTTTTATTTTGAAGGGAAAATGTACAGTGTGTGAACAAAAACATTAAGATATTTAATACACTATTTTCTTATTTTAGATTTTTACATTCAATAAGTATAAATTCTCATCTATATAAGGTATTGTGTGCAAATGTGGGGAAAAACTGATTAGTAGTCCTTTAGCAGAAGCTATGCCTTTGATTTTTAAAAAATGGTTTCGATCTAGTTTAAGCTTCTGAGAGAATTTTGGATAGTGGGATAGATGGTAACATTTTTTTCTTATCCCTGTTATAGGATTCTAGATTTGTGCAGTAGGATTGTGGGACTTTGTTTTAGGAGAGAAGGATATCTTGGATGTCCAGTTTCTGTGGTTGATCCCTTACTTTCTTACCCAGTGACAGCAAGAAACTTTCTGATTTAAAGTCTTTCGATTGACCAGAACTTTCTTATTGGATTCTGCTTCAGTTCTCCTATTAAGCACTGCAGAAACAAAAGGAAAGCCTAGGAATATGAAACTAATTAAAAAGGCACTTGGTGATATGACATAGTACTATGCTAGCCACTGTGGATGTAACAATTCATTTCTTATACTGCGCTGTGCCTTCCCAATGATGTCAAACCCTAGAAATATTACAGAGATCTACTTTTCTGGAAAAGGGTGAGCTCTGTGTTGATCTGCAGTGACTCTGTTTAGATATTAAAGTAGATTCTGAAAAGCGACCTGTGTGGTCCATCTGATTAGATTAGATAATGTCTATGTAATGGGCATTTATTTATCTTTATTAGCAAGGTTTAAAAGAGCAAATTATCAAGACACCTGTATCTTTTGGCCAGACTATATAATATTTTGTCAGAGTATGTGAAGAGGAGACCCAATTTCCAAATGAAGGAACTTTGCTTTTTCTCTGTCATACTGAAGAGCTAATATTACTGTGTAGATGATATTTTCCCCTAAATATGGCTTTCTTAGCTTTATATATGTTGAGATAATATCTTCTGAGGAACACATGTCAAGCAGGAACCTTGGCATAGATTTGGTTTCAGTTGTTTTAAGGCTTAATTAATGAAATGCCTTATTCAGCTTTCCAAACATTTTTATATATGAATACAGCAGACCAAGGAGCTGGATCTCCTGCTATCCTTACACGCCTTGTATCTATCAACTAAAGCTGTCATTAATGACTTGGACAAAATGGCAAGAGGTGTAATAAAATCTTCCTGTGAATTAGCCAGTAGGGTCTGACACAACTAGTCAACTAACAAGGTTCCTGACTAGTACCTCAGTATTTCAGTACCTTAAGCACTGATAAATTTCAATCAGTCAACAATAAAGTGAGTGTTCCAACTAGACTTGTTGTCTTGCTTGTTCTTACTGTTTGATTGGTGATTAATAGAAAACTCAATCATTATGACAGTTAATAGTATAATTCAGGCCGGGCGCGGTGGCTCACACCTGTAATCCCAGCACTTTGGGAGGCCGAGACGGGTGGATCATGAGGTCAGGAGATCGAGACCATCCTGGCTAACATGGTGAAACCCCGTCTCTACTAAAAAATACAAAAAAAAAAAAACTAGCCAGGCGAGGTGGCGGGCACCTGTAGTCCCAGCTACTCGGGAGGCTGAGGCAGGAGAATGGTGTAAACCCGGGAGGCGGAGCTTGCATTGAGCTGAGATCCGGCCACTGCACTCCAGCCTGGGAGACAGAGCGAGACTCCGTCTCAGAAAAAAAAAAAAAAAAAGAAGTACAATTCAAATGAGATTGTACTTTGTTTTTCAAATAATCTGAATTTTAAAAGTTTTTTTTTTTCCCATTTAAATAGCAATGGTATTGTTTAAATGCCATTAAGGATGAAGACAATTCTTAGACATGTTTTACAGAAACCTACATTTTTGGAAAAGGATGAATGATCTTTAATAAATTTAATCAATCCAGAGGTGAAAGTAGACCCTGAAGGATGATCTGTCTCATGTATAAGATTAGCTAGTAGATGTCATTGAGACTTAGGCATTTCATTACAATAGTGATGGCATCTTTATGACATCTCTAGGAAAATGTTGTAGTATATCAAACCTAGAGGGTAACTCCAAAACTTTAAAGCTGAAGAATAATTGCTCTTGCAATTCTCGTGACCTAAAACAGTGAACTAAACTACATAGAACTGTTTGGTTTGATTCTGAGTTTCTCCAGGTCTCCAGGTTCATGATGCATATCATCATCATTTCCAAATCTCAGAGTTTCCTCAAGAGAGGGCAACCACATTTGTATCTGTCTTCTTTCTGTCAATTAAGTGTTTGTATTAATTACTAGGGCTAGGTCTCTTCATTCCTTTGCACATTTTAAGCAGGAATAGATTAGGCAAAGCCCATTTGTAGGTTTTTTTTTGTTTGTTTAGTTTAACTTTAAAGGTATTTTTGCATATATCATATATAACAATGTATATGTTGCATTATTTATGCTATACGATTACATGGCATACACAGAATAAAAACATAAACCATGACAGATTTCAAAAAATTATCTCCAGCAGAATTAGAACTCTTCCTATCTTTTAGGAAAGGAACTACAAAGGGTCTATATAGTTGGCCTTCCCTATCAGTGGGTTCCACATCCATGGTTTCAGTTAACCTCAGATTGAAAAAGTTTGAGAAAAAAAATTCCAAAAGTTCTGAAAAGCAAAACTTGAATATGCCACAGGCCATACACTTTAAATCCATGAGAATTAAGGAATGTATAGGCATTGTTTTAGGTATTACAAGTAATCCAGAGATGATTTAAACTATACAGGAGGATGTGCATAGGTAACATGCAAATACTAAGCCATTTTAATAAAGGCCATGAGCATCCTTGGATTTTGGTACTCAGTGGGTACTAGAACCAGTCTTCCATGGATACCAAGGGATTACTGTAGTACCTGCATTCTATTCCTTTCTTTTTTTGAGGCAAAGTCTTGCTTTGTCGCCCAGACTGGAGTGCAGTGGCACCATCTCAGCTCATTGCAACCTCCACCTCCCAGGTTCAAGAGATTCTCCCACCTCAGCATCCCAAGTAGCTGGGATTATAGGTGTATGCCACTGACACCCGGCTAATTTTTTGTATTTTTAGTAGAGACGGGGTTTCATCATGTTGGCCGCCAGGCTGGTCTCGAACTCCTGACCTCAAGTGATTCACCCGCCTTGGCCTCCCAAAGTACCGGGATTACAGGCATGAGCCACCATGCCCAGCCAGCTGTACCTGCATTATATTCTTAAAGTCCAAACAAGACAGAAAAAGTGCTACCTTAAGAATTTATTTTAGGCCTGCCGTGGTGGGTCATGCCTGTAATCCCAGCACTTTAGGAGGCCTAGGTGGGAGGATTGCTAGGGCCCTGGAGTTCAAGTTCAGCCTGGGCAACATAGGGAGACTCCATCCCTACAAAAACATTCGATTTATTTATTTATTTATTTATTTATTTTTTGAGATGCAGTTTCGCTCTTGATTTAATTATTTATTTATTTATTTATTTATTTTTTGAGATGGAGTTTCGCTCTTGTTGCCCAGGCTGGAGTGCAATGGCACAATCTCAGCTCACTGCAACCTCCACCTCCCAGGTTGAAGCAATTCTCCTGCCTCAGCATCCCAAGTAACTGGAATTACAGGCATGCGCCACCATGCCAGTCTATTTTTTTTTTGTATTTTTAGTAGAGACGGGGTTTCTCCATGTTGATCAGGCTGGTCTCGAATTCCTGACCTCAGGTGATCCCCAAACTCGGCCTCCCAAAGTGCTGGGAGTATAGGCGTGAGTCACCATTCCTGGCCCAACAAAAAATTTTTAAAAATTTGCAGGGTGTTGGCTGGGCGCGATGGCTCACGCCTGTAATCCCAGCACTTTGGGAGGCTAAGGTGAGTAGATCACAAGGTCAAGAGATCGAGACCATCCTGGCTAACACAGTGAAACACCGTCTCTACTAAAAATACAAAAAATCAGCTGGGCATGGTGGCAGGCGCCTGCAGTCCCAGCTACTTGGGAGGCTGAGGCAGGAGAATGGTGTGAACCTGGGAGGCGGAGCTTGCAGTGAGCCAAGATAGCACCACTGCACTCCAGCCTGAGCAAAAGAGCAAGACTCTGTCTCAAAAAAAAAAAAAAAAGAAAAAGAAAAAGTTTGCAGGGTGTGGGGGCACGCACCTGTGGTCCCAGTTACTCTGGAGGCTGAGGTGGGAGGCCATGAAGGTCAAGGCTGCAGTGAGCCATGATGGCACAACTGTGCTCCAGCGTGGGTGACATAAGACCCCGTTTCAAACAACAAAAATAAACAAAAAAATTATTTTCGAATTTGTCTTTGATCTAGGTTAGTTATTAGGTCTGAAATTCTGAAACTACTGTCATAAACCTTATCTACAGGGGAAACAATGTTGAAGGTCAATAGACTACTCATCCTTTTTGCTTTCAGAGGCATTATGTTGTTTAATCTTTACAACAGACCTATCGTAATTATTATCATCAGCATTTTACAGATGATCAGAGATTCATTTGTACATGAGGTAAGAAACACATAAAATTTACTACCGTAACCATTTTTAAGTGTACAGTTCACTAGATTTAACTATATCCACATTGTTGTTCATTTGTATAATTTTGAAAGTTTATGGCAGCAGTTCAGAAATAAAATGTCTCACCACAGTCAAATATAATCTGGTAATTTGAAACTTCAAATGTTATAAATGTATTAGAAACTGTTGTATTATTTCTAATGGCAAGGTAGTAATAAGGATTGTAGTTCATGAATGTGGTAATTAGCCAGAAATTCATTTTCTTTTTGCCTATGCTTTTCTCATTAATCATCTTTTACCCTTTTGCTTGTATTTATGACATGGACTTATTTGGAGTCTTACATTGAAGGCTTAGGTCTGATCCATAGTATTATTTCACCTCTCAAAGATTGAAAAGAAAATAACAGTTGGATTCCAGACCTCTGACACGAACCTGATTTGAAAGTTCCATATAGGCACAGTTTAGACAGAGCTACTGAATTTAAATTAGTAAGAGCTGAAGAAAAGCTAAGCATAAAATGGACAGAGCCCTTCCCAGGGTAGCAGACATAAGCAGCAGTAAATCAGTAAGTACTAAAGCACAGGATCACTTTATTCTGGCTTTCTGCCATTCACAGACACTCAAACTTGGAATGAGCAGAAATCCTTTTGAATTTATATTTGCAAAACTTTGTGTCCATTCTTTTCTAGATTACCTTTTTTTTTTCTGTTTATTTCCTCATACCATCATCTATGCTCTGTTGGGTGCAGAGTCTGCTTAGATATGTTTGAGTGGCCCTGATTTGCATGTGGTAGCTTGCGTACCCAGAGAGAGGTACTGGGGATCAAATTGGATGCAGTTTAGCTGTGGCTCAATAGAGGGAGTAGAGGAGCTGAGGGAGGGGAGAGAGCAAAAGAACGTGTCTGGTTAAGTAAGTGTTGTGTGCGCGCACCAGGAGGAGGGGGGCAGGGTGGGGGGTGGTTGCCTCCAGCAGCTCCACCCTCACTTTGTCAGCAGGTAGAGAGCGTGATTGCCGTCCCAGGGGAGGGAGTCAGAGCTAGAACACCAATTACAAACCACAGGCTTCCTGCTCTAGGGAGTTGATCCAGAATTGTCTTTCTGAAAGGAAGCACTCGAATCCTTCCGAACTTTCCAAGTCTATCCATGATTCAGAGATACTGCCTTCTTTCTCTGGGATTTTCTGTGTTTCTGATAGTGAATTGTTGATGTATTTGCTACTTTGCCCCTTTTCTCTTTCAAGACTTGGTCATTTTATATGCTGTTTGGAGAAAAAAATGAACTTTTATTAGAAAGGAGGTTTCAGAAATGATTTTGGATTTTCTATAAGTGTTTAATCTAGTTCTTGGGGACAGCATCTCTCATCCTGGAGTAAATTTCTGCCTTTGACCTGCATGGATTATTTTTTCAGGCTGCGGAATTTCTCGGCACCTACCTGTAGTATGGGGCACTTTGTTTGGTTGCAGAGTAAGAAGGTGGAAGAATGAGCTGTTGGTTAAGCAGTTGAAACCTTTTTTGAGCAGAATCTGTAAAAGCATAATTGAATTTGTTTCACCCCCGTGGATTCCAGTGGGCCCGACAGCGCAACAGGTTTGCAGATTTCTTTTGAAATTCTTTTTTCCCCCCTCCCTCTGCCTCAGCAAAAGAAACGAATCTATATAACAGGTTCATGTTGTTCAATTGCTTAGCTTTTCAGCACTTATTCTGAAAACTTTATAATATTTTTAAACTTGACCTTGGAACACAGAGGGCTTTGTGGGTGAAGTGTATTTCTATTTACTTAAGGGTGCACATTTTAAAAATATTATTCTGTGTTTGTACAAAGACCCAAATTTTCATAGTGCCTGGAAATAGCACAGATTTATTCTATTCAAGCTTATTTGTATTTTTTCAGGGTATTCTACCTAGAGCCTGTGGTTCATCGCCTCCCTGCTCCCCCTACCTTTTATTCCCCACCCCCTCAAGGAATTTGAAAACATGTTAGGAATAGTCCTTTGTTTTTCTTATGAACCTAGAAAATTACAGATCATAAAATCTGGATATTAAAGTAGTTTCCAAAAGCATCTCATGGGAAATCAAAGTGCTCGGCATTTCCGAGCTGGAGAATAAAATCAAGAATCCTTAAGAGAGAAAAGAAAATGGAGATAGAAATATGAATTTTAATTGGAAAAATAATTGGAAAGCTAACCTTTTCAAATACTCTAATTATGAAAGTTGGAAAAGGTTGTGATGCTCAGGATTATCCTGTAATGTGTGAGGATACATAAATTAGCACCTAATTTATAGGCAAATTTTGGTAAAACACAAAAAATTATGGATGTCTAAGTTCATGAAAAGTCTGTAAATGCAGTGGGCCTGGAACCCTGGCTACACTGAAATACAGTTTAATGTGGAAACTTTTCTAAATACATGTTGTAGCATCTTTGGACATCAACATGTGGCCTGAAATTTTTATTGTTCCCTCTTCTCTTCCATTAAAAAAAAAAATCTCCTTGTGGTTTTTAGTCATTTACCATTGATACATATTATGGCTTAAAAGAGGCCATCTCTTCCTTTTCTGAGCTG
Source organism: Piliocolobus tephrosceles (assembly GCF_002776525.5). Lineage (NCBI taxonomy): Eukaryota > Metazoa > Chordata > Mammalia > Primates > Cercopithecidae > Piliocolobus > Piliocolobus tephrosceles. The sequence goes on from NC_045449.1 coordinate 35,631,968, forward strand.
GAGTTCTTCACTCTCACCTTTGATGCATGGCTGTAGCTGTTTACTTTGCCTTGTTTTGTTCATGAACGTTGGGTTTAGTGCCTGGCAACTTGATGCATATGGAAGAGCAATGCCAAGTGATCTGACATTATACAAATTCACGATGTGACATTCAATCACAAGCAAAGTTGGAAATTCCAAAGAGAAGTGGTGCGATCTTTACTAGTCACAGTGAAGATGGGAGAAAATGACATACCTGCTGCAGATGTGGGCTGAAAATATCCTCTTCTCTGCCCAATCAGGAATGCCACCTGTTCTTAGGAATAAACTTTAGAGAAAGGAAGGGCCAAAACTACGACTTGGCTTTCTGAAACTGAAGCATAAATGTTCTTTTCCTCCATTTGTCTGGATCTGAGAACCTGCATTTGGTATTAGCTAGTGGAAGCAGTATGTATGGTTGAAGTGCATTGCTGCAGCTGGTAGCATGAGTGGTGGCCACCAGCTGCAGCTGGCTGCCCTCTGGCCCTGGCTGCTGATGGCTACCCTGCAGGCAGGCTTTGGACGCACAGGACTGGTGCTGGCAGCAGCGGTGGAGTCTGAAAGATCAGCAGAACAGAAAGCTATTATCAGAGTGATCCCCTTGAAAATGGACCCCACAGGAAAACTGAATCTCACTTTGGAAGGTGTGTTTGCTGGTGTTGCTGAAATAACTCCAGCAGAAGGAAAATTAATGCAGGCAAGTATAACTTTATTATATTTCACTTTCCATCTGTTTGAAATATGCCTTTCTTCTTTTGTCTCCCAAATGAAATACCATACATGGGCTTCTACTGCTTAGCTTTCTATTTCATAGAAAGAGTAGATACTGCCTTATTGGCATTCTAAAGCAAATTCTTATTTTATACTCTGGAAGAAATACATAAATCCTATATTTTAGAAGATTATCTGCTTATTTTTAACTGGTATTGCATAACTACTTAGATACACATAATACCTTTTTTTTAAGTGATATATTCTGGGCTCTAATTTTTGATAGATTAAATATATGAGCTTGTGTTTAATTGACGTGAGGATTGTACTTTACATCCTGTTTAAATTGAAGTAAGCACTAAGAAGGTTGATTTTAATGGTCAGCAGCACCTGAAATTCTGGAATGCCCTTGGAGCATATTTGATTACTGTGTCACTTTTAAAATTCAGTCAAGCTTGAATGCTATGGCTGGCCTGACACCACGTGTGGCACCCTATTGCTAAGCGCAAAATGGAGAGGATTGGATTACAAAATGGACACAGGTGTAAACCTGCCTCCTGATCACTTTGGCCTCATCCACACATGATTTTATCATTTTCAAGAATTTAAATTTAACATAGTTTTTACTGATCTGCCAAGTTTTTCAGAGACACAGATTCTTAGGCTTTCAGACTGTGAATGTTGCCTGTAACTCATTCCTACATGAAATGACTGGGGCCATAGCATTTCATAGACCAATTGCTCGTTCCCCATAGTAAAGACAGAACCTAGAGGGCTGTACCTTTTTAATGGTCTTTCCACTGTCTTACTCCATAAAATGATGTTGCTTATTGATTGAAATTTATCATATAAAAGAACAATTCTTGCTGTAGCTACTGGACACAGGTTAAAATATTCTTAAATGTGATCTATCTTAGCATCCAAACTCAAATTTTAATTTTGTGATGTGAACAGACTATGAACAGAACCAATTTATTGTATGAATTTTAATTATTGTCTACTTAGAGAAGATAGGAAAATTTAACAAATTATAGAACTTATTCCCAAACATGTATTCTTTAATATATGGTTTAGTGTTTATTCATTATCACTTCTTAGGCAATATTTTGAAGCTGGGATAAATGAAGTAGAAGGAGAATTAGGTGAAAATGGAAGGCTTTGCTATTTAGAAAAATAGGAAAGAAGAGTATATCTGGAAAAATGGCATAAGATTTTTTTGAATAAGATAATTTGGACTCTAAAATGGAATTAGGAATACTTAAAAGCTAAAATCATAAATCATCTTGAATACTACAGCAATTGGAAAGGAAACTTCCTTCCTGGCCTTGCCTAGTTAATACCCTAAAGCATGAATTGTGTGCTCCATTTTAGTTTTTACCATAAGTAATTTTACTAGTCATATTTTGATATCACTGAAATTTTTGAGAGCCATACGTGCCTTATTGATATCCTGTGATAGCATGTTCAGTGGGCTAATTATGTGGTCCATAAAATGTATTCTTTTAAGTTTTAATGTTATTATCATAAAGCTCTACATAAAGTTTGTGTTTTCATAAAGGAAAAAGTAAACAAACACCACCAGTTGGCATTCTCTTTGCCATTCATCATTTTATCAATCTTTATCATATCTTCTCTTATTCTATCCTTTTTCTCACTCTGGCAAATCTTACCAATCTTTTTTCTTTTTTTAACTATTAACTTTGATCCTATCATTATACATTAAGTATTGTTTTTACTTTGTGAAGAGGGAATTTCATCATACCTTAGCAAAGACTCAGGCTTTACAGTGGATAGTTCTACGTCACTGGCAATTGTTTAGTCTTCACCTTTCTGTCCACATATGCTTCTTTTAGGTCTTTAAATAAGCCTTTTCACTAGCTTAGTATTCATTTCTGGATACTTTCCATATTGGTTTTGGTTTATTGTCTGTTAATCAATTTTTAATCTATAACAGTTATTAAAGTTTCTCAATAGCCTCTTATGAGAAACTTTATTTTTAAAAAAACAAGCTTCTGAATTATATATATGGTTTTCTTTATCCATTTTTTGATTAATTCTTTCAAAGAACTCTAGTGTGTTAGGGACACATGGTTTATACTTCTGGAATCCATGCTGTTTGTTCCTTATCAGATTACACTGCAACTCAGTTTTACTAAACTGTGGTTAGCCAAGCCTTGCATTTAACTGAAGCTCCGTTTATATCTTCTAGAGATGTGCTTTGCTGTACTTTAACTTTCTCAGTAGAGAGCTGTACCCTGGTGTCACAAATCTAAAAGGAGTCTTCTCTTTGGTTTTGAGGAATTCTGGATAATTCTGTGAATCCTTCTAACTGCGAATTATTCTAGTTGCCTGTTAAGATTAGTTGTCTCCAAAGATTGCAGTCAAATCTTTTTAAACCTGAGAATGCTCTGTGCCAAAAAATGTACAGTTATGAGAACAGCGATTTAAAAAAAAAATGTTGTTTCTGGAATTCTCAGATAATTTCTGAAAAGCAGACATTTCTTTACATTTTGTTCATTAATTCAGCATATAGACAATTTCATAAGGACCAAACTAACTGAATTTTCATTTGTATTATGATTTTAATTTTTCTTAGATAAAAGGAGACCCCTCCTTGACAATGTGCCCCCAATTTGTTAAATAGTATAATAGATCATAGAATTGCCTCTAAAAGAATTTTGTCTCAACTTTGTCTGATGGCTGTATGTACAAGGGCATTGAAAGTCAAGTTTTTCAGCCAGGCGCGGTGGCTCAAGCCTGTAATCCCAGCACTTTGGGAGGCCCAGACGCGTGGATCACGAGGTCAGGTGATCGAGACCATCCTGGCTAACACGGTGAAACCCCGTGTCTAATAAAAAATACAAAAAACTAGCTCAGCGTGGTGGCGGCACCTGTAGTCCCAGCTACTCGGGAGGCTGAGACAGGAGAATGGCGTAAACCTGGGAGGCGGAGCTTGCAGTAAGCTGAGATCCGGCCACTGCACTCCAGCCTGGGTGACAGAGTGAGACTCCGTCTCAAAAAAAAAAAAAAAAGAAAAAAAAAGAAAAGTCAAGTTTTGACGATTTTCGTTCTGATTCTTATCCCTCACTGTTTGTGCTTAGGGTTTTCCTTGCCAATAGTAATGATCCATTTTACAAGGTATGTTCAAAATTATTAATTGTAATATTCTTCTAAAAGCGCTAGAATAAAGTCAAAATAGAAGAGGAAATGTTGTTGCCTTTGCCCTTCTATTTCTCAAGTCCTCTCTTTTCGATTTCAGAACATCTCATTTTAGTCCTGTCCAAATTTTATTATTTTCCTTTCTATTTTGCCCAAGAGTTGCTTCTGTATATTACTGTATCATTCCAGCTCTTTGTCATTGTCTTTAAAGTGTCTAATTATTATGTTTCCCCTACATTTGCCAAAATATTTGTCTCTTCCTCTTCTCTGATTTCCTTCCACTCTTTTATTTTTCTTTTGTTTTCCACTGAATTTGTACATTTAGGATTACCTTCCACTGCTATTCTGGATCGGTATTTTAATAACCATCAAAAATCCAGGTCAAGGAAACTTTTCAGATCTCTTAATTACCTGGCGGTGACTGATAAAAAGGACTAAATGATAGTGATTACTTCTTACTGTTTTTATTCACATTGGAATATATTCTTTCTCTCCTGTTTTATACCATTATAGAAGGAAAAGTGTTGGAGCTGATTCATGGTCTAATTTCCACTTTTCTGGTTTGGTTACCTCTTATCAATGTTTGTTTCTATTATTTCAAGGAATATTATTGCCACCACTTCTAAAAATGATTACAGTCATATTTTATTTCTCAATCCTGTTTATTGTTTATAAATATTTTTTCAAGGGACAACTCAAAATTATTCTTGCTTCTCAGAGCAAAAGAGTAAGAGGATCTTAGTGTAGCACAAGAGATGTCACCAATTCTCTAACTATCACACTCTTCCTGCTCAGCTGGTTGTCCTGGATTTTCTTAGACTCCAGGATAAAGTTATGATCAAGATTAAAATGTATTCCCCTGAGGCTTCAGACCTACCATGGGAGCAGCGGTAGTTTAGCACATGGCCAGTAGCAGTGAACACCTCCTGGAGAAATTCCCCTTTGCACACTATCTCTGCTTGCCTCTTAATTTTACCTGTTAGTCAGCACATAGTTATCCCATCGTTGCATTTTTACATTATTTGTAGGCAGGGCCTGAAACTTTAAGTTTTTGGCCAAAGCTAGAGAGACAGTCCTATGTTGCAAACTATAGTTGGCAAAGTATCTAAACTGTGACTTGGAGGACTTGACTTTTAGTTCCACACACACAGGAATATGCTGCCACTATAAATATTAATAGTTGTATGATTTGGGACAAAATAGTTTTTGCCTTTGTAGGCTTCAGATTTCCAGTCTGTGAAACTGAGGAATTAAAATATAATACTACTAAACTTCTGCTATGCACTTTGCATGTATTAGCGCATTGAATTCTCATAATAACTTCATGAGAGAAGAAATTCAGTACCTTTATTTTTTACATTTTACAGATAAGCAAACTGAGGATTAAAATGTTAATATCTGTCAAAGTATTAACTGTTATTGTCTAATAAGTGGTGTTACTGGAACTTGAACTGCAGAGCCCATGCTTTACCAGCTCTAAAATTCTGTATATGTAAGAATGCCACAGATGAAGAGAACATCAGTCTAGAGTTTGTATAAAAAATTTATTTCTAGAGTAGAAAGGAATGAAAATGATAAGTGCCATGATCTGAGATTGATCCAGAATGCATCATATCCTGCTACCTTCTAATAATCTCTGTATTTCTTCTATTTCTCTCATTTTGTGTTCCATTTGCAAAGACAGTAAATCACAATGTCTGTTTACTCAGTATCTCCCTTATAATGTAACATATTTTATCATCTTTCTCTTCATTTTAAAAGTCTAGGTTAAGTTATCTAATATAGGAACCTGAAATAATAAACATTGAAATAGCATGCATTTAACTGACATTGCTCAAGTTAGAGTTCCTTCTATGCAGAAATTTTAAAATAGAAATTTTGTGATTTTGTTTGATGCCAGCCTTTAAAAGAAGTATAGAGTAGATATTCAAAGTATGGTCAACTCTGTTATTTATGTAAATGAAGGTGCAGAAAATCCAATTAATTAGTAATTGACTTTGGAATGTAGTCAGGAGTATACCATCAGACACAGTTCCTTTGTGCTCACAAACATTCTTAGGTGCTTGCCTCCTATGGTCCCAGCTCAGAGCCTTCCTGACATGGCTTTCGAGTCTTCTATTCTAGACTTGGCCTTGTTGTTAGAAGCCTGGCACCCAGAAAAGAGAAAGAAGCTGCAGAATATTTTCAATGATAATTTTTAATAAGTTCTCATCAAACAGATTTGTATATATAACAGTTCTGTACTTCAACAAAAATTTGTATCCAACAAAAATTTGTAAGTTCAACTTCATACATATCTGGTTAATAGGAGGTAATGAATGAAGTATGTCCCTGGCTATTGCTCCCATCAGGCTATTTAGTGTTCATTTGGCAGACTCTTGGTTGGCAGGGGGTGGGGGGTGGGGGGAGGGGGTAGGTGTTTCCTTGGGTTTTGTTTTATAGTAAAGTGTGTATGTATATATGTGTGTGTGTTGTAATTATCCCGAAACTAGCCATAATTTACTTTACTTTTTTTCTTTCTTTGTTTTTTGAGATAGGGTCTTGTTCTGTCTTCCAGGCTGGAGTGCAGTGGTGCAGACACGGCTCACTGCAGCCTCGACCTCCTGGGCTCAAGCGATCTGCCCACCTCAGCCCCACAAGTAGCTGGGACCACAAGCATGGAGCACTATGCCCAGCTAATTTTTAATTTTTTGTAGAGACAGGGGTTTTCCATGTTGTCTGCATTATTAAAGGTATTCCTGGACCAGGTGTGGTGGCTCACGCCTGTAATCCCAGCACAGTGAGAGGCTAAGGTGGGAGGATCACTTGAGCCCAGGATTTCGAGATCAGCCTGGGCAACATAGTGAGACCCTGTCTAAGAAACAAGGTATTCCTGGAGGTCATGGTTTTGCTTGTTTGTTTTTGTTTTATTAAAAAGCCTTTACATTTTGTTAATTGGAAAGAGTTTATTGGATTTTTAAAAATTTTCAAATTGCTAATTACAGTAGATTTTTAAAAATGTTATAAATGAGTAATATCCTGTTAGGAACCAGAATTGGTAGCAGGGTATTGTTAGAGAAGACTGTGAGAATGATATTCTATTAAATTTATGTAGAAATTTTCTTCCAAGAAGCTTAAAATGATTCACCATACCTGGAGCCAGATAAGAACAGGTGCTATTAACTCCATTTTACAGAAAAGGAAATATACTGGGAAAGAGAAAGAAAGTAAATCATCTAAGAACAAAGTTGCACAGAGACTGAGCCAGTCTGGTTTGCAGGAGATAGGAGAGTAATCAACTTTTAAGGAACCTGAAGATGTTGGTTTCTCAAAGGTCAGTTCTACTGAGTGGAAATCCTAAAGGCCTTTTCCTATTTACCCAAGGACTCCTATTCTCCTTTCCTGCTATATTTTTCTTTACAAAATTATTAATGTGGCATGCTATAATGTTTTAGTTTTGTAGTTGTCTATCTCCCCACAATAGAATATGAGTTCTGTGAAAGCAAGGATTTTTGTCTCCTTTGTTCAAAGCTGTATACTTAGCACCTAAGTATACTTAGTCCTTGGACATGGTGGGTACTCAGTAAATATTTATTAATGAATATAAGGAATATTGTAGTACCGAGTAACTCTGATGGCTGGGAGATCACTCTAGAATAAAACATGCTTATCACATTTTTAAAGTATGTTATAAGATAGATTATTTTGAGTGTGTGTGGTTTGATATAGCAGGCTATGTTCCTTTACTCTTCTGACTTACCAACAGCCTAGTGTCTTGTTATTTCAAAAATCATAAATGTGGCTGTAATCGATATGTTTAAGGTGCTCCTTTACACAGGATTTTAGATTTTTTCTTTAGTTTGATAGCTTAAACCTTGCTGTTTAGGATATTCTGGTTTTCCAAGAAAGATTATTCAGGTCCTGATTTTAAACCTTTGATTTTAAGATATTAGCGTGCATCCAAAGGACCTTACCTTCTTAGTACTTAAATTTGTGGTTACCAATTCTGGTTTTTAGATACCCTAAAGCACAGTTTTTAATCTTGTTTGTGTGTGCCACAGGTCCTTTTGAGAATGTGGTAACCATTATTGACCATAGGCACAAAATACACACAAATACTTAACATACACAATTTTGCATAAAATCTCAGTGAGTTGAGAGAGTCTGTAAGACATATCTAGAGATCTAAGGACTCCAGATGAAGAGCAACTATCCTGACATAATCCCAATTATTTCAAGAAATTAAACCAAATTCTCAAAACAAATTTACCTTCAGTTTACTTAATTTGAAAAGTACTTGTATATATTACTTGAAGTCAGACAAACAACAATATTATGATGCAGTTATAAGAAAGTGGCCTGACCTTAGGTGAAGGAACTCCAGAACTAAAAAATGATGTCTGACAAAGATCTTCCTATGTGTAGTAAGTGAATTCTGCTCTCCAAATATGAAGTGGAACTGCATCAATTCAAGAAATGCTTACAATCCCTTCAGCATGGCAGTTCCACTGAAAGGCCCTTAAGAATAATGGATATTTTACTCACGTTTTGAGATTAGTAGAACCATTGTGGCTTTATGTGTCTATTTAGTTACTACATTCAGAAAACTGAGGGTATAAAACCAACTGTAACTTTTTGTTTTCTTCCCATATCTTTCGTTTCCACTCTTCAAGCTCCATTGCTTTCCATAAGGCAGGGTTCTTTGGGCCCTTAAATTTCTATTTGCTCTAATGGAAAACTGTATATATTTTTTAAAGCCAAGATTTGTTGTTGCTTGCTTGTTTTGAATGACAGATAAGCTACTTTACATACCCTTTTTATCTGGGTTCTAAACTTTACAGTTCATACATAAATTTTATTTTGTGCTATACTTTTTAATATATTGGAATCTGTGTTTAATTTACAAACTTGGAAACACCAGAGCAACCAAAATGATTTAAAAACTAAGGTTTTTAAAAAATTGTAAGCACAAAGGCCTGGCACATTATTCCTCAAGAAGTTAGACTACAATATTTAGAAATCCTCATCTCTAGGCCAGGTGCGGTGGCTCACGCCTGTAATCCCAGCACTTTGGGAGGCTGGGGCAGGTGGATCACTTGAAGTCAGGAGTTTGAGACCAGCCTGGCCAACATGGTGAAACCCTGTCTCTACCAAAAAATTTAAAAATTAGCTAGGTGTGATATTGCATGCCTGTAGTCCCAGCTACTTGGGAGGATGAGGCAGGAGAATCGCTTGAATCTGGGAGGCAGAGGTTGCAGTGAGCCAAGATTATGCCACTGCACTCCCACCTGGGTGACAGAATGAGACCCTGTCTCAAAAAAAAAAAAAATTCCAGTCTTTGAATCTAAAGCAGAGGCAGCATAACTATCTTCAAGACTCCTGTTTGTTGTTGTTGCTTCAAATCTAGAATACCCTGTCATGATGGAAATTGACTACAATACAACTATAATTTTAAATAGCACATTAAATTATTATGCACTTTTGTGCATGCTAGTATATCAAAAAGGTATTGTTGTACATACATAAATATATGACATTTGAGAAACACTGTTGGTATTTTACTTCTGTAGAATAATTTGGATGAGACTAAAGGCCTTATGTTTTAAGTCTACTTATTTTGCTATTTTCTAAAAATACAAAACAAAAAAATGTATAGATTTCTATTCGTTTTTTCCCCCCAAACCATTTTCTACAGTCTTATGTGTTATCTACTCTAAAACAACAAAAAACATCTTTTATATGATCTGGGTTTTGCGTTCCCTTATTTTAATATCTTCTACCTAGAATTATATTGATGATCTGACTTTAAAATTCTTGTGGTCAAGTTTCTTTAACTTTTGAAGGAGTATATTGGCCCTATATTGGAATTAAGTCCCATTCAGTTTTCCATTCCTAGAGTAAAATACAGTTTTGTTGGAGGGGAGGGAAAAGTGGCAGAATATTTCATTTGTGAAATATAATCATCAAATTTCAAGCCAGAAAAAAACAGTCAGTCCAGTCTTCTCATTTTATATATGAAGAATTGAACTCAGATTGGTGCTTTTCAAAGAATTCCAATCTGCTGCTGTATCTTACTGGCCGATATTTTTAGCATTGTTTATTTATTTAATATAAACCTTTTGGGGTCACTGCAGGGAAATTAAAAAGCAAATGTCAGCAGAGATTTCCCCCTGAACATTCCATTAAGAAGATATAGACTGCCACAGGGTCTCTTTCCTCTTTGATCCCTAGTCAACTACAAGGCATACTTTAAAACAAGTGAGCAGACAAAAAATACCTCACCACAGTCTAGCAATACTTTTATGTGGTGCTGTGTCATTTATTCTGCCACAAAATCACTGCACATCAAGTGGTCTGTAGTCCTGGATCTTCTCAGAGCAATATCATGTCTTTATAAAGTCTAGGCTGAGAATCTTACCAAGACTGGAAGATGTGCTGGATTCCCTAGATGCCTTATAATGTGGTTTTCCTATTTGCACCAAATTCTGTGACAGATACTATAGTAATTCAAAGAACAGCACCTTAGCCTAGTCCAACTGAGGAGAATCAACTTAAATAGCAGGAGGCATTATGTATTGAATGCCAGATGTAGTTGTAGGCATAAATGCATTAGAGTGCTGATTTATTTTCTCTTTCTTCCTTTCGTTCTTCTTTTCTTTTCTTTTCCTTTTCTTTTCTCTTTCCTCTTCTCTTCTCTTCTCTTCTTTCCTCCTTCCTTCCTTCCTTCCTTCCTTCCTTCCTTCCTTCCTCTTTCTTTCTTGTCATTAGAGACAGGGTCTTTCCCTGTCACCTCTCTCTGTCACCCAGGCTGGAGTGTAGTGGTACCATCAGCGCTTACTATAACCTTGAACTCCTGGGCTCAAGCCATCCTCCCACTTCTGCCTCCCAAAGCTCTGGGATAACAGGCATGAGCTACCGTTTCTGGCCTAGGATGCTGATTTTCATTTTTTCAGGAGTCATTCAAGTGATTGTGGTAATTCTGTCTCAGATTCCCTATGATTAAAGAAAAAACAAATGAAAAAATATTAAATTTTAACCCAGGCAACTTCAAGTAGCTTAAAGTTAGAGAAAAAAGTACTATAACCCAGTCATACCTTCTAACCTTTTACTGTTATCAGTTAATTACAGGTTGTTATATTCCTGTGTGTATAATACTCATCTTTAGCATTGTCTTTAGGAGTCTAGAATGACTAGACACCATGGCTTTTTTTTTCAGGTTGTAAACTGACTTTCTAAAATGTGCCAATCAGTCCCTGTTAAATTTTAGTTAAAACAGTAAATTTAGCTTTAAACAGAATTCAACATATTGGAAGTTTTGTTTGAATTTATCTCAACTAGCTTGATTTTAATTCTTCGCAAACTACATTCCATAAGGGAAGAAATAAATGCTAAGACCCTTTATGTAGAAAGTGAAGAGTATTTGAATATCATCTCTATTTAATAAAAATTGTTTTTAGTACCTTTTTTATTATTGACTTTAGTCATAAATGTGTTATTCCTGTTCCCTAAAATGTGTTGATTTTAGTATAATGTGAGGCGTATAGACAACCATTTAAGAAGAATGTACCCATCCACTATGGCATTAGATTATTTTACTCTAAAGTTAGTAAACTCTATGACATACATTAAACATTTAAAAATTGTCATGAGTGAGTATTTGGGATTACTGGGTTGCCCCCATGGGGTGTATGAAAAGTCCGTTTTTTGTATTTTTAGTAGAGACGGGGTTTCACCGTGTTAGCCAGGATGGTCTCGATCTCCTGACCTCGTGATCCGCCCGTCTCGGCCTCCCAAAGTGCTGGGATTACAGGCTTGAGCCACCGCGCCCGGCCATTCTTTCATCTGTTGGTGTAGGGTTGGGGGAGAACTAAATAATCTTTAAGATCCTTTCCAGCTCTGAACTTTTAGAGTTTATGCTTATTCTAGAAATAGATTTCATATATTAAAGGGACATGTATCTTGCCTATTTAGTTCTTTTTCTTTGTCCTTAGTTGTTGGACATCAAAGACAAAATTTGTTTGGTAGGTGATAGAAAAAAATCTGACTAAATTAATGTCTTACAATAAATAGGTAGCAGAACTAAGCATGAGACTCAGTTGTACTCCCAGTCTTCTGGTCCTGTACTGTCTTTACATTCCAGTTAACGCACACAAAAAAGGAGCCTTTCTCTGGAGTTTCATATTTTAAAATATCTGTAGTGGATTGAGGACCCTTATTGTAAATCCTTCGTCAAGGCTGTCCCAATCATCAGAACACATTGACTTCAATCACTAACCTGCACCTAAGTGAATCTAACCTTTGGAAAAACCTGAAAGAGCCGGAGACAACCTAGAACCAGTCTGGACCATGAAAGTAAAAGGAGTAGGATGCTTCTGATCCTAAGTACTCTGTGAAGTGAATTGTTAGAGATAAGCTGAATAATTATACTAAAAATAAGATTTCAGAGCAGCTAGTGGGTGTTCACCCATGGGGCAAGGGGGATAGAGCTCTAGTATGTAAGCATCTGGAGGCAACTGGGAGGAGTGGAAATGGGGCCATCTGATTAGTAACTATGCCTTGTTATTAAACCGTGACTTTCTGCATTGTGTATTCCCAGAGTTGGAAAACTTCCGCTCGCAAAAAAAAAAAGAGAAGGGCCGCCGTGCTGTTGCTGAGGGCCATACAGTAGACACAAAAGCGCCTTCTTAGAGGCCTTCAGCAGAGGCAGCTTGTACAGGCAGGCCTGTTCCTCTCAAAGACTGGGAATCAGATTCTTTCCCCAGGGGGTTTCCAACTAGTTTGCACTTCAGAAAAACCTTTTCTTTCTCCTGCTGTTCACGCCCTGCAAAGAATTTTCTTCCAACCAAAGAAATTGTTTTATAATCAAAGATCCTTGTCCTTAGTTGTTGGACATCAAAGAAAGTTTGGAGGAGACTGGGGTATTATGTGAGTGCCTAGAATTTATTTTGAATGCAAACTTGCAACATTAGCAAGTCCCCCAAAGAATATACTCATCTCAGAGCCGGGAGAGAGCCTAATGTAACTAAGTCTTTATTCTTCCTTGGTTGGATGTGCCTCGGTAAGATACAAATGACTTGAATTGCCCTATCTGGACTTGATTCACGTATGTTTGGTTCTTGAGGTACACACTTACTGGAAGAGGTCCCCCTAACTTATCTTCCCTTTTAAAACTGATACTTGGAAACATCAAACACTATTAATAAACCCAAAACAACAACCTCCCCCCTCTGCCCACCCCCCAAAAAACTTTTTTAAACCAATGTTTGACTCTTGGGAGTTTGGGGTTTCTCCCAGGACAGTTGATGGTATCACCAAATATTGGGAGCCACATTCCCTGCATTCCCTACTGTCGCTGAGGTGTTGATGATGTCATTTTCTCCCACAAAGGAAAACCTCAGACCCTGAGGGCCTGAACTCAGGTCTTGGCAGGTAAATCAAGGAAGAACTTACTTTTGGATTTCAACTGATTGAGTCAGGCATAAAGAGATACAACCACCACATTAAGTATTAGCGTCACAGACTCATCTCTGGGGCCTGAATAGACAATTTATCATTCCAAGAAAATTAAGACTATAACTTTAAGAAATTATCTTCTGGGTAAGAACGATTCATTTAATATTTTGGTTCTTACACTTTGGGACATTTATAGGGCATTGTTCTCAGAGATTTTGGCTTCCTCGTAAATAACTTTCTCTGAATCCACAAATTTTCCAAGCCTTTCCGGAACCTGTTTGTAGATTATCTAGCTTTCCTTCCTCGAGCAGATTAACAACAACATAAACAAGAATTAGGGGGGAAAAAATGATAGATAGGGCAGATTTAGGCAGAATTATGCTTTGGGCAAAGTACATTCTTGTTATTTTATCTTGGTTCTGTGGTTATGAACTGAAGAGGGCATTTGCTCTAGAAGATTTCCAATCTCTTCCTATCCCTTCATCACAACCACACAGTAGTGGTTGGAAATAGATTCCAGGAACACCAGAAATGCTCAGTGTTTCCAGTGGTGACAGCTAACAGTGCCCTCACAGGGATCCTTTGAGCATTCTTCCTCTGAGTCTTCTCGTGGTGTCCTTGTGGTCAGGAGACATATCAATAAATCACAAAGACTTGCCCTGGAGACAAACCTGGTAAAAATAATCAATTGTCTATCTTTGCCACTAGAAACAATCCTTTTGTTTTTACTTGGTTCTGAACAAACATGCTATAGTTTTTTAGAGAAAGACCATCTATTTCACGGAATCATCAACTGACTATTCTCAAAAATTTGAGATGTGCTAGTTTGTACTAGGAAGGTAAGGTAGGATCTGGGAAGTAAGTAGGATTTGCCAAAGGTTTTTATTCTACTCAGCAGTGCTAACTTGCCTGTGTTACTCCTATGCAGGTATTAGATTATAGGTTTTTTTTTTTTTTTTTTTTTTTTTACGCTAGGAATGTATGAATAAAATTCACTGAAATGAAAGTGTCCCTTACGTTATATAGGGGAATAGGGAATTGAATTTATAAGGAAAGAGCCGAGCCTGCAACTGACCTTTCATTTTCGTAGTCTTATTTCTCCTGAGTTGATGTAGGCTTAAAACAAATTAATGTATTATATAAAATGCCCTAGTTTTTCAAGCAATGTCAATCTTCAGGGTATGGAATAGGATTTGGCATTTTGTTTCCATTTTTATTGTTTTGTTTTCTAAAGGGAGGTTTGAGTTAGAGCCTGTCTGGCAAGATTCCATAATTCTACCATACCACCTGTCCTGGCAGAGACAATGGAATCAAAAGTCAAGTTCTTTATGACTGCACCTGCCTTGTAAGTGCTGCCAGAAGATCTGATTTTCTCTTGTAGCTAAACTCTACACAGAAACTAGTGCTTGGCACCCAAACAGTGGGTGCATACCCAAACACTTGGGTGTCCCAACATCAGGAGGACTAGTACCACTAGTTCTCCAGTTGAGTTGTAAAATAGTCTTTGGCATGACATTCAACAATTATTTAATTTATCAAATGGAGGAGAAGTAACTTTCTGGTTTACCTGGTTTTCAAGACTTTTGTGAGGATCTATTAATAAGCATGAATCATTTGGTAATTATTATTTGAAAATTACCTGTACAGTTCTGCATCTAGTGAACATGAAGGAGAGTATATTTTCCCCAAAATAGATCAGGAACATATCTCTGAAGTCAGACCACCATGCAAAGTTTCTAAGGTGAGAAACTACCATTTCTCCCAGTTGCTTTTTCCTTTTCCCAGAAATGTAGGTTACCCTACAGTCACCAGCATTCGCTCTGTGATTAGGCAGTTGTTCTGTAGGCAATCTGAAATCCTAGATAAGAACTTCTTTCCTTTTGAATATCAGAGTATTTCTTGGGTTCCCTCAGGGCAGAGTTACTTCATTATCTTCTAACTTATGTGTAACTGGATGCCTTCTGACCTAGGAACATAATTTCTATCACCAATCAAATAATTAAGACAATATGCCCACCAAATGGTGCTCTTTGCACAGGATTCATATATAATGATATAATATGATAATAAGGCATAAAAGGTATTCTAAAATGAGGAGCAACATCCTACAGTGAAAAGTGTTCTCAGTAGACTTGTATTTTAATCTCAGTGCTGATCCTTCTTAGCTTTATGACCTAAAGGAAAATTGCTTAACCTCTTTGAGCTTGTGGCTTCCTGAGTAAAATGGGAATAATAGTAATAAATGGCCTGACTACCTGAAATGAAATAATGTATGAGTGTTGTCTTTGAAAATGGCAAATGTTAGGTATTAATAATAATAATAATAATAAATAATAATTAAACTTGAGCTATTCCTTATTCACCTAATTACTATCAGAAATATTACTAAGTGTGAAAGTTATTGATTTAGGCTCAGTTAACCTATTTGCATTCAATTGGGCATCAGCTTAACACAACTAAGCAAGACTATATTTTTAATGTAGCCAAAAGGACAAGGCTTTAGCTTCAAAATTTTGTGGGTCAAGGATGCTGATTCAATATTACCATAATGTAGTACAGGTAGCCTTAGTGGTTTAGAGAATGACTAATACTGTATGAGTTCTGGGGTGGGAACTTAAGACCTGTTACTGCCTTGCTTGTTGGTACGGTGAATCACTTATCTGCCCTGGACCTTTGTATGAGTGCCTGTTCCATGTCGGTAACCCCATTAGCTTCCTTCCATGATCAATGAGGTGATCACTGACACAAAGCAGCTGCTTTCTAAGTTTTTATTTATCAGATTCTGAGGGATCCTAGAATCACATTATATATCACTCTTACATCTTCCGTTTTTGAAATTTTAGAGTATTTTAAAAATTGCTGCTATTGGCCGGGTGCGGTGGCTCATACCTGTAATCCTACTACTTTGGGAGGCCAAGGTGGGTGGATCATGAGGTCAGGAGTTCGATACCAGTCTGACCAGCATGGTGAAATCCAGTCTCTACTAAAAATACAAAAATTAGCCGGGCGTGGTGATGCGCAACTGTAATCCCAGCTAGTCGGGAGGGCTGAGGCAGGAGAATCATTTGAACCTGGGAGGTGGAGGTTGCAGTGAGCTGAGATGGCGCCACTGTACTCCAGCCTGGGCAACAGAGTGAGACTTTGTCTCAAAAAAAAAAAAAAAAAAAAAAAAGAAAGAAAGAAAAGAAATTGCTGCTACTCTGGAACAGTTGCTCAGAATGCTGATGCTTCAACTTCTGGTGTGTAGCTTGCAGCCATGTTTTTAAGGACCAGAAGGGAAGGAGTTCAGGAGTGTGAAGGGGACTACTTTACCCAGTTCATTATACTGTGCTGGTCCCAACATGTTTTTTGAAACTCAGCAGATACGATTCTATAGCCTGCTTGGAAATTATCCCACAAGTCTCTGAGACTCTCAGTTCCCTATCTGAGAAGAATTGGATCAAAGTAAGAATAAGCAGAGTTTTTGTCATAGCGTCTATCAAATATTTGTGTCCCTGAAAAAATTTTCAGGTAAAGACCATCCTTTGAGCCTTCTCAGAGACTAACAGTCTGCAGTATAAAAAAATCTGTGTCTCTTCCCAAAATAAGTAAATAATGGGATAAAGGTAATTACGGGTTTCCTCATCTTTTCTACTTCCCTGTTCCCTGTTATGATTAAACACACACAGCTTATAACTCTTTTGGAAACAAACTGAATTACCATTATTATCCTTTCAACACTTGCATGGTATTACAATTCATTTCAATCACCAGTACAACACAGTGGGAGTTAGGAGACCAGTGGGGTGGCAGGCGGGGGCGGGGTAGGGGGGAAGACCTGGAGAAGGGCAAACATTTTCCTTTTTATTGGCTTTGGGAAGCCTTCTTCCTCTCCGAAGGCACTTCTTGGGGAAAACTATTTTCTTCCCAAAGCCTAATAAAGATTAGTAAGAGATGTCTGCAAAGAATTAGAAGCTCTTTGAAATGAAGGCAAGGATAAACATTCAATATCACTGTTATTATCATTAAAAAGGAAAGCCCAGCATGTGATGTTTTGGGTCACTTCCAGCGGCCTTGTTTGATGTTCACGGTTCCTTTTTTGACCTTTACCTCTTGATATCTTTATACATTTATTGAGGCTATTGGACAAAGTCTTGAGATACTAAGCAATACAGTGCTAAGAATGAATGATTGCTAGACTCCATTTCTATGGGTGGAATTTCTGAAAATGTGTTTTTGTCCTCAGATACCCCGTTGTTCAGTTTGGCAATATTGGTGGCAAAGTTAATTTAATATCTGATCACTTGAGTTTTTATTTCCTATTCTGTACCTTAGCCCAGAACCAAAGTTCTATAGGATACTTTTCATTAAATAAATAATAACTGGAATTTTTCTGTACTATGCTTATTAACCAGAGATACATCAAAAAAGAAGCAGATGTAATGAACCTAAAAAGCAAATAAGAACTTCCCAGGGACATTGTAAGTTTAGCCCAGTCTCTTATACTTTAGTACGTAAATTATTTCATCCCAAAAATGACCATAATGATATCCTTGTAGTGTAGACACCAAGTAAAGGCTAACTTTTGTTCAACATGATGTATTTAGGCAGGAAAGTGTACCAATACATTGAAGAAAGGATTTCAACAGTACAGATTGAATTTATAAGAACTTCCTGGTCTTCAGAAAGGTAAATAAATCACTGTCAACCTAAAAGGAAGAAGCTGAGTTAAAATTAATATAGGTGGAGAGCTTATTTGAGCCAAGTTTAAGAATTGCAACCCCAGAGCCTAGATTCAAGTTGCCCTGAATATACACTCTGATTAGCAGCAGTTACAAGTGGATTTTTATTTTTATTTTATTTTTTATTTTTTTCCGTGAGGCATTTTATTTGTAAATATATGTATTACATCCCTAGAAAAAGAATCCCAGGATTTTCCCTCCTGTGTGTTTTCGTCTTGCTTCTTCATGGTGCATGATGCCAGCTGAGGTTGTCAGTACAATGAAACCAAACTGGCGGGATGGAAGCAGATTATTCTGCCATTTTTCTAGATCTTTGAGTTGCACATCACATCTAGGGCTGATCACTCCACACTTGTTTAGCCTGCCTGTGAGGTTCACAACAATTTTCCCAGCTCTGTGATCAATGATTTCAAATTCGCCAATGTAACCATGCTTCATCGTCACAGTGAGAAACCGGACAGTGACTTTGGAGCATGGCCTAATAAGCACCTGGCGTTTGCCTCTCTTTTCGGCATTGTTGATGCTCTTGAGAGCATCAGCCAGGACATTCATGCGCACCATTGTGGCGGTGCGGAAAGATGGCAGAAAGGGCACAAGTGGATTTTTAAAAGCAAAAAAGAGGGATAGGGAGTGGGCTAATACCAAGTTGTTTGTCAGGAATTCTCATTGGTTTACAGAAATAACATTGATTAGTAATTGGCTATATATTGTTAAGCTATAGGGTGTGGGTTATAGTGTCTGGTGTGGCATTATTAATCTATAGCTACTTGTGGCAATAGCAAGCAGTTTCAAGAGATGAATAACATAGCCTAAAGTGGGAAGTAGGACTTGATTGTGGTCTTATTTTAATGTCTCTCTGGGCCTGATAATTAAAAGGACTTGCATTACTCATATAAAAGCCATTTTCTTTTCTCATCACAAACTTTTTGTTTTTGTTTTTGTTTTTGTTTTTTTTTTGAGACAGAGTCTCAGTCTTGTCACCCAGGCTGGAATGCAATGGCATGATCTCAGCTCACTGCAACCTCCGCCTCCCAGGTTCAAGTGATTCTCCTGCCTCAGCCTCCTGAGTAGCTGGGATTACAGGCGCCTGCCATCATGCCCAGCTAATTTTTGTATTTTTTTAGTAGAGACAGGATTTCACCATGTTGGCCTGGCTGGTCTCGAACTCCTGACCTCAGTTGATTCTCCTGCCTTGGCCTCCCAAAGTGCTGGCATTACAGGCATGAGCCACCATGCCTGGCCAAAAACTTTTATTATTACTTAACGACCTGTGCTAATCAGAATATCCTATTCTGTAATTGGCAGTTGTATTTGAGAATTAGGTAGAATTATCTCGTTTCTTTTAATGTTTTTGGTCTGTCCTTTTGAGTTTGTGGGGTTGCTGTGTTTCATAAAAAATGGCACATTCTTCATAATCCTAGTTGATGAATTGTTTCACATTTTAAATGTTTATCCTGTAATAAAGTTTGCTTGTACACACACATTTATTTTTCACCCTCTAGGTTTTCAGTGTTTTTTTCTTTTTCTTTCAATCTCTACCCTGATTTCTGCATTCCTGCACACACACAGTTTTTTTTTGTTTTGTTTTGTTTTTTTTTTTAATTTCTGAGCTTAGCTATCATCAAATAAAGGTAAGCTAGAAAATCAAAACCCTGAATCTTTCCATCAGAACCAAAGGAACTCAGCAAGTTCTGAAGGAAATTGAAGTTGAAGATTGTGTATGTCATACCAACCACTGATAGAGAATTATTTGAAATTAACATCATATTTGATTTTATACAAAAGCAACTACTATGGTAGGGTAGTGTGTGTGTGTGTGTGTACATAAAGGATAAAAAATGTTTAGGTTAGAATGAATATATCTATATATTGTATAGATGTATTCCATACGTATATACATATTCCATATTGTATATCTTCTATAGAGAAAATATTCTAAATCCTCATTTTCAATCCTTTAGAGGAAGCTGCTAACTCTAAGCAAACCTCAGACCAGTCTCTAAAAATAGCTTGCTTTGAAGACCCTGAAGCCAAATTAAATATGTAGCCTTTGAAATTTTGTCTGTTGAGAGCATGGTTACATGTAAAATGGATAACCTTAGGACAGTACCCGCTCTGTTTTTTCCCCCCTCAAGTCTGCTCTTCTACTCATTATTTTAGTTAATTGTACTTAGTGGAAAACAGTGAAGTTTGACCTCCTCACGGACTGACCTCTTTCCCTCTGTTTTAGCCTTGTCTGAGGCTTGTCTGTTTCAGCATGTGGGATATGAGTTTTTTTCCTGTTAAATGGTTGCAGGCTCATCTCTCCTCAGTTGTGTTGACTATGTTGCCCCTTAAGAATTTTAATCTACATGATGGTCCTTCTGTTTTTTTGTCTCTCATTTTCATTTTTGGGTTATTTGAAAATCCATGCCCACTGTCAAGTCAAACGTTTCTTCTATCAACAGTTGTTATCATTTCCATATCCTCCATATCATGTCGGTCTTTTTTAGGTTGGAATTTTGATGAGCAGGCCTCTTCCCTCCTATGTCATATGCTACACCAGGTTCACTGTCTATATTTCAATAAGTGTGATAAAATAATCATTTTGTTGAATAAGTTGGTGTATTGCTGCTATTGTTCCTCTGAAGACAGTTTTCTGCAGGCTACATTAACAGGCAGTGGAAATGCATGCCAGGCTACATCCTAACGGTTGTGTCTTCCCATCAGAAAAAGATCCTTTTCTCCCCTCCCTGTCAAATGAAGGCTTAGATTTTAAAGACAATTACAAAATAAAGAAAGTGAAAGAGAAGAACTGAAATCACAGCATCTGTGGTTTTTCTCTATCCTTAATAGTGAGGCAGCTTCTTAGATGATTTTATTATAATTTGTTGATAAAATGTTTATAGTCATCCCTTTGCAGTTTGTTTAGAAAGCAGCTTCTAAGCAGCAGTTCCTGCATCATCTATAAACTTTTAGCTAGAGAAACCACTTTTCTTTTTCTCAAGCTGCAAAAGCAGTCTACTCTTTTCTTTTAGTTTAACACCTGATCTTTATAGTGAGGGACTAAGTTACATGATCTTTCTTCTAAAAGAATATTTCTCAGATTTTTGTGTTCTATAGCTTTCTGATTAAATTGCCATAATAATAGAATTAGTTATTACTCAGTCACAGGGAACTCAGTCACAGGGAACTGTGACTGTTTCTAGGAGTTCAAGTGTACACAATAATTAACTGTCTCTCATAAAGGTGTGTAAGGGGTAACTTCATAGCTATTGCTATGGTAGTGGATTTGGATGCATCTGACTATGGAACCAGATCTCTGATCAGAAATAGTTTGAGTTGTATATATATTTAAAGCTAGGGAACTTAACATCACATTATATTGCCTTGTATTGACAATCATCTTTCCATTATCTTTGGATAAGTAAGACATGCTTTGACAGACTATTTGGCTGTCTCAAAGTCATTACCTTATATTTTTTTCCCAAAGGAATTTCAGATCCTGTTTAATATTTGCTAGTTTTGCTAGGTACTGAAGGCAGAAAGGGGTTGCAGTGGTATCTTGTGAGGAAGGAAATCAGTGTTTCTTATCCATTTTCCATATACTGTCAATCTGTCCAAACAGACTTATTATATGGCAAATCGATAAAGAACTTTGTTTTCCTCTTGATATACTTGCCTGCACAGCACCATGTGCCACTTTGGAGAGCTCTGTGGTGGAGTTTCAACTCTCTAGATAAGGTGGAATAGCTGAACCATTGTGCCTCCATAGATTTTCACAACCCTGAAAGTAACAGCAGTTGGGAGGATGAAAGAGGGCTATTTCCCACCCACCCCAAGAGTCCTAAAGTTCAAAGACACAGCTGGTGTTTCAATGGAGCCAGTGCATCTGGATCAGCCCAGTTACTAGAGAGGTAACTATTGCGGGTACCCTTCTTGTTGTTATTCTCAAAAGTATTCATCTAGGTGGCCCTTGCCCTTCCCTGTGAATCATCTCCTCAAGTCCCTCTACCCTTTTGTTGGCCTGCTTTGAACTTCTTGTGTGTTAATCTCTTTTACAAAGTAAGACCTCTAAGCATAGGATAGGAAGTGCTCCAGGTGTACTCTCACCCACGCTGTGTGAGAGTTGTTGAACTATCTGGTTTCTGCATATTTCAGAAGTGCAGTGATATCTAAGTTCTTACTTTACTTGATTTCTTCTGTTTCTCTAATCACCTTCTAGATTATTTCTCTTCATGTACATAATATTCAATGCTTTACTTTTCTTCATTATTCTATTTGATATCAAGTCATAGATAAGCCAAAGACATGTTCTCTTCTTTTTTTAAGGCTGTCTTCTAGAAGAGCATGCGGCCACATTCTAAGAGATTCTCTGGAATTTCTTCTAAAATTCACCATCAACGGATAGGGTTTCCTTTTGTAGTTTTACCTTTCAAAGCTTAAAACTGACTCACATTCTTTCTTTCATTTTATTACAACCAAGATTTCTAATTGTGTTCTAAAAATCAAACTGAACTCTTGTCTTTCCTCAGGAGAGAAGGGTATCCCCAGTAGAGAGGAGTCTAGGGAATGCTGGGAGCACTTCTCTGAAACAACCCAACCACATCCAATTCTGTTTCTTTTGGAGATGGAGTCTTGATCGACATGTCGCCCAGGCTGGAGTGCAGTGGTACAATCTCGGCTCACTGCAAGCTCCACCTCCCGGGTTCATGCCATTCTCCTGCCTCAGCCTCCCGAGTAGCTGGGACTACAGGCGCCCGCCACCACAGCCAGCTAATTTCTTTGTATTTTTAGTAGAGATGGGATTTCACTATGTTAGCCAGGATGGTCTCGATCTCCTGACCTCATGATCCGCCAGCCTCAGCCTCCCAAAGCGCTGGTATTACAGGCGTGAGCCACCACACCTGGCCCTCCAGTTGTGTTTCTGTTTAGGGCACTGCCCAAGTAAAATGCACATGAGTTATGATCTGTTGTAGAAAGCATTACAATGAATCTCAAATATTAAATTAGTCAGTTTCTTAACCTACATTGTAATCAAAATAGTGCAGTTGACTCTTGAACAGCACAAGGATTGGGGCACTGACTTCCTGCATGTCAAAAATCTGCATATAACATATGATACCCCCAAAACCTAACTATTAATAAGCTACTGTTAACTAGAATCCTTACTAATAACAGTAGACTAACATATTTTGCATGTTTTGTGTATCATATGCTATGTTACAATAATGTAAGTTAGAAAAAAGAAAATATTACTAAAAAAATCATAAGGAAGAGAATTTTTTTTTTGAGATGGGGTTTTGCTCTAGATGCCCAGGCTGGAGTGCAGTGGCGCCATCTTGGCTCGCTGCAACCTCCGCCTCCTGCTTTCAAGTGATTCTCCTGCCTCAGCGTCCCAAGTAGCTGGGACTACAGGCATCTGCCACCATGCTGGCTAATTTTTGTATTTTTAGTAGAGATGGGGTTTCACCATTTTGGTTAGGCTGGTCTCAAAATCCTGACCTCAGGTGATCCATCTGCCTCGGCCTTCCAAAGTGCCAGGATTACAGGCATGAGCCACTGCACCTGGCCCAAGGAAATGTATTTCCTATTCATTAAGTGAAAGTGGATCATCATAAAGGTCTTCCTTCTCCTTGTCTTCATTTTACTAGGTTAAGGAGGGAGACAAGGGGTTGTTCTTGCTGTTTCAGGGGTGTCAGAGGCAGAAGACAATCCACGCAGTTCAAACCCGTGTTGTTTAAGGGTCAACTGGAATGTCAAGTGTACCTCCTCCTCAAGGTAGATAACCCAAAGAAGAGTCTTTTAACACAAGGGCCTATCTCCCACTACACAGGGTGGGTCACCAGCTGCTCCATAATGGCAACATTAACCTGTAAGTTAGGACAAGAGAATGAAACAACCATATCCAATTGAAGCTTCAAGGAAACACAAGGTACTAATGATTATTATATTCACATATGGATAAAAGAGCATGAATTACATCTATTGTTGCCAGAGTTTCTTGTGAGAGCATTTTGTGCTAAGTTATATGCTGTTCTCTACATTAGGCCATGTATGGAGATAAAGAAGCCATATAACCCCCTCCCTAGGTTTTGAAGACAGGTATTCCGCTTTGAGAGAGCTGTTGTAGTGATAATAGTTTTGGAATGAGTGTGTAACTGTCTTACATGTTGACTTTAGATTTATATATCTTAGTTGTAGGGACTGCCATTTATTTCCCTTCCATATGTATTCCGGAGGTCAATGGGGACTTAATAAATAAGAAGTAAAAATTACTATTTTTCTAAGCTTTTCCAGCATTATTTGATGATAAGTTCATTTTTTCGTCATTAACGAGCTGGCTTCCCATTATATCTCATGATTAATATGAAGTATGTATTTGTGCGAAAAACATTTTGATAGTTCTTAAACAGATGCCGTTTAGTCTCTTGGGATTCACCCCAAAAAAGAAGTATTTTCTTAGCTCTCCCTACTTCATTTACTATTATTTTTGAAGTTTCCTACTCTGGTCCTGCTCTGTCCTGTCCTTAAGGTGATATTCTTTTACAAATTGTGTGCATATCCCTTGGGGGGTAAATATACTTTCCTCCCTCCTCTGATCACGGCCCCATAATAATTAGTCCATTCTTCTAGATCCACTGTCTTAGGGGCTGCTTGTTCTGTTATGTGGTATAGATTTCTGTTTCATCTTGAGGGTCGTTTTTCTACCCCCATCCTTTAGCTACCAGCTGCAAAGACTCTTACATACACCTCCTAAATTGCTTCGAAAGGAATCTGGTTCTGCTGGCCCCAGTTCTGACCTTGACCCTCTCCCCAGTCCTGAGTGGTCCTGGAAACTCAGTGTCCCCAGCACCTAATTCATGCTGATCCTCTGACTTTCTTGCTTGGCCTCTGGAGAGACAGAGAGCACATTCTGAACACTCCTCCTTTTGTGTCGGCATCTCTGTGAGGTGCTTTGGAAGGACTCCAGCCAGGCATGGAAGGGCTCTTTGATAATATCTGACGGGTGGGTAAGAATTTCGGGCACCTAGCCAAGATACACATTGCCTGTAATCGTTAACTCAGCCTGTAAACAGTTCAAACGGCACTGAGAGGCCGTCAGTTATTACATTAGAAGAAGCCTTTCATCTCTCTTGCTCAGAAGCCAGGGCGTCCAGCATTGGCCCCCACTGTGGTGATTGGAGCCATGGTACTCTGTGCACAGCCACCAAAGCCCAAGACATGCAGGGACACACAATGGAACCTGCTCCAAATGACTGACTTTCAAACTTTCAGCATTGGAGCAATAACTAAATCATTAATTTCCTTTTGTTCTGCACCTGGCTGATGCTGGAAGGAAAAAAATGTGTTGGACAGTGGGGAATGGGGGTGGTGGTGGAGAGGTGGGATCCCTGACCAGGAATAAACAGTGGCGAAGGAATTTTCTGAATTGGAAATTTAATTTTTCAGCTCAATTTTCCAGCACACACTCATGTCTGAAAGCTCACCCCTCATCCTTTTTATTTGTCCCTCTGCTTTACGATCTTTCTAGGTTTGGTCCTTAGTGTACTCCATATCTCCAGTTGGCTTCACAATTACTCAGTATTACTAAACCCTGGTGCAGGGCACAATGCTGGGCCCCGGAGAGGGCCTGAAGGAGCATAAGATAACAAACATTCCTGCCCTCAAGGTGCTTACTAATGGAGCCCCTTCAGATACTCTAGATACATACTAGAGAACTCTACCTTGAGAGTATACGGTGAGTTTCTACAGGACTTTACAATGAGAAAGAACAGCAGCATGGACAGAAGTGATCAGGGAAACTTCGTTCCACGAAAAACAAAAAGTTTCAGTCCTTTGTTTAAAATTTGCTTCTTTTCTTTCATGTTTCTCACCCATTTTCTTTTGCCTTTTTCATTAAATTGCTACTTTTGCTAAGCAATATTGAGTATTCTAGGCACTTAGTAAATGGGATCATTAAACTTCTTTTAGAATTTAGCTGAGGAGCTAGAATTTAAGTGTTCTGGTATCAAAGGATGGTACAGAAAAGCCAAGTGCAACTTATTGTAAGCATCTTAATTTCAGAAGACCCTTTTCTGGTTACTATTTCTAAAGATGTTCATATGGTTTTAAGGCTACTGTTGCTGAAACAGTGTAGATTAGGCCATAGGTTTTAAATAGCAGGTGAAATAAAATCCTACACTCACCAGTATTCAAGGTGAGCATCAAAGTTGCAGGTTTTACCCTTTATACCAGAATCTCACATGTAAAGCAGCTAGAGTTTTTTGCTCTACAAAACAATATCTTAACATTTGCCTCACTTTCTTCAACTAAAGAAAAATGATAGGGCCATGTGACATTCTTCTAGAAAATTAAAAAAAGAAAAAAAAAAAGGATCTGCCTTTTATAACTTGACTGGGGCCCTTATAACTTATTAGTTAGAAAGCTCTGACCTCATGCCTTCTGTTTTCTTTGTTTTATATTCCGTTTTGCTCAGCTTTCGGGGGCACTGTTTTATTCCCTTTACATATTCTGGATTTGGGGTTTGTCTCATTCCCACCATTCACATTTTCTTTGCTGATTCTGAATGTAGCTTTGGAGGAGCATGGATAAAATAAAAGAGTGCAGAGCTTGAGGATGAGGACATGCCGCCCTGCAGCCCGTCATGTGCTCTACTTCTGATTTACCAACTGCAGAGATGAGCAGTGTATCCTTTTTTTCATCTAAGACAAGTAATACTTTCTTCCACGGAAAAAGCAGTAGTTCAATCTTAAAAAGAAATTAGGTCCTTTAGAAGAATTGAAGCACTAAGGCAAACTAAATCAAATTTTATTACCATTTTGTCCAGCATTGTTATTTGTTCATGATAAACAGGAGAGTAGTAATTTGAAAGCATGTGTTAGATCATATTTATGTAGTAGAATTGTAGACATACAGAATTTATAAGATACAAGAAAGCTTTGAAGCTTCTGCAGATGTTTCAGATCCACTCAATTCAATGCCCTGGTTAGTATTGAGATCATATGTAAATTTAATATGATGGGGAAATAATGGAGGAAGCCTCTGTTCTTCTACCTGAACGTAGAGCCTATCTTTTGGGAAATGACCAGTTTTGTATATTGGCCTCCCACTCTGGTGGCTTTCATTCTACATGTAGTAAGGGAACTGCCTAGACTTGTTTTGGACCCTGTTGATCAATAGTTAGCAAATTTTAGCATATATCAGAATCAGTTTCAGAAGGCTTGTCACTCAAACTCCAATTCCTATTTCAAACTGCCTTTAAGATTTAAATGTTCATTCCTCATTTAGTATATCAAGACTGACTTAAATTTTCCCTACTCTAACTTCTTTTTCTAATTTCCCCATTTTGTTAATGCAACATCTTTTTTCCAATTCTCCAGGTTTAGAACTTTTAACTTCTCCATTTCCTTCATCCTTGTACTCCAATCTGTCAAGTACTTTTAACACTTCCTTCGTAATTTCTGTGATTCATTCCTTCTCCTTTTAACTATTACTACCAGAGTTCAAGCTCTCATCATGCCAGTACTAGATTACTGGAACTCTCTAATTGATTTTCCTACCACTAATTTTCTCTTCATTGCACTAGTTTACTCTGCTATTAAATTGTTCTTCTTACAGTACTGTTTTGATAATGAGATCCTCTTAGGAATTTAGGATGATTCCTTTTTTGCATATGAGAGCAAGCTTTAACTCTCATCTTGGCATGCAATAGCCTTTGTAATTTGATCCTACCTCAGCTATCCAAACTATCTTTGCAGATCTATTTTTTCAGTCAGACAAGTCTTCCTGTACCTTGAAGACTTGGGAGAAACTGCTCAAGAACCTTACTTTTTCTCTCACCTGGCTCCTGGTTTCTTCTCAAGTAAGCTCAGAAGTTTGAAAAATCCATTTGACAGATGCCAATGGACTAGATCCTGTGGCTTTTTTTCTCCTGTCCAAATTCTGTCCTCTTTAAGGGTGAGTTTAAGATCCATCTCCTCGACAAATCCTGTAGGTCCTACTGGCTTTACCACACAATGTGGCCTTTGATACAATGTCATTTTGTACCACCATTTACTTTGTGAATATGTTATCTTCCCAGTGAGACTGTACCACCTGAGTTGGACCTAACAGTTTAGGGAAGAAGATAGGTGCTCATCAAATACTTGCCAAGTAAGAGGCCATATTTCAGACCGTATGAGGGAAATCTCTGTGCATGCCCATCCAGCATTGCACTCAGTGGTCACATGAAGTGAGTCTCTGTTTCTTGACAGGGATCACTTGGGAGCCATTGGTCTGCCCTGTCACAAAGGGTTTGGGGGAAACTATTGTGGCTGTCATTTTAGGGAGAAAGATGGCTCCAGAAACAGGTCCGATAATACCCAGGCAAGGAATCAACTTAGTAACAGACAGCAACTGTAGTAGTTAGGTATTTGGCTAGGAAAGGGGCTTAGCCTCTGAAGTATTTCAGGTAGGTGTTGGCTTAGCAATTACATATGCTGCTACTTTCTGAGTTAAACCTGCCTAAAAACAAAAGTATGGCCTGATGACTGGGTAGTTACTCCTGTACCCTAAGAACTCATTTATAGGCATCTGCACAGAGGTACCCACCCGAACAAACATTAAGAAGAAGCAAAGGAAAGTGCCTGAAGCATAGTCATTGTGTCAACAGAAATATCAGATAAGGTGGTTTTATGGAGGGGGTGTGTGTGGTGGGAGGAAGAACTGATGCACCTGTGGTTGGTGATTAAGAAACTTGGTGCCACATTATATGGCACCATGAAGCCACCTTATGCCCCAGCCACCCCATGGTGGCTGATGTCATATAATTACCCATTTGCTAACTGGGCCAAGAGGAAATGTATTGGATGAAAGCCAGAGTAAGATAGTTATATCTTAGCTGAGCCATGTTCAGAACTATTCAGAACTTTTTGGATCTCCGTTTGTTTCCAGTGAAGCCATTGTCATTGTCAATCTAATAGTAGTTGACTTTTATAGGTGTCTTGCACTTTTTTTGTTTTGTTTTGTTTTGTTTTTTGTTTCGTTTTGTTTTTAAGACGGAGTCTCTCTCTGTCGCCCAGGCTGGAGTGCAGTGGCACAATCTTGGCTCACTGCAACCTCCGCCTCGCAGGTTCAAGCGATTCTCCTGATTCTCCTGCCTCAGCCTCTTGAGTACCTGGGATTACAGACACCTGCCACCATGCCTGGCTAATTTTTGTATTTTTAGTAGAGACAGGGTTTCACCGTGTTGGCCAGGTTGGTCTCAAGCATCTGACCTCAAGTGATCTGCCTGCCTCAGCCTCCCAAAGTACTGGGATTACAGGTGTGAGCCACCGCGCCCAGCCAGGTGTCATGCACTTTGGTGTACCCATTCCTAAGACAAATACATTCTCGTGTAAGTGTATTCAAATGAGTTCCCATGGCTCACACAAGCTGCCAAATTATGATATCTCCTCAAGCAGGAACAGAGTCCAGACAATTCCTTTTGGCTGAACTAGGACTAAACTTAATCCCAGACTGACTCAGCTTCTCTGTTAACATTGTTTGAAATTCTGATATCCCTCCAGAGGTTGTTTCTAAAGAATGCTTAGTGTGAAGTACGAATCACAAAGAAATGGATGAAAATGGACCTGGGAGACCAAATATTTTCAATATTAATTTAGCACACATTTATTGACTGCCTTTTACGTTAGCGCATTGTGCTATGCGGGATTATAAAGAAACCCCTGCCCTCAATTTAGTAAGTAAGAGTATAGGCCAGGCATGGTGGCTCACACCTGTAATCTCAGCACTTTGGGAGGCCAAGACAGGAAGATCACTTGAGGCCAGAAGTTTAAGACCAGTCTGGGCAACATAGCAAGACCCCCATCTCTGTTTATTAAAAAAAGAAAAGAATATAAAGCAGAAGGTGAAAATTACCATATGTAGATGCAAACAAGATGTTTGGGGCATTTCAGATGAAGAAGAAGAGATTCTTCATGGAAGAGGTAGCATATGAACTTGCCGTTGAAGGATATATAGGATTTTAATAAGTCACAGAACAGAAAAAATAGGCATTCCAAGAGAATATGAGAGAATAGTGAGTAATCCAATTTATTTTGGACTAGTATGGTACATTGAGGAGAGAGGTGGGGATGAAACTGAAAAGGTAGAGAAGGGAAGAAACACATACTTCTAAGTGATTACTATGTGCAGGAACTGCTGGTACTTTAAATATGTTACTTCATTTTATTTCTGCAATGATCTTCTTGCATGGTGTTTTTTGTTGTTTTTGTTTCGCTTCTTGTTTTTTTTAGGGACAAGGTCTTGCACAAGCTGGAGTGCAGTGGCACAGTCATAGCTTGCTGTAGCCTCGACCTCCTGGGCTCAAGCAATCCTGCAGCCTCAACCTCCTGAGTAGCTGGGATTACAGACATCTACTACCATGCACAGCTAATTTTTAAAACATTTTTTGTAGAGATGGGGTCTTGCTATGTTTCCCAGGCTGGTCTTGAACTTGTGGACTCAAGTAATTTGCCCATTTTGGCCTCCCAAAGTCAGGGGATTACAAGCATGAGCCACCTGTGCCCAGCCTCCATTTTTAAAAGGAGACTTAGAGAGATTAGGTTACCCACAGCTTGGAAGTGATAGAGTTGAAATGCAAAACCGAGTTGAAATTTAAAACCAACTTGTCTGATTCCAAAACCAGTACAGAGCACCAAGGTCTTGATGTGACAGGCTATGGAGTTTGAATTTAATTCAGAAGACAGTGGACAGCCACTGATAGTATTTGAACAGAGCAATGAGAGGATCAGTGCTGTGTCTAGGAAGATTGTTCTTGAAATGACAGAGAGCTTTAGAATGGTGAGAGACTAAAGACTAGTTAGAAGTCTGTTGTAATGGTTCTGACTCCAGAGACATAGAAAAGGTAGATCTCCAAAGACAAGTGATGGCATAGTCTTTGCAATTACTAGGAGGAGGAATCATAATGACTGTGAGGTGCTCAGCCTGAGTCTCTAGGCAAATGGTGGTGCCGTTACCTGAAATAGGTAAGTTAAGAGAGGTTATTGGCTTAGGGTGGAGTGTAGGGAGAATGTGATATTTAGGTTTGGTATATTTAAGTTTGAGGTATCAGGAGGACTACAAAGAAATAATGTTTAACAAGCATTTTGAAGTACAGAAGATTTGACTTCAGATACCAATTTGGGAGTCATAGCTAAAGATACTGGAGTGAATAAGAACTTCAGAAGAGAGATAATAGAGATCAGAGAATACATCTTTAGGAAACATATATATTTAAACAAGAAGGAGAGGAAGAAAAGTAGGAGGAAGAGGCAATAAGTGAGGCAATCAGAGAAGTGGAAGAACTAGAATAGCATTATGTCATGAGCAACCCGTGAAGAGTCAAGAAGCGCGGCTTCATTGGGTCAGAAGTAATTTAGGGCTCTTTGTCTTGCTGTAGTATCAGTCCCTTTCTTAGGAAACAACTGACACCATTAAGTTCAAACACATTTATTTTTCTATGTCAACTCTGTTAGGGAGGAAATTCAGCAATCAAGAAAACTGTTTTCCTGTTGAAGATGTGTTTGGTGGTCATATTTTTCATTTAAGCTAGTGAGAGCTCTCAATTTTACTACCAGCAAAAGAAAGCAACATTTTTGCCGGGCGCGGTGGCTCAAGCCTGTAATCCCAGCACTTTGGGAGGCCGAGACGGGCGGATCACGAGGTCAGGAGATCGAGACCATCCTGGCTAACACGGTGAAACCCTGTCTCTACTAAAATACAAAAAATTAGCCGGGCGTGTTGGCGGGCGCCTGTAGTCCCAGCTACTTGGGAGGCTGAGGCAGGAGAATGGCGTGAACCCGGGAGGCAGAGCTTGCAGTGAGCTGAGATCAGGCCACTGCACTCCAGCCTGGGTGACAGAGCGAGACTCCGTCTCAAAAAAAAAAAAAAAAAAAAAAAAAAGAAAGCAACATTTTGAAGTATTTCACTATGTCATCGGAGGTTTAGTTCCCAAGAAAGTTCTTGTTATGTCCGTGCTTCTGCCCTTTTACTCTGTGCTTCTTCCTGGGGTCTGTCAAGTCTCCCTTCATTAGATTTAGTACCTGAAATCAATGCCCAGAAGTCAGGTCACAAGCCCAATATGCATTGCATTGTCTCTTCAAGCCTCAGTTACCTAATTTGTGAAATGAGTGGTATTAATAAAGAGAGTAAAATTGCTAATGAAGGATTATAAAGCACTTTGCTAATATAAAATGCAACATCAAAGCTGAATAATAATCTTAATTTAGGGTGAAGGGTTCCATTAGCAGAGTAAAAATAAAAAGGACAAAGGGTAGTGTTGCTTTGTACCTTGATAACAGTGTACAAATCAAAAGTGCTGCTATTGATCCTCATTGCCCTGTGAACTCTCAACCCAGGAATTTGGCTCCCCTCCCTAACTCTCTAAGTACTTCCCTTACCCACTCAGTGTGGTGATGGTACCTCCCTGAATCTTCTGACAGATGTGAACAGGAAATTCTATTCAGCAGAGCCAACTTGATAACTGAGAAGATTCCTCTCTCATTTATCAGTACTTTGATTATCTTTTTGTGTCTCTTACTATTTGTGCTTAGCAAGAAAAATAAAGAGGTTTGAACAATTAAGAAGTAACAAAGAGCTCATAGTTCATAAAGAGCAAGTCAAAGGATGTCTGGAATATTTGAACATACAACTGCCTTTGGCATGAGGTGGCCTACATACGTTCTCAGAGGCAGGGTAGGCTGGAGAGCTGATCAAGCTGCTGGGAAGCTGAAACAAAGGTGGCGTGGTGGAATCAAATGT
Organism: Piliocolobus tephrosceles; assembly: GCF_002776525.5. NCBI lineage: Eukaryota > Metazoa > Chordata > Mammalia > Primates > Cercopithecidae > Piliocolobus > Piliocolobus tephrosceles. Next base: position 35,664,772 of record NC_045449.1, read on the forward strand.
CTCTTTAACTGAAGTCTTTAAAACTTGGGCTTTAGCTGGGCACGGTAGCTCACACCTGTAATCCCAGCACTTTGGGAGGTCAAGTCAGGTAGATCACTTGAGGTCAGGAGTTCAAGACCAGCCTGGCCAACATGGTGAAACCTTGTCTCTACTAAAAGTACAAAAATTAGCCAGGCATGGTGGCACATGCCTGTAATCCCAGCTATTCAGGAGACTGAGGCAGGAGAATCGCTTGAATGCGGGAGGCGGAGGTTGCAGTGAGCCGAGATCACGCCATTGCACTCCAGCCTGGGCAACAGAAAAAAAAAAAAAAAACCTCCAAAAAACAAAAAAACTTGGGCTTCAGCTGGATGCAGTGGCTTATGCTTATAGTCCTAGCCCTTTGGGAGGCTGAGGCAGGAGGATCGCTTGGGGCCAGGATTTTGAGACCAGCCTAGGCAACACAGGGAGACCCTGTCTCTACCAAAAATAGAAATCAAAAACATTAGCCAGGCTTGGTGGTATGCTCCTGTATTCCCAACCACTTGGGGTACTGAGGTGTGATCCTTCCAGGTTTGGGCCCGGGAGGTCGAGGCAGCAGTGAGCCATGATTACAGCACCACCCTCCAGCCTGGGTGATGGAGTAAGACTCTCTCAAAAACAAACAAATAAACAAACAAAAAAACTTGGGCTTCAGATACATCCGCTTTTCAAGGAATAAAGGATAGAGAAAAAAATGTAATTCATCTCTCATCCCACCAAAGCTAAGAAAAACCCACTCAGAAAAAAATACGGAATATTATCGGGAGTGAACTGCTTCTAAGTTGTCCCAGAACTTTTCTGTGCAGATCTCTGGGCCAAGTCCTCATAAAATTTTGGTAGGGACTGAAGTTCACTGCAGATAGCTGACACTATGGCCTGAAGCCAGTGGGGAGCAAGAGTTTCTTTCTGTCAATACTGCAGGGATTTTTTTTTAATTGTTTGTAATAGTCTCTAAATGGCTTCTCTCAAAAAATAACCTCTCAATAAATCTGGGAGAGAGACTGAAGGGCCCAAAATGACAAGAGAGTACTTCCAAAGCCATACAGCAAGAGCAAGTTAGTCCATTCATTCCACATTCCCCCAGTATTTATGTGCTGTGTGCTGTGCATTCCCATGCCCTGTGTGTTGTCTAACGAATGGCCTTAAGACCCTGTGCATTCAGCATGTGTATACACTGCTGTAGCCTACAGTCAGGTGTTACTCTCCTGAGAGCAAGACTCATTCCTTTGGGGTGGGAGGCTGTTGCTTTCTTCCCCATTCAGGGTTATGCATAACTTAGCAATACATTGATACTGAGAGGAGACAATAAAAGAGTAACGGGATGGGTTATTAAACAGGAAGATTCTCCAGAAACAAGTGAGTTTTGTTCAGGGTTGTGGAGGAGACCTAGGCATGATGGTGGAAAGGAAAGAGAACTCCGCCTTGTGATGAGGTCAGGATACTCTAAAGCTGACTTTGAAACTGAAACTTACAGGGAGTATGCAGAAAGTTTCTGAAGAGAAAGCAGAAATCTGAAAATAATCATATCCTGATAAAATGACAAGGCAACCACCAAATTTATTTTACATCTGTTTATTAAAACGGATGATTCAACATGCATTTTTCTTAACATCTACTGTGTGCATGGCATGATGTAAGTGATGAATAAGACCTAGTCCCTGATCTCAAGGAGCTCAGATTCTACTTTGCAGGAAGGAGGAAAGAACTAATGTTTCATTGCCCTAAGAATCAGGCATTCTGCTGGAGGAAATAGGTAAGAGGGTGGGTGACAATGGAGCACTGACCTACAGTAAGAGGTAAGTGTCCTTTAAGAATTTTGAATAGATGGCTTTAGGGGAATATATGAGGGAAAGTATTTAGTTCTGGGGACTGAGGGCTGGTCAAAGGATTAGAGAAGGGCCCAATTTGGACTGGCATGTGGAGTCAAGGGCAAAAAGAAGTAGAGAGCTCTAGGATCGGAGTTCTCACAGTCTTTGGCTCACAGGGGATAGGAGAGGTGCCATTTTTTTTTCTCTATAGAATCAGAGAAATAGAGAAACGTCCATGGGAAGAGAAAGGAAAAAGAGAAAGGAAAAGAGAACCAAACTATCTTCCCATCATAGGTTTTCTGTAAAAGACTTCTTAGGAGCTAAGATAGTGTTTTTCTGCTTTCATTCTCTTTAATGCCTAGAATTCTGCCATAAAAGGCTATTTATATATCTTACTTTTTAGCTCCTAGGAGCGCAAGAGATGCTACTATTGGGAATTTCTAAAATATTCAGAGGATGGAAATACCAGCTGGCACCAATGCTGAGATATCCAGGCACCATCCATAGAGACCCAGTGAAATGCTAAGCCCCAAATGGCAATCCCTCCCAGACTCTCCCAGAGCCATCTCACTTTTTCTTTTATCCCCTGCCTGGAAGGCTACACTGTGGGTGGGAATAAAAATCCACTCTCCTCTTGCATCTAGGCAGCTGCCAGCAGTCTGTTTGCCTAGTTCTTTGCTGGCAAATCATTAAACAGTCCCCCCAAAGCAGGCCTCTTCCCTAGGGCCACCCCATGGACAGAGATTCAGAGCTGTGGTCAAAGGGCTGTCAGCAGTCAGGCTGGAGCCCTTGGGCTATCTCCAACACAAGCCCTTCCTGGCTGTTGCCTCTTCTGAACAGAAACCTCCTTGGCCTAATGTCAACCCCCCCAGTGTCTTCTAAGGAGAGACTCTGGGCATCTGAGTTGGCTGGTGGCTTGAATAATTTTGTCCTTTTCCTCCTGATGTAATTTCTGAGTGCAACTACCCCTGTGATCCCTTTATTGTTTCTTTATTGAACCCCAGGCCCATCCTCCACATTTTTCCCACTTTGCAATGTAAATACAATATTGTGTGTTACTGCCTAGGAACTGGGGACTGGGACCAGCTGAGCAAGCTTCATAGCTTCATTCCATCCCCACTTACTTGGTGCCAACGCAAATCTGAGCATAGAAGATTTCATTGAGCCAGCCCATTTGGAGATAGTATCTGCCCTCAAAGGGCTTCCAAGCCCCAGGGCAAGCCAGTTGTGGAAGACAGCAGTATGGAGCAGAGTTTGCAGGACACCTTGAAATCCCTACAGCCTCTGAGCAGGAGACTAAGCCTGAAAGACCTGGAATATGTGTGAAGTAACCATGTTAATGAAGCTCTTTCACACCCTTGCACTGAAATCACCAAACTTAGCAATGCTCAAGTAGCTCTGCCGGTAGTCCAGATGGGCTTCTGGCTTATTTAAACAAATGATCTGGTTTCCTTAAGTTTCATTTCTTTGGTGTTTTTCACAGGGACTGTCTGGCTTTAGTCTTTGGCCTTTTAAGCATTGAAATCTTAACCTAAATAATTACTCAAAAATAAACACTTACCTGCTTCTAGTAGGTTTTCAGATTCCTGCCATCTCTGGCATGAGTTTGGCTGGAACAGGAACAGCAAAATCAAATCATAAAGCAAACTGTGTCAAGGCTGTTTGCAAGTAGCACATTGGGTTAGGTGTGAGAGTTCAGTTAACTACTTTGTTGTGGCAAGAGTTAAGACCATGCCTCGGAAGGGCCCTGGACAAAGCCTCTATAGACCTTATCCTGGGCATGTGGGAATTAGATATTACCCCTAGCAATACTTGCCATCTGTGTCAAGACTTCAGCCTTTCAGCAGAGGACTTCTTTGAATAAGACCTAGCTAAACAAGGGGCCTCAGTGGTACTCCCTATAAGATGGAGGTCAGTGAGGGTCACAAGATCTTTCCTGGGACAGTGATCAGAAGTCAGCTGACTTCCCAGGACCAATCAGTATGATTTTTGGATGGTTGAGCCCTGAGTTCCTCACCTGGTGGAGAAAAGGAGTCCAGAACACATGACTGGGTTATCTTTTAAGGTCTTGATCTTCATAGGCTTCAGAACTTGGTATTCTATTTCATGGCCTTGCTTCTAAAGATCCCTGATGTAACTAAAATGATATTTGATGGGCTCCCTCTTCTTTGCTTCTAACTTCATGAGCAGCTTCCTAGTACCTTTGTAGCTAGAGGTCATTCTGACTGAGTCAGGACCAACCCTGTTTCTGAATGAGAATATAATGATATAAAAGTTCTACTTCTTGGGTGGCTGGGATTTTTCCTCCTTCTCTCTGTCTGATTAGTGCCAAATAAACTTTCTTCTCTGATATTACCTTATTTCAAAAGCAGCTCAGATAATTAGCTCTTCTTCTCCTTACCTTCTTCCACTTCCTTACGAGTGCACTTATGATCTGTGAATCATCATACAAAGATGCTTGTCAGCCCTCTTGCTCACCAGCACCCCTGTGTCCCCAGGGAGGTTTCCTCAATCAAGTGAGAAATCATGGAGGCCTCTTCATCCATCCCCTGCTAATGTGCACTACCATCAGATGGCCCAAGGTTATGCTTCACCCTCCCCACCAACATTATTTTCTTTCGTAGCTTAAAGAATTTACACAAAGCAGGAATACACTTTTCTGGTAGAATAATTTTTAAAAAATAGATAGCATGCTTGTAATCCCAGCACTTTGGGAGGCCGAGGCAGGAGGATCACTTGAGCCCAGGAGTCCGAGACCAGCTTGGGCAATATGGTGAAACCTTGTCTCTACAAAAAATACAAAAATTAGCCAGGCTGGTGAGGCATGCCTGTAGTCCCAGCACCTCGGGAGGCTGAGACAGGAAGATTGCTTGAGCCCAGGAGGTTGAGGCTGCAGTGAGCTGAGACTGTGCCACTGCACTCCAGCTTGGGTGACAGAGTAAGAGCATGTCTCAAAAATAAATAGAGTAAAATAAAATAAATAGATAAAGAGAAACTCCTCTTGACAATTCCCCAGCCTCCCAACTTGATTTATGGAAAAAGTCAGTCATCCCGAAGAGATAGTGACAAGTTTATATAAGGTTTTGAAAGAGGTCTTGAGGTTCCCAAATCTAAGCCCTGAACAATAACCATTAGCATCTAACCTGTAGATGTGAGCCTTGACTCCCTTCAATACAAGGCAAGGTGACTAAGCTGGGCCTCAGTGGTGGGCCTATTCCGGTGCTGGGATTCGGAAGCAGCAACTTCAGGCCAACTTGTTTTTTTCCCACCCCCGTATCTGCAGGAGCTTTACTTTATGATGCCAGTGTGTCCTCCTACATAAGATAAAAGTTCAGGTAATGGAGGTTGTGCAGGAAAGGATGATTGTAAAATCTGAAAAGAGGAAATGGGGAGAATGATGCCTTTGATGCCTGGCCAATGTTCTTGATTACAAAGGCAAAATTGTAGCAAGCAGTAAAGTTACCTGTCCAAGGCCTAGTTGAAGGTCTGTACGTGGAATCAGAGAACTAAGAGAGGATTGCAGCAGAGGTCGGTGGCAGGGAGCGGGAGGAGAGTGCCCGGGAAACAGGAGACAGTAAAGAATTGCTTGCAGAAGCACACACCCAAAGAGGAGGAGATGCCATGGATAAAGGGAGACCAGCATTAAGTTCCAGGCCCAGTTGAGCCCTGAAATGCCCTTTGTGAGGAGGTAATGAGATCACATGGCTTCCTTCATGGGAAGGAGGCAGGCTGAGAACTGGAAGAGCTTGTTCAGTGGGGTTTGGAGGTCTGAGAACAGGAGGGAAGTGACTGTGGATAATGAGCTGTCCCAGACTGTACCTTGCCGAACACTGGCATTTAGAGGCACTGTTGATTACCAAAGAAGGGGGAAGTTCAGAAAAGGCCTTGTCCCTTCCAGGAATAAGAAGGAACTTTAATATTATAGATGCAGTAATAAAAACAGCTGCCATTAAGTGAGCACTTACTAAGCATCAGGCTTTGTGCTAGGCACTTATATCCATTATCTCCTGTCTACACGAAGCATTTGTGTTCCCATTCCAAAGATGAGCAATATGAGGCTCAGAAAGATTAACATGCCCAAGGTCACACAGGTAAATTATGGGGTCAGAATTTGAACCCTAGGTCTGTCCTGGGAGGGAGGGGAAAAAATCAGAACAAATAAGGAGGACAGAGGGAGAACAGACTCAGGAATATGAAATACAACACACACCACCAAAGGACAGTTCACGTATCTTTGCACAGAGGGTATAAAATGTGTATGCAAAGCTGAATTCTGAGTCAGAATGACCTAACTCATGCTTGAAAGCAAGTGCCTCTTAATTTGCCCCTCATGGCAGCCTGTGAGACAGGGGTGTCCTAACTCCTGGCCTTTGAGGAAGTCAAATTCACCAAGTTTCTCTGAGCCCTCCACAACCACACCCTTCTCAAATCAGGCAAGCTCATTTCTCTTGACCCCCTGGTGTCACTGAGGGGACAGGTGGCCCAGTGTAGAAATCATGTTTGCATCTTCATGATTAGGAGACCTTGCATTCCAAGGAGACAAATGTATTTACATCTGTTTTCTCAAGAACCCGCCTCTTGGCTAAAAATTCCTTGGAGAAAGGGCAAAGACAGCCCCTGTGTTATACCCAAGGAATGCCGATGCTGTCTTTCTTGCTAGGTGCTGAACTGAGTCCTAGTTCAAATGGCTATTATTTGTTTTTAATTTGAGAATACTTGAACAGCTGTCATTGTAAAAGAGTCAAACCATACAAAAATATAATGAGTGTGATTGTCATGCCACAGATATGATTGTACTAGAAAGATCATGTTACTTTATTTTCTTTTTATCAAATCTAACACCAAAGTCCTATCCCATTAGCTGTGTAGACATTTGTTTTCAGAGGCACTTCTCCTCCCAGAGTAGAACAAAAGTCCCAGAGTTTTAAGAAAACCAAGATATCCAAGGGACCCCTCTGACATTTATCCATGTTCCTTGTCCAAACACAGGCGTTCCCTTGAAATCCATGCAGGCACATCATCTCTCCCAGGGCCCAGCCTCCTGGGGTCTAGTACTCAGTCCTTCTCCAGGGACCCACTGCTTCTGGGGCACAGGCTACAGATTCCCACTACTCAGCCTGGCTCCAGACCCCTCACACTGGCTCCAGAGCCCTCCTTCCTGCCCTCCCGGTTCTGAGACTTTGACCCCTCCCTTCACCACAGGCCCTTCTGCCTTCAGGACACTCACACTTCCTCAGTGAGTTCAGTTTTTTCTGCAAAAGCCAGGAAGGGAGGAATTTAAACAACATTTGCTTTTGGCAAATGCCCCTGAGGCAAGGAAATAGAAGGTGAAGCCATCTCCTTGGAAGGGAAGGAGGGAAAAGACATGGAACAAAATATAAATAGCTGTCGTTCCTTTTGATTCTACAACAGCAAAAAACAGAACTCAAATGTCATGTATTATCCTGTGATCAAAGTATTCAAAGCAAAACACCAAAGTCCCTCTTTACTGCCCCCTCTCAAATTCCTCTCCCAGAGCAAACATTATCAGGATTTGAGTGTACTCTGTCTTGTCTTCATAGTTAACTATCGTCAATTATCTGGTTGTAGACTTTCAACATTTAATCAACAAATATTGAGTGCCCACAAAGTAACAGGCAGTGGGGGGCAGGCTAGACTCAGTCATCATCTGAGAAGAGAGGGAAGTAAGCTGACAATTACAATGCCGTGGGGCAAGTGTGTGATTAGGGAAATGCCGGACAGAGCAGCAAGTGTCAAAGGTGTTTAGGGAAATGAAACAAGTTATTATTTCTGGAACATAGGTCACAAGGCGGGAAGAGATATAGGAAGGGAACGTTAAGCCATGCGGCAGGGCCCAGACCAGGCAGAGCCTTTTAAGCTATGTTTAAGAGTACAGACTTTATATCAGGAGCTATGAGGAGCCTTGTAAGAGCTGTAAGTAGAAGAATAACATGCTCAAGTTAACATTTTAGACCACTTTGGCTGCAATATAGAGAACTGAATGGGATGAAGTGACCCTAGGGAGCAGGTTATGACAGTAAATAGGGTTGGCAGTGATGGTGGCCTGCATTAGAATAGCGATAGTAAGAATGGAAGAAAGAATAAAATAAGACAAGTATTTAGGAGGTAGAATCGTTAGAATTTGGTGATTGATTGGATATTGGTGGTTGGAGTGGGGGTGAAGGAGATGGAGGCTAGGAGGACAACAACTTGCTTGGGTAATAGATGGATGGTGGTTGCAATCCTTAAGACAGCAAACACTGGAGGAGCAGTTTTGAGGATAGAATGATTTCAGTCTTGAACATGCCGAGTTTGAGGTGTTCTATTTAAGATTATTAAGGTAGAGGCCGGGCGCAGTGGCTCAAGCCTGTAATCCCAGCACTTCGGGAGGCCGAGACGGGCGGATCACGAGGTCAGGAGATCGAGACCATCCTGGCTAACCCGGTGAAACCCCGTCTCTACTAAAAATACAAAAAAAAAAAACTAGCCGGGCGAGGTGGCGGGCGCCTGTAGTCCCAGCTACTCCGGAGGCTGAGGCAGGAGAATGGCGGAAACCCGGGAGGCGGAGCTTGCAGTGAGCTGAGATCTGGCCACTGCACTCCAGCCCAGGCGGCAGAGCAAGACTCCGTCTCAAAAAAAAAAAAAGATTATTAAGGTAGAAACGTCCAGGGGGCTGTTAGACTTAAGGGTCTGGAACTTAAGAGAAGACCAAGACATATGTAATCACTGACCTCTGTGTGGGCACCGTGGCCATGGGATTGGCTGCAGTCACCCAGAGAAGACATCAAGAGTGAAAAGAGGCGGCCGGGTGCGGTGGCTCACGCCTGTAATCCCAGCACTTTAGGAGGCCGAGGCGGGCAGACCATGAGGTCAGGAGTTCAAGACCAACCTAGCCAATATAATGAAACCCCATCTCTACTAAAAATACAAAAATCAGCCAGACATGGTGGCAGGCACCTGTAGTCCCAGCTACTTGGGAGGCTGAGGCAGGAGAATCACTTGAACCTAGGAGGTGGAGGTTGCAGTGCAGTGAGATGAGATTGCACCACTGCACTCCAGCCTGGGCGACACAGTAAGACTCTGTCTCAAAAAAAAAAAAAAAAAGAAGAGTGAAAAGAGAAGAGGGTCCAAGAATCCCAGAGGTCGCCACCAACATTTTAGGGACTTGTATTTGGGCCCTTATGCCTTAGTAAGATAAATTTTCTTAGTAAATGAGTTCAGGGAAAGTATCATGTTTTCAAAATAAAATGCAAATTGTTCTTAAATTTTTTTTAACCTTATCCTACTACTACTTTTTTTTTTTTTCTAATCTCTACCACTTACTAGCTGTGTAATCTTGGGCATGTTATTTAACCTTTTAGTGCCTCAGTTTCCTCATCTTTAAAACGGGGACAATAAAAATCTCTACCTGATAGTGTTGTTATGAGGATGAAAAGAGTTAATATGAAAAAGTGCATAGAACAATCACTGGCTCACAGTATTTACCCAATAAATATCAACTGTACCGCCCTCATCCTGACTATCATTAGCATGGAGATGGATGGAGGGTTGATGCTGTGTTCATTTGGAGCGCCATGGCTCCAACAATGGAGTCAGACAGAGTTGAGTTCAAATCTTATATGACCTTGATTTCTCCCAGCCTCAAGCTTCTCTTCAAGTGGCTGTGATAGGGGTAGTGGGGAGATGGAGATGGTTAATGGGTTTAAAAAAAAAAAGTTACAACAAATGAATAAGGCGTAGTATTTGATAGTACAACAGGGTGACTATAGTCAACAATAATTTTATTGTACATTTAAAACTAACTAAAAGACTGTAATTGAATTGTCTGTAATACAAAGGATTAATGCTTGAGGAGATGGATATTCCGTTCTCCATGATGTGATTAGTACCCATTGCATGCCTGTATCAAAACATCTCATGTATCCCATAAATATATACACCTACTATGTGCCCATAAAAATTAAATAATTGTTTTTAAAAATGGCTATAACACCTACCTTATAGTGAAATAATGTCTAAACGCCCTGGCACACAAGAGGCCTTTACTGATGGTTAATTTCCTTCCATTCCTTCTTCCGTAGTTGTCAATTCAGAACCAGGCAAGTTTGGTGACTCACACCAGGTCTTTTTTCCCTTCCACCTTGTCAGAGGTGTCCTACAATGCAGCACTGAGCTGTAGATGTTGGTTCCCTGTTAAAACCTGGGGAAGAGTACTGGTTAAATATCTGCAGACATACTGGAGGAGCTTCTTCAAAGTGACTTTCCTCTCCCAGGTGGCCCTCTGGTCAGTGAGCGGCATCTTGGAGAAGGCTGGACCGTGTGGGGAGGGTGGAGGAGCAACAGAGCAGAGCCTTCTCAGGCTGCGATTTGTCCTTCCTCAGGGAAGGCCTCCATCTTCTGCTCTGGTGGAGCAGCTGCCTTCGGACTCCCCACCACACCAGACCGTCCTCCACAGTCTTCAGAGAAATTGGTCTCCAGTGCAAATCTGTGGTCCCAGCTCTGTGGCCTGACTCTTGCAGATCCTTCCAGCCTCATGTCCTGCCTTCGTTTTCATGCCAGACCTCACTGCCCACAGTCTACCTCAGCCTCATGCCAGGCCTCCGTTCCTTGGTGCAGTGGCTTCCTCTGCCAGGAATGTGCCTCCCCAACCCTGCTCCCTTTCGTTGGTCCCTGAGGTGAACACATACCTAGTTAGCCTTTCAAGGTAGCTCTCCAGTCACCTCTTGTGAAAACTGCTCTGCTTCCCATATGTATTGTTAGCTGCCCCCCTTTGTGCCTTCTCGTAGGCCCTTGTGTTGTAACATCACAATGTGGTTGCATGCTTGTCTTTTGAGCTGCTTTAAGGCAGGGAGCCTCTCTTACTCATCATTAGCTCCTCACTGCATTGGACGGAGCCTGACACCAAGGGGGCCTTCCGTGTTGGCAGAACAAAGCAATGAATGGACGCACGGACAGATGGAGAGACTAATGCAGCTTGTTGAGACAGGGGCTACAGCTTCACTGATGTAAGAACAACTCCACCCTCATGCCCCAGCCTTTTTCTGGGGGCAGGGGCACATAATAACCTTTCTTCCACACTAAACCTTGCTCACTACCAGACTAGTAGGCCTTAAACTCTGGGAGCAAGTATGGAAATCCCTCCTATTTCAACACCCACTGCCCAGAGATTTTGATTCAAAGCAAGGTAGTACATATTTATTGAGAACCTACTATGTTCAAGGGGCCACGGTGACACAGTGAGAGGAAATAGCCTGACAGTGCTTTCAGAAAGTGCACTTTTAAATCCATCATTGACATTATCTTCATAAACATCTTTATAAATTCAAGATTCTCTGTGGTTCCTCTGACGGTTCTTTCTGGAAGTCCTCCAGACTTCAACAGTAGTAGAGGGGGAAGTGTGGGCAGTTCTCTAATAAGAAATCTCTTCCTTGCCAGGATACGTGGGGTTTCTACTATATAGGAGGCCCTGGCCCATAGGATTATTCAGGGCCAAATAAGTCGTACTTTGTTCTCATCGCACTCTGACGTTTTGTTTAGGGAAAATTAGATTCGAATGGGTGTACGAATCGCCATGAATGAAAAGAGACAGTAAGGCAGTCCCATCCCTTTGATGAGGAGAGCCTCAGATTTCTGTCGGCACATTCTCCTTTGTTCAGCACCAGCTGGGCTCAGAGGTACAGGGTTTTGGACAGGATCTGCCATACCCTTAGAGCAAATGGGCTGGGCTGGCTCCACCTCCATGGCATCATTCCTGGGACCAGAGTGAGCTGTCAAGGCTTATGTCTTAGCCAAGCCTCATTGCAAGATAGTCTCACCTCTCTGTCAACACCATGCTTGATCCCAGGATGGGCACAGGGCAGAGGCAAAAAAGGGACTAGTGAGAGAAGCAAGGCAGCATCGAGTGAGAAGACCCAGCCTCCTGAGAAATGGGAATCTACAGGGCAACAGTTGCCCGGGGGCATCCCGAGGAGGGCAGGAGGCACCAGCAGCACCCAGGACTGTCCATGGGGATTCTGAAAGCACTGATACAGGCACACATGGATATTCTCTTAGCCTGGGGCTTGGGGAGCAGGTAGGAGGATCAGGAGGTAGAGAGTCTGGGGCCAGGAGAAGAGCCCTCTGCATCTGGCTAGTTTAGAAAAGTAGGATTGTTGGAGTTGAAGGTTGTTAGAGTTGCTTTGCAGCAAGCTCTTCATTTAGGCCCCCTCTGGGACACCCTCTCCCTCCTGTCTGCCTCCACTACCTGTGTCCCTGGCCCCACCATCTCTGAAGTGACGAACAGTGGTCACTAGCTTACTATGAGGCAATCCAATCATAAGGCATACTCTTTTATGGCACCAAGAGACCTGCCTGGTACCTCCCTAGAACAATGGAGAGGTGTGTGGCTCTCACAGCTCACTCCTGCTGCCTAAAGCCTCCCTAACCCAAATCTGTCTCTCTCTGCAGTCCCACCCCCTGTACCTGTGCAATGCCAGTGATGACGACAATCTGGAGCCTGGATTCATCAGCATCGTCAAGCTGGAGAGTCCTCGACGGGCCCCCCGCCCCTGCCTGTCACTGGCCAGCAAGGTAGACTCATACTTTGCCCTACACACACCCAGAACTTCACCCAGCTCTGGGCTGTGAGAAGACCCTGTGCTCCCTTGTTCCCATGTTTCCTAAGAGTGATGTACCTGATTCCCTTGGGTTTCCCTAACCCATGACTGGTCTGAGAGAAGTGGAAATTCACACCTCTGTTCTTTTTCCTGTGACTAGCACTAGCAGGACTTTTTGACCTTCATCCCAGCATGTTCCCCGTCCCACCTCCTTCCCGTCACTTGGGAGCTCCTGAGTCCCTTCCCCTGCTCTGCACCAGAGCAAAGAAGGGGTCAATTGAAGGGATTTCTTCTTTTAGAAATATACACTGAGCATGTGCAAGAACAGCAGAAATAGAAATCATTGCCCCACCCTTAAAAAGTTCACAATTTTCCCCTGAGATTGCAAACTGGTGGCCCATAAGCTGGGTTTGGCTTGCAGACACGTTGTGTTTAACCCTCACAGTGACTTTTCAATGTGTAACTTAATTGCCACATTTAAAAATTAAAAATGTTGGCCAGGCGCGGTGGCTCAAGCCTGTAATCCCAGCACTTTGGGAGGCCGAGACGGGCGGATCACGAGGTCAGGAGATCGAGACCATCCTGGCTAACACGGTGAAACCCCGTCTCTACTAAAAATACAAAAAATTAGCCGGGCGAGGTGGCCGGCGCCTGTGGTCCCAGCTACTCGGGAGGCTGAGGCAGGAGAATGGCGTGAACCCGGGAGGCGGAGGTTGCAGTGAGCTGAGATCCAGCCACTGCACTCCAGCCTGGGCGACAGAGCAAGACTCCGTCACAAAAAAAAAAACATAAAAAAAAAAAAAATTAAAAATGTTTATATAAAAGCTCAGATTTTTGCCAGGCGCGGTGACTCACGGCTATAATCCCAGTACTTTAGGAGGCCGAGGCGGGCGAATCACGAGGTCAGGAGATCGAGACCATCCTGGCTAATACAGTGGAACTCTGTCTCTACTAAAAATACAAAAAATTAGCCAGGCGTGTTGGCAGGAACCTGTAGTCCCAGCTACTGGGGAGGCTGAGGCAGGAGAATGGCGTGAACCTGGGAAGTGGAGCTTGCAGTGAGCAGAGATCGCACCACTGTACTCCAGCCTGGACAACAGAGCGGGACTTCCTCTCAAAAAAAAAAAAAAAAAAAACCCTCAGATTTTCAGTTTCTCTAGAAGAAAGCTACAAAGTACATTGCTGCAGGCCATGGTTGGTAGGAGCTGGGCTGGGGCTTTCCCTTTTCCACAGCTGTGGGCCTTCTCTTTTGCTATGCTCCACCCTGGTCTGCTACCTCACAGGACCTTTAGACCTTTGCCTGTGACTCCTGCTTTAACTAATAATAGCAGTTACTGTTTTCTGTGTGCTCACAATGTGCCATGTGGACATGGGACAGATTCTTTGTATGTATGATCTCATTCACTTTTCAGAACAATCAGGAAAGGTAGGCATTATTATTCTCAATTTGACATATGAGACAAGTGAAGATCAGAAAAGTCAAGTAACTTGCTGGATGACACAATTAGGAAGGGATGGAGCTGAACTTTGAATCCAACCCTGTCTGTTTCTCAAAACTAGGCTTAATCTATCTGTGGCCTCCCTTCTAGCTGGAAAACTGAACATATATGTGGAGTGTAGTTAGGTTGTGTGTGGAACACATGGGTATGCCCGCAAGGGTGGTAAGAGAGGAGAGTGACTCTCTCGGCCTTTGTGCTAGCGTGTTGTCTCAGGCCCAGATCCCTTGTGGATATCCTGGTTCTCCTGGGGGCAAGGAAACAGCCTGGATTCTTACCTCATCCCATGGAAGGCAGGGATGTGGGCAGGATTCTGAATGTGGGTGAAGATATTCACCTGGCCTGGCCATGCTGACAAGGAAGGGGACTCCAGAGGTGGTAGGAAGCAGGGGGTCAGGATGCACTTGGAGGAGCTGGGGAATGTGGCATCTCTGCAAGGCTGTGAGCCTTCATGGCAGCAGAGTTGTTAGTCTGAAGCCGCCTGCCCTACTTCTGGATGTTTCATTTCTCTTAACTTACAAAATATGGGCAAATGGCACTCATTTATTCATTTGGTAAACAAGTTCCCAGTGCCTGTACTACATTACATAGTGTGTGTGTGTGTGTGTGTGTGCGTATGTGTATGGTGGAGGGGGGAAGAAGGGTTCCGAGAAGCTTTGCTGCTATTGGTGGGAGCTGGGCTGGGGCTGCCCCCTTTCCACAGCTGTGGGCCTTCTCTTTTGCCTGCTGCACCCTGGCCTCCTACCTCCCAGGACCTCTAGACCTTTGCCTGTGAGTCTTTGAGCTACCTCCAATATTTCGGAGGTTCCACGGGCTTACCTCAAATACTTGGTTTTGTTTTGGCGGGAATTCTATTAGTTCAACGTGTTAATACAAGTTATCTCATAAGAAAATAAATTGTAAGTAATAAATGTAGTTAGTTTGGAGGAACATCTGTTCTTCTTTTGAGACAGAGTCTTGTTCTGTTGCCCAGGCTGGAGTGCAGTGGCTCCATCTCAGCTCACTGCAACCTCCGCCTCCCAGGTTCAAGTGATTCTCCTGCCTGAGCCTCCCGAATAGCTAGGATTTCAGTTGTGTGCCACCATGCCTGGGTAATTTTTTTTTTTTTTTTTTTTTTTGAGACAGAGTCTTGCTCTGTCGCCCAGGCTGGAGTGCAGTGGCACGGTCTCGGCTCATTGCAACCTCCACCTCCGGGGTTCAAGCAGTTCTCTACCTCAGCCTCCCAAGTAGCTGGGATTACAGGTGCCTGCCACCACACCCAGCTAATTTTTATATTTTTAGCAGAGACGGAGTTTCACCATCTTGGCCAGGCTGGTCTTGAACTCCTGACCTCGTGATCCACCCGCCTCGGCCTCCCAAAGTGCTGGGATTACAGGCATGAGCCACGACGCCCAGCCTAATTTTTGTATTTTTAGTAGAGACAGGGTTTCACCATGTTGGCCAGGCTGGTCTCAAACTCCTGACCTCCAGAGTTCTGCCTACCTTGGCCTCACAAAGTGCTGGGATTACAGGCATGAGCCACTGCACCCAGCCGAACATCTGTTTTTCTTAAAATGTGACTCATGAGAGGTATAAGGGAAAGATGGGGTCTTAGGGGAGGAAGAGTTTGGAAACCACTGATCCCCTGCAGCTCTGCTTTGGTTTTTCCTATTGGTGCCAATGGTGGTGTCACCAATGACAGAGCTGGGGCTCTCAAGCCAGATAGCCCTGGGCTTGGAGCCTGGCTCCTCCACTTCCCCTCAGTGTGACCTGGACTTTTTTAGCTCACCTCTCTAAGCCTCTATTTCCTCATCTGTAAAAGGGGAATAATAATGGGACTTATAAGTAGTTAGGAGGATTTAATGAGAACAGTACAGATGGAAGCTTTTAGCCCTGTGCCATGTACATGGTAACCACTCAATAAATGATTACAGTTATCATTACTGTCATCATCATTGGCATCATCATTCCGTGCTTTTGTAGTTAACAAGGTTGGGGTATTTTTCCTTCCATTTGTTTTCTCGCTTATTCTTTTCTGAAACCCTCACCATAATTCTTCTGGAGGCTTCCATTCTTGTCACCGCCCCACTACCCCCTCCACCCTCTGTCCAGTCACCCATATTGGTTTCTGTTTCTTTATTAGCAGCTCCACAGCCATCCTGGTGATAAGCCAGAGTCTTATCACCTTATGCCTGAACTCCTGCAGTGGCCTTTTGCCTGCTAGAAGGAGCTAGATCTGGAGAAAAGCAGATGGGTGCAAGCCCTGCCTCTCTTACCATGGAGGCCACTACCTGGTAGTAAAGAACAGGCAGTCTGAAGGCTGAGGTCCTGGGTGCAAATTCTGCCTCCACTGCTTCTCAGTTGGTAGCCCTGGGGAAATTATTCAGTTTCTCTGAGGCTCAGTTTCCCAACTCAGAAGTGGGGCTGATGACTGTCTTATAGAGTTGTGAGGAGTAAATGAAATCACATGTAGGAATCATGTAGTGTTAATAATAGTTGATATAAGAGCTAGGTGTGGTGGCTCATGCCTGTAATCCCAGCACTTTGGGAGGCCGAGGCAGGCGGATCACAAAGTTAGGAGTTTGAGACCAGCCTGGCCAACATGGTGAAACCTCGTCTCTACTAAAAATACAAAAAAAAAGAAACCTCGTCTCTACTAAAAAGTAGCTGGATGTGGTGGCACACGCCTGTAGTCCCAGCTACTCGGGAGGCTGAGACAGGAGAATCACTTGAACCCAGGAGGTGGAGGTTGCAGTGAGCCGAGATCACGCCACACATCACTGTATTCCTGCCTGGTGACAGAGCAAGACTCTGTCTCAAAAAAAAAAAAAAAAAAAAAAAAATTAGTCGGGCCTTGTGGCGTATGCCTGTAATCCCCGCTACTTGGGAGGCTGAGGCAGGAGAATCTCTTGAACCTGGGAGGTGGAGATTGCAGTGAGCCGAGATTGCACCACTGCACTCCAGCCTGGGCAACAGGGTGAGACTCTTATCTCAACAATAATAATAATGATAATAGTTGATATAATAACTAATAGTTAAGCAACACCATGTGCCAGGCACTATTATAAATGCTTTGTGTGGATTCGTTTATGTAGTCCTCATAACAACCCTATGGATTAGGTCCTGTTATTATCCCAGTTTACAGAAAAAAAAAAAAAACACACACAGAGTAGTGAAGTGACTTGCCCCAAGTCTCACAGTTAATAGTTGGTATCAGAGCCAGGATTCAACCCTAGGCAATCTGGCCACTGGATCTCAACAAAGGTTATATTCCTTCTCCTTCCTTTCATCCTTCACTTTCAAGCCCAGAGGAATCCCACCTTTGCTACCGAATCTTTCCTGACCAGCCCAGGCCCAGCCAGCCCAGTAGGAGCAGAAATCCCTCCCTGGGGGCATGCCTCCAGCAGGTAGGGTGTCTGTGCATGCTTTCAACGCCATCTTCTGCTAAGTCTAGGTTTCAGGGAGGCACATGGTGGGTGGAGGGGAGAGGCCAAAGGTCCTTCCTGTCCCCACCCCTACCTCAAAGTAAGCAGCCTCACTTTTATCTGCTTTCTATATTGAACATTTGTGCCAGATTGTGTGTGTGTGTGTATTGGTGGAGGGAATAGTAGAGGGGAGAGCCTTCTGGAGTGAAAAAAGGTGTGGAAACCTCTGTTTCTATTCCTTTGTGCTCTAGAATATTATTATCAGCGTTATAGCTTTATGTATTTGCCTTGTCTGCACAACTATATTATGAGCTGTTTTGGAGGGCCTGGCTTTTCCTGGCTTGGTGGCCTGGGTGCGGTAGGTGTTTCAGTTTTGATGAGCAGAAGATATAGAGGGACTCTTGTCTGGAGAGGAAAATCTAAGGCCCAGAGAAATGCAGCAGCTGACCAGTGAGTCCTGCAAGTAAGAGGCAGAATTGCCAACTCACTCACATTGTTCTCTCTGTAACGGCTCCTGTTGCTAGAGGCTGTGGCAACCTTGCCTGCTGCCCCTAGGGCTGGCCAACTCTGAAGCTTCCAAAGAGCTCTCTGGATTCTTTCTAAAACTGCCTTCCTGTCCTGAGGGCCTGCCTGTCCTCTCTCTGCTTTCCAAATTCCAGTCCCCAAAGAAGTACTTTTTATCCTTTTTGCCTCCACTTACTTTCTTGGGGGCAGGTGGACAGGAGGCATAGATAGCCCTAGATTGGACTGCTATCTGTCCCAAATCTTGCTTTTTATTCCTAGAATTCTGGACACAGGGACCCACTGCCTGAAAGTCCTGTTTGTTTTCCCCTGTTGGCCAATGCTCTGGGCTCTTTGATCACTTTTACAACTTTGTAATTATGGGTTGTAATGGGCTGGAGTGTTTGAATGTCACAGTAATTGCCTTCCACTGTTCCTACCCCAATTCTTCAAAGAGAGAGGGGAAGGGAAATAACAAAATCTCCAAAGAAGAAAGTCTTTGCCCTTCCTCATGCTCTTCCAGGCCAGGGTGGGTCCGGGGTCTTGTTCTAGGGATGTGAAAACTGAGGCCTGGGAGTCCCAATTCTGTGAGTACTGGGGTGACCTCTGCTGTCCTTTGGCCAAATCCCTGGAACAGGAGATCACCAGTAGGGTTCCCTATCAGGGATTCCTTTTCCCCTGGTACTTCTCCCATACCCTTGTTAGGAGGGTTCTGAAGATTGGAAAGTCTCTACCTGCCTGGAGTAGCTTAGATGGGGTGGACTTCCTGGGAGGAAGTGAGTAGGGAAGATGGAAGCCATGAACCTCTCAACTCCTTCAGCACTTCCATTCTGGAATTGACGGGTCCTGTGAATTTCCAGTCAATTAGCCTGGTAAGCCTGGGCCCCAGGCTGGGCCTAGCTCCTGGAGGAGGAAGGAAAGTTACCCTCCTGACCAAAATGGGGCCCCACTTGAGTGTCTCCTCTGCCTGCAGGCCGTGGACTCTGAGTGGCCCCCTGGGCCCTGCCACTGTCTGGGGAGTAGAGAGCAGGGAGCTGGAGCAAGGAAAGGAGCTGCTCCCAGCCTGCCTGGCAGGAGACCTGCCCTGACAGGCTCTCCCTGGGAAGACAGGCAGAGATCAAAGTGCTGAGCCTGTGAGTAAGTCCCAGCACTGGCTCTTCTTGCTGCCACCACTACTTGCAGGAGGGTTAACTCCTTCAATGCCTGTGGGAAGACCCCAGAGACTCTGGAGGGTGGGGGCAGTGCCCAGGGATGTAAAATCACAGCCTGAAGCCATTAGAAGATGAACTTTTGCCCTAGGGAGGAAGGCTGGAGGGTGGCTGTGCTGGGCTGGGAGGCCCCAGGCCAAGGCCAGGAGCAGCTCCTCACAGTGCCTGTTAGTTGTTTGCTGTTGTGCCTCCCCGCTCCCCCCACCTTTAGCTCTTATCTTCCTTTCCTTACTCCCCTCCCCACGCACACCTCCTGGATTCCTGCTTTTTGTTCTCTTTCTGGAGCTGCTATCTGTTCTGCCTGGTTGGCTAGATTCTGCTTCCTCAAGCTGGCTCTTGGAGCCTTTGGTGAACATGCACATGTGCCTGTGGGCACTTTCCCCTGTAGCTGCAGCAGCTGCTGCTGCTGACCTGGCCAGTGGTGTTGATCTGGGACTAGCCCCTCGAGTCCCTCCCCACTTTTGTCTCTAATGCTGCCCTAAGGGAGAGGACAAAAGATAAACCACTGGACAGGGACTCCTCTAAGTCCTTGAATTGGAGCCAGAGAAAGACTCGGCAAAGTAGAGTGTGGCAGGGAGAGGGAGCCCATGAGATGGGCTGAGACTGGGGCTTTGTAATGGCGGCCTTGGGTGAGAGTGCTGTCCCAGGCTCTTAGACCTTTGCCTGAGCTGGGGAGATGCCCTGCAGGCAGGGCTGGGCCCTGGAAAGCCCAGCTCCCTCTGAAGGAGAGCTCTACTTCTCTGCTGTCCCCTTCTTCCTCTCTCTTCTCCTTCTAAGGGGTGCAGGTCACTCCTGCTCTTGGTGCTCACACCTCTTAGTGAAGGCAGGCTGATTGTACCCTGAGGGCAGGAGCTGTGTCTTATTTGTCTTTCGTCCTAGAGCCAGGTCCACCACCTGGCACCCTGTAAACCCCCCTTAAGGATTTGTTCTATTACAAAAGGAAAAGCTAGATATTATCCCTTGAAGGCAGTGGGGACCTGAGTGAGCTCAGGAGGCAGAAGAGGAGATCCTAGACCCACTGATGCCTTGCATAGGTAGATATGAGTGTGCAGAGGTGTGGTGTGGGCAAAATCCTAGGAAGGGATAGATATGTGAGGGGTGAGGCTAGACCGTGGGTGGGCTCTATCCTTCCCTGGCCTTAGCCCAACCTCTACTGTGTGCCTCTGCAGGCCCGGATGGCGGGTGAGCGAGGAGCCAGTGCTGTTCTCTTTGACATCACTGAGGATCGAGCTGCTGCTGAGCAGGTACCCAGGGACATTTGCGTGTTCAAGGAGGGGGCTGGATGGAGGAAGATAAAGCTCTCAGAGGAGAGGGAAGGGCAGGGAGAAGTCACAGCAGCCCTGTGGGCACTTTCCCCCTGTAGCTGCAGCAGCCGCTGGGGCTGACCTGGCCAGTGGTGTTGATCTGGGGTAATGACGCTGAGAAGCTGATGGAGTTTGTGTACAAGAACCAAAAGGCCCATGTGAGGATCGAGCTGAAGGAGCCCCCAGCCTGGGTAAGCACACTAGACCTCCAGACCTTACCCTGCACTATCCCTGCTTTGTCCTGTGGCAACTCCCACCAAAAGCCCTTAGACTCCTGGAGCTGAGAGAGATCCTGGAAACCCTCCAGTCCAACTTCATCCATCAGCTGTGTGCCTCTGGGCAAGTTTTCCCCCGTCTTTGGGCCTCACCTACAGAATGAACAGATCAGGACAAATGAGTTCTAAAGTTCTTTACAGCTCTGTGGCTTCATGGCATGGAATGGCAGAGCCAGAATGAAACCCTGGTCCCCTGATCTGTGAGCCCTGGTTGGGGCTTCTCTACTGGCAAGAAACTCCCACCATGCAGAGGGGTCCCTTTCTCTTTTTTCCCCAAGCACATGGGTTTTGAGATAGTACTTCTCCCAGCTGACATCCAGAAGACACTCTGAGTGCCCTTGGGCAGGGAGGGCCCACCTAATCCCACTTGCAGATCCCTCCCTATCCCCTCAGATGGAGGACTCAAGGGAACCTCCAGCTAGCTATGTGCCTCCCGGGCCTCTGTGTTTCCTCCCGAATTGGAAGTATGACCCTCTCTTCTCCTCCTGGAAGTATGACCCTTTCCCTCTCTGCTCACTCCCCAGCCAGATTATGATGTGTGGATCCTTCTGACAGTGGTGGGCACTATCTTTGTGATCATCCTGGCTTCGGTGCTGCGCATCCGGTGCCGCCCCCGCCACAGCAGGCCGGTGAGCTGTGTGGGGTCTTTGGTGGTGGTGAACGTCTGCGCGTGTGTGGGTGGGTGGGGAGAAGGAAGGAGTACGTGAGGAAGGCAGCTTTATACCTATGAAACCATTTACACTGAAATACCCCAGCATCTGTCTTTGTTGATTTCCAGCAGCCTCTCCTTATATTACTCATCCATTCAACAAGTACACCAGGCTCTATTATGTGTTGGGCACTGTTCCAGGTGCTGAGGGTAGTACAGTGAACAAGATGACAAAAAACCCTACCCTCAAAGAGCTTTTAGTCTAGAGGGAGAAAACAGACAATAAACAAATTAAATAAGTAAAATCTATAATGTTTTAGATGGTGGTGTGTACTATGGAGAAAAAATGATAATGCTGACAGCAAAGTGAGGAGGGAATGCAAGGGAACAGGGTTAATTTTTTTTTTTTCTGAGAGTCTTGCTCTATCGCCCAGGCTGGAGTGCAGTGGCATGATCTCGGCTCACTGCAACCTCTACCTCTTGGGTTCAAGCAATTCTCCTGCCTCAGTCTTGTGAGTAGCTGGGACTACAGGCGTGCGCCACCATGCCCAGTTAATTTTTGTATTTTTAGTGGAGATGGGGTTTGACCATGTTGGCCAGACTGGTCTCAATCTCTTGGCCTCGTGATCCACCCGCCTCGGCCTCCCAAAGTGCTGGGATTACAGGCGTGAGCCTCCACGCTCGGCCAGAACAGGGTTCATTTTAAAAATCAAGTCCAGGGAAGGACACATTGAGAAGATGGCATTGCAGCAAAGATCCTAAATGGGAGAGGGAGTGATCTGTGCAGGTATCTGAGGAGAAAGGGATCCAGGCAGAGAGAACAGTAAATGCAAAGGCCTTAAGGCAGAAATGTGTCTGGTGTATCTGAGGAACAGCATGAAGGATGTGACTGGAACAGAGTGAGACGGCAGAGTAGCTGATGGGGGCCCAGTTGTATTGGACTGTTGAGGCCATTTGTTTTTTACTGTGGGTGAAACGGGCCACTGGAGTGTTGTGAGAGAAGGGGCATCACGATCTGACTGAAGTTTTAATATGATCATTCTTGCTGTTGTAATGAGAATAGACTACAGGGAAGCAAAGCTGGAAACAGAGACACCAGCTAAGAGGCTATTGCAGGAATCCAGGTGACAATAATGGTAGCTTGGATTAGGAAGGTGGCAGTTAAAGTGATGAGCAGTAGTTAGGTTCTGGGTACATTTTGAAGGCCAAGCCAACAGATTTAGTAATGGATTGATTGTAGGGTGTGAAAGGACTCAAGGATGGCACCAAGATTTTTGGCCTGAGCAATTAAAAGAATGGAATTGCCATTTGCTGTAATGGGGAAGACGGGGAAGACAGGTATGTGGTCGGAGATTAACCCATGGTTAATAGGATGAGGCATATAAGTTTGAAATGCCTATTAGATATCCAAGTTGAAATGTCAAGCAGCAGTTGGATAAAAAGTTTCTCATGGGTCATCAAAGGAAGAAAAGCTAATGGTATAAGCAGGTGGGTGGCCTGCACCACCATACCCGGCTAATTTTGGGAGGGCTTGGCATGCTTGGCAGAGCCACATATGAGCTCCGAGGAGACGAACTCCTAAGGATGTTCAACTGGCCATGTGATCTACCTGAGTGACTGGGAACGGAGTCCAAGCTGGGGTCTAGAGAGGGAGGGAAGGGGAGCCCATGCCCCAATCTGACATGCCCCAATCTGAGCCTCATTCCTCTTCCCAGGATCCACTTCAGCAGAGAACAGCCTGGGCCATCAGCCAGCTGGCCACCAGGAGGTACCAGGCCAGCTGCAGACAGGCCCAGGGTGAGTGGCCAGACTCAGGGAGCAGCTGCAGCTCAGCCCCTGTGTGTGCCATCTGTCTGGAGGAGTTCTCTGAGGGGCAGGTAAGGCAGGTCTTGTGATTCACCTCCATGACCAGACTGGGGAGACTGAAGCTGGGGGAGGGGTGGGCAGGCCTAGGGTCTGGTATGGGTACCCTAGCTACATCTGTTTTCCCATGTATCCTGCATGAGGCAGAGATCAGGGACCAGCCTGAGGTTTGGTCACTTTTCTGACCTTCCAGGGAAAGAGCACTATTGTTTGTTGGGAGTGTACCACGTGCCAGGCTGCAGTGGTGCTTTGGATGCATTATCTCATTTTAGACCCATGGCAATGAAGGGTGGGGTTCGATTCATTTATCTTCATTTTACAGCAGAAAACTGTCTGTTAAGAAACTTGCCCAAAGTCATGCAGCTAAGTGCAAAATCCAGGTCTTTGTGATACCAAAGCTCATACCATTCCTATTCTACTGTGAGGTCTTTTACAAGTAGATAATAGCAAGAAGGAGAGGCCTAAGGGAGTTGGGGGATGTCCTGATTCCTGGCAATTCCTATGGCTACAGAAACCTTTGGTTTGGACCTTTGGTTTTTCTCCAGGAGCTACGGGTCATTTCCTGCCTCCATGAGTTCCATCGTAACTGCGTGGACCCGTGGTTACATCAGCATCGGACTTGCCCCCTCTGCATGTTCAACATCATAGGTAGGAGGTGGGCCAAGGGCTCCCCCATGTGTAGGCAGACAGGTCTAGAATGTGGCTTCCCTTTGGGAAAGGGTTGCAGCCGTGAAGCTGGGGAGAAAGCAGAACTGCCACCATAGTTGTACAGGCTGTACACTGCTCCAGAGTGCCTCACTTGAGGGGAAGGGTCATTCACAATGTAAATTTATTTATTTGTTTGTTTGTTTATATTTTTTGAGACGGAGTTTCGCTCTCATTGCTTAGGTTGGAGTGCAATGGTGCGGTCTCGGCTCACTGCAACCTCCTCCTCCTGGGTTCAAGCGATTCTCCTGCCTCAGCCTCCCAAGTAGCTGAGATTACAGGCATGCACCACCATATCTGGCTAATTTTGTATTTTTAGTAGAGATGGGGTTTCTTCATGTCGGTCAGGCTGGTCTCAAACTCCTGACCTCAGGTGATCTGCCCACCTCGGCCTCCCAAAGTGCTGGGATTACAGGCGTGAGCCACCATGCCTGGCGTGTAGATATCTTTATTATTGTAAAAATTATTTGTTTTTCATGGCAAGTTTGTTGATTCTAAATCTGGTGATTTATATGTTTATTATTCCAATTTTCTGGCAATAAAATATCCTATTCTAACAAAATCAGTATGTTAAGATAATTTTATAAAAGATGAAAGTGAAATAAATACCTTGAGAAAAGAGACCCTTTTTCTAAGGTACCCATGGGTGCCCTATGGGCTAGCAGTGGCCCTGGGTGAAAGAGCTCCAAATGGCGGATGGGAGGATTAGGGATTGATGCGCACAGTGGCCCTCCCCAGGCAGACGGCCGGACTGGAGGGAACCAAGGAGTCCCAGAGCACAGGCAGGTTAGGCACGTCCTTGGTTCCCCAAACCCTGAGCTCACAGGCTACCCAGGGTCAGATAGATTAGCTACAGCCACGTCTTTCTGTAGGTTTGTAGAGTTAAACATCTGTGCTCTTGGTTCTTTTTTCCAGAGGGAGATTCATTTTCCCAGTCCCTGGGACCCTCTCGATCTTACCAAGAGCCAGGTCGAAGACTCCACCTCATTCACCAGCATCCTGGCCATGCCCACTACCACCTCCCTGCTGCCTACCTGTTGGGCCCTTCCCAGAGTGCAGTGGCTCGGCCCCCACGACCTGGTCCCTTCCTGCCATCCCAGGAGCCAGGCATGGGCCCTCGGCATCACCGCCTCCCCAGAGCTGCACATCCCTGGGCTCCAGGACAGCAGCAGCGCCTGGCAGGGGCCCAGCACCCCTATGCACAAGGCTGGGGACTGAGCCACCTCCAATCCACTTCACAGCACCCTGCTGCTCGCCCAGTGCCCCTACGCCGGGCCAGGCCCCCTGACAGCAGTGGATCTGGAGAAAGCTATTGCACAGAACGCAGTGGGTACCTGGCAGATGGGCCAGCCAGTGACTCCAGCTCAGGGCCTTGTCATGGCTCTTCTAGTGACTCCGTGGTCAACTGCACGGACATCAGCCTACAGGGTGTCCATGGAAGCAGTTCTACTTTCTGCAGCTCCCTAAGCAGTGACTTCGACTCCCTAGTGTACTGCAGCCCTGAAGGGGATCCCCAGCGAGTGGACATGCACCCTAGCGTGACCTCTCGGCCTCGTTCCTTCGACTCGGTGGTACCCACAGGGGAAACCCAGGTTTCCAGCCACGTCCACTACCACCGCCACCGGCACCACCACTACAAAAAGCGGTTCCAGTGGCATGGCAGGAAGCCTGGCCCAGAAACTGGGGTCCCCCCGTCCAGGCCTCCTATTCCTCGGACACAGCCCCAGCCGGAGCCAGCTTCTCCTGATCAGCATGTCACCAGATCCAACTCAGCAGCCCCTTCGGGGCGGCTGTGTAACCCACAGCGCCCCAGGGCCCTCCCTGAGCCAGCCCCTGGCCCAGTTGAAGCCTCCAGCATCTGCCTCAGTACCAGCAGTCTTTTCAACTTGCAAAAATCCAGCCTGTCTGCCCGACACCCACAGAGGAGAAGGCGAGGGTGTCCCTCCGAGCCCACCCCTGGCTCTCGGCCCCAGGATGCAGCTGTGCACCCAGCTTGCCAGATTCTTCCCCGTTTTACCCCCAGCGTGGCATATTCTTGGTCCCCAGAGGCACACCCCTTGATCTTTGGACCTCCAGGCCTGGACAGGAGGCTAATACCAGAAACTCCAGGCCCCTGTTACTCAAATTCACAGCCAGTGTGGTTGTGTCTGACTCCTCGCCAGTCCCCGGAACCACATCCACCTGGGGAGGGGCCTTCTGAATGGAGTTCTGACACCGCAGAGGGCAGGCCATGCCCTCATCCACACTGCCAGGTGCTGTCGGCCCAGCCTGGTGAGTTTTCAGGGGGAAGTGGATGTGGTAGGGAGAGGAAGCTAGAGCTGCATATTTCAGGACAGGTGAAGTCAGCCAACAAAGGGTTGATGGAAGCTGAGAAGGATACAGCAGAGGTGACGACCAAAATACATAACCATCAGGAGAGCATATCATGCTGACTAGAGTGCAGGAACACCCCAGCTCTGCCAGGTGCTACCCCTTTAGTTGGCAGATCACAGAGAAGTCCCAGGGAGGTGCTGGTGTGGCTGAGGCATCAGAAAGGCCCTTGGAAGGCTGGGTGTGATGGCTCATGCCTTTAATCCAAGAACTTTGGGAGGCTAAGGTGGGTGGATCCCTTGAGGCCAGGAGCTCAAGACCAACCTGGCCAAGATGGTGAAACCCGGTCTCTACTAAAAATACAAAAATTAGCCGGGCGTGGTGGCGGGCACTTATAATCCCAGCTACTCGGGAGGCTGAGGCAGGAGAATCGCGTGAACCTGAGAGGCAGAAGTTGCAGTGAGCCAAGATGGTGCCACTGCACTCCAGCCTGGGTAACGGAGTGAGACTCTGTCTCAAAAAAAAAAAAAAAAAGGCACTTGGAGTGGCCCGGGGTAGCACCACTTATAGAAAACATAAGGGTTTCTATATTTGAATAACTGGTTTAGTTCTACCAATGCTCACAGCTCAGTATTAGTTCTAAATACAAAGAAGGCCAAGAAGTGTTCCTTGGGGAGAGCTATAGTAGAAATAATCACACATAACCATAATACAAGGCTATATAGGAAGAGCTATGTGAGTAACGAGAAAGAAGAGAGAGAGAGAGAAACCACAGGTGGTCCCCAGCAGCCCTGTACGGCTTTAGGTTTTCTTCTCTTCCCCTGTGGTAAAACAACAAGGAGGACTTCCCTTTGACGCATCATGATTAATAAGACTGACCTTAATTTCTTGGGGATTCAGTGCATCCCTATATTATAACAAGTGGTGATCATGTAAATTCTCAACTTTAACATGGTATTTACTTGCCCACATATCTCTCTTTTCCACCCAGGACCTTCCACCTTCTACTCTTCCCCATCTTCCCCCATAGTGCAGATGACACAGTTCTTTGTATACAGCCTTCACTAGAGCCCTTCCACCCCAGGAGGTGACCCAAAGGTCCTGAAATATTCTTCAGTGTAGGAATCCTTCATGCAGGACCTGGGAGCTGCTCTCATCCATTCATTCATTTATTTGTTTCCTTCCTCCTTCCCTCCTTTTTTTCCTTCTGACTATATGCCTGCTTTGTGCTAGGTTCCAGACTAGGCTCTGGGGACATGGAACTTGCCAATCAGAACATCCAGGTCCATGGGGAGAGAGCCATGTACTGCAAGCTTTGGCTATGTGTTTGTGATTCCATTCGGACCCTACCGTGTGTGTACTTTGAGTGCTGCCAGTACCACACCACCATCTCCCTTTTCTCTCAAACTCAGAACTAGTTTCAGTGCCTCTCTTTTTCTTGCCTCTTACATCTAATCAGTGCCAGATTCTGTTAACTGTATCTTGGCTAGCTTTATCATGTTTTTTCAAGTCCAGTACTTACGGCCCTGCCAGTGTCTTAGGTATACCCTAAAGATCCATGCAGGAGCCTCCTAGCTCTTTCCTTCCCTCTTACAGGGCCTCGAAGACTGAGTGCTGCCCATCCAGTATGTCCCATGGAGTTGTGCGCCACAGCTCCACTGCTCACCTACCCTCCCTATTGCTGCCAGCGTCATCTGCCTTACAGTAAAGTGTCCAGAAATCTTCAAATGTTCTGTTTTGTCCACAGAGAGGAAAAATCCAACCTGCTTTGGCCTCAAAGGTTCCTGCACCAGCCAGCCCCCAGCTTCCTTCTCAACCTTATTTTCTACTCTCTTCCCTCCCTTCCCCAGGCCCATGCTTTAGCCAAACTGGGTAAACGATTCTTGTAGTTCCTGTAGTCCAGAATATACTCCTGCCTTCTCTGTTCCCATAAATCTAATTCTTACCCATTCCTACAGAATCAGCTCATTTATCCCCACTTCCAAGAAGACTTTCCTGATTGCTGCACTTGGACCTGGTCTCTCTCCTTCCTTAATGCATCTCTCATGACTCCTGTCCTGTCCCACTGGTGTAATGGCCATTTGCTTTCATACTTTCTCTCCAAAAAGGTTACCAGGTCCCTGCTTATTCTTTTTGGTCTTCTATTTGGCACATGGTAGCAGACCAAATTCACAACGAATGCTTAATCAATATTTATTGGGTGAATAAATGAATAGTAAGTATTGCTAACACACTGGTTGCTATATATATTTCTTTAGATTTGTTCTTCTCTCCCTTGTGTCCCAACTGGGGCCCCCTTAGCTTTCAATTTAACGACCCTTTCCAGACACAGTCTCTCCTCCTCCCTCCCTGTAGTCCCCTCCCAGCCACACTCTGCTGCAGGTGAGAGAAGCAGGTGCCTGGCCTGACCCTCAGTGACCTCTTTCCTCCCCTCTCTCTAAATACAGGCTCAGAGGAGGAACTCGAGGAGCTGTGTGAACAGGCTGTGTGAGATGCTCAGGCCTAGCTCCAACCAAGAGTGCGCTCCAGATGTGTTTGGGCCCTACCTAGCACAGAGTCCTGCTCCCAGGAGAAGAAAGGACCACAGCAAACACCATTCTTTTTGCCATACTTCCTAGAAGCACTGGAAGAGGACTGGTGATGGTGGAGGGCGGGAGGGTGCCGTTTCCTGCTCCAGCTCCAGACCTTGTCTGCAGAACACATCTGCAGTGCAGCAAATCCATGTCCAGCCAGGCAACCAGCTGCTGCCTGTGGCGTGTGTGCGCTGGAT
The DNA here is from genome assembly GCF_002776525.5 of Piliocolobus tephrosceles. Classification (NCBI taxonomy): domain Eukaryota; kingdom Metazoa; phylum Chordata; class Mammalia; order Primates; family Cercopithecidae; genus Piliocolobus; species Piliocolobus tephrosceles. The sequence goes on from NC_045449.1 coordinate 35,693,681, forward strand.
CCCTTGAAGGCTGAGTTTTTGAGGGCAGAAAGCTAGCTATGGGTAGCCAGGTGTTACAAAGGTGCTGCTCCTTCCCCGAACCCTACTTGGTCTCCCTCACCCCAGGCCTCATGTTCATAACCAGCCAGTGGGTTCAGCAGAACTCATGACACCTTATCACCTCCCTCCTCGGGTGAACTCTGCACACCAGCTTTGGTCCCTCCACAGTAAGGCTGCTACATCATGGGCAACCCTGGTTCTATCATTTTCCTTTTTGCCAAAAGGACCAGGACCATAGGTGAGCCCTGAGCACTAAAAGGAGGGGTCCCTGAAACTTTCCCACTATAGCGTGGAGTTCTGTCCCTGAGGTGGGTATAGCAGCCTTGGTTCCTCTGGGGGTTGAGAGTAAGAAGGGTGGGGAGGAGAAAACTCCTCCTTGAAGATTTCCTGTCTCAGAGTCCCAGAGCAGGTGGAAAGGAGGAATTTCTGCTGGACTTCCTCTGGGCAGAGGAAGGATGGAATGAAGGTAGAAAAGGCAGAATTACACCTGAGTGGGGACAACAAAGAGTTCTTCTCTGGGAGAAGTTTTGTCTCAGAGCAAGGATGGAGAATGGGGACAACAAAGGAAAAGTAAAGTATGACCCTTGGGTTTGGACAGCCCAGAGGCCCAGCTCCCCAGTATAAGCCATATAGGCCAGAGACCCACAGGAGAGTGGATTAGAGCACAAGTCTGGCCTAGGCCACTTACACTGAGTGGACAAGAGCTGAGGGGCCTCCTCAGGGTGACATTCACCCCAAGGCAGCCTGACCACTGTTGGACCCTCAGGCGTTATCCCATTTGGAATGTGAACATGGGGGCAAAGTGGGCACAGGACCCCACCTGGGAACCTTCTTCCCTCAGTTAGTGGGGAGACTAGCACCTAGGCACCCACATGGGTATTTATATCTGAACCAGACAGACGCTTGAATCAGGCACTATGTTGAGAAATGTATTTATTTGCTAATATATTTATCCACAAATGTGGTCTGGTCTTGTGTTTTTGTTTTGTCATGACTGTCACTCAGGGTAACAACTTCATCTCTTTCTACATCAAGAGAAATAAATTATTTCTGTTATCAGAGGCTAGGCTCCGATTTATGAAAGGATAGGGTAGAGTAGAGGGCTTGGCAATAAGAACTGGTTTGTAAGCCCCTAAAAGTGTGACTTAGTGAGATCAGGGAAGGAGAAAGCATGATTAGATTCTCACTGTGATTCAGTCATAATTATACTGTTCACTTCACACATTATGATGCTTCAGTGACTTAGACCTTGGGCAAATACTCTGTGCCTCGCTTTTTCAGTCCATAAAATGGGCCTACTTCATGGTTGTTGCAGGACTTACATGAGATAATCGAGTACAGAAAACATGTTCCAAAGTGTAAAGTTTTATTCAATGATAGAAAACATCCAAACCTGTCACAGAGCCCATCTGAACACAGCATGGGACCGGCAACAAGAAGCAAGCCTGCCCGGAAGCAGCTCAGTTTCAATCAGGAGGCTGGGCTGGAAGGATAGAACAGCGGGGCCTGAAACTATTTATATCCCAAAGCTCCTCTCAGATAAACACAAATGACTGCGTTCTGCCTGCACTCGGGCTATGGCGAGGACAGAGAGAGCTGGTGCTCCGTTGGCATGAAGTCCCCAGGGCCAGAAGGGGCCTCTGTCGCTTCCTCACACGGCACATGTTCCCCTTCTGCTTCCCCGAAGAAGGTTTGGTAGGGGTGGTGGTTGGTGCCTGTAGAACAAGGCATTTCGCTTCCTATACGGTGAAATGAAAGAGAAAAAAAGGACACCTAATCTCCTACAAATGTTCTTTAGTAAAGGAAACGTGTCTAAGTGCTAAGAACTGCGCAAAGTATAAATTATCAGCCGGAACGAGCAAACAGACGGAGTTTTAAAAGATAAATACGCATGTTTTCCGCCGTAGCTCGCAGGCCAGCATTCCTGTGGGAAGCAAGTGGAAACCCTATAGGGCTCTGGCAGTTAGGGAGGAGGGGTGGGGCTGTCCCTGGATTTGTTATGGGTCTCTGCAGAGATAATCCAGAGGGAGACAGTGGATTCACTGCCCCTAGTGCTTCTAAAACGGGAAGACAAAACAAAACAAAAATTTCGCGTCACCACCGGGAACGGGACCGCCGCCCCAATGCCAGCAACCCAGATCAAACGGCCCGCGTCGCGGCGCTGCGGCTCAGGCCGACGCACTCCCGCGCAAGCGCAGCCGCCCACCCCGCCCCGCCCCGCCCCGCCCCTCGAGGGCCCGCTAACTACCCTACACAGCCTCCGCCGCGCCCTCGGCGGGCTCAGGTGGCGGGGACGCGCCCCGGCCCAGGTGGCGGCCGACCGCCCCGCCTCCCCGCCTGCCGGTGGGAGAAACCATCTCCTCTGGCGGGGGTAGGGGCGGAGCAGGCGCCCGCCCACACCGGAAGAGGAAGTCTGAGCGCCAGAAGTGGCGGGCATTCTGGGTAACGAGGTGTTTACTTCCTGCGGGTGCGCAGGCTGTGGCCGTGTATCTCTCTGTTGCTCTTCCCATCGGAGAAGATGGCCCTGGAGACAGTGCCGAAGGACCTGCGGCATCTGCGGGCCTGTTTGCTGTGTTCGCTGGTCAAGGTGTCAGTCGGGGACTTGGTTGTAGGGACCATGGGGGACCAAGGTCGGGGAAAGAGGGCGGAGCGGGGCTGTGGGACAGTAAAATGAAAAGTAAGGCCCAGGACTCAGAGGTGGCAGGGGGAGTGAGAAGCCGAAGGAGGCCATCGTTTACCTCGTAGGATCGCGGGCAGGTCTTTTAGCTGAGGGCACGGGCGGTCTTACATGCCTTTGAATCCTCAGCTCTTAGACGTTCGGTGAACTTAAGTTGGAGCCGAAAGACGCTGGGAGTCACAGGCGGGTGGGGATCCGCAGCTGAGTGAGTAGTCGGAAAGGGTGCCTGACCCTGACTGCGCAGACTAGAGAAAGGAATAGATAAAACGGAATTGGGAACAAGAGAGGAAGGAGTGGGAGGGTGGGACTTAGGAATGGAGCTTTGAGAGTAGTAGGTGGGGAACCTTGGGAGACAAAGTCAACATAGGGAAACAAGAAATTGAGCAGGTTGAAGTATTAAGAAAGCTACTTTGTCTCTCTGTTCATGCTTATCTCTCCTTTTCCTTTATTTTTCTTCACTCCCAGACTATAGACCAGTTTGAATATGATGGTTGTGACAATTGTGATGCATATCTACAAATGAAGGGTAACCGTGAGATGGTATATGACTGCACCAGCTCTTCCTTTGATGGGTAAGCCGCTTCAGGTTCCGTCATTCTCTTCTGCATTACCCAACCCGCACCCAGAGAAGTAAATACAGGGCAAGTGTTAATCCTAGTTGGTCCCAGCTGTTCGTTTTTGGGGATTATCTTGTGTGGGGTTTTTTTTTTTTTTGAGTCAGGGTTTTGCTCTGTGGCTTAGGCTGGAGTACAGTGGCATGATCATGGCTCACTGCAGCGTGGAACGATCCTCCCACTTCAGCCTCCCAAAGTGCTGGGATTATAGGTGTAAGCCACTGTGTCCAGCCTCAACAGTTATTTTGAGACATACTAGTGCTAGGGATCTAATACAGTAACTGCTAGCCACATGTAGCTACTGAGCACTTGAAATGTGTCTAGTCCAAATTAAGACATTGCTTTTAAGTATAAAATATACCCCAGATTTCAAAGACTTAACATGAGAAGAAAGAATGTAATCTTAATAATGTTTGTTAAATGCATGAAAATTTCTTTTGAAAATGAAGGGAAGGGAGGTATAGTAATGGTAGATTAGATCATTGCCCAAAAGCTGTTGCTTTTTTGGAGGGGACAGACTTTTTGCTCCTGTCACTCAGGCTGGAGTGCAAAGACGCAATCTTGGCTCACTGCAACCTCTGCCTCCCGGGTTCAAGCAATTCTCCTGCTTCAGCCTCCTGAGTAGCTGGGATTACAGGCGCCTGCCACCACGCCCAGCTAAGTTTTGTATTTTTAGTAAAGACGGAGTTTCACCATGTTGGCCAGACTGATCTCAAACTCCTGATCTCAGGTGATCTGCCCACCTCGGCCTCTCATAGTGCTGGGATTACAAGTGTGAGTCACCATGCCCGGCCCATTTTAGCCGTTTTACTTATTTATTTATTTGAGATGGAGTCTCGCTCTGTCGCCCAGGCTGGAGTGCAGTGGCACAATCTCAGCTCACTGCAACTCTGCCTCTCAGGTTCAAGCAGTTCTCTGCCTCAGCCTCCTGAGTAGCTGGGATTACATACAGGTGCCTGCCACCACGCCCAGCTAATTTTTGTATTTTTAGTAGAGACGGGGTTTCACCATGTTAGTCAGACTGGTCTTGAACTCCTGACCTCATGATCCACTCACCTCGGCCTCCCAAAGTGCTGGGATTACAGGAGTGAGCCACTGCGCCCGGCTGCATTGGCGTGATCTCAACTCACTACAACCTCCACCTCCCAGGTTCAAGCAATTCTCCTGCCTCAGCCTCCTGAGTAGCTGGGATTACAGGCACCCACACCATGCCCAGCTAAATTTTATACTTTTTTAGTAGGGACGGGGTTTTGCCATGTTGGCCAGGCTGGTCTCGAACTCCTGACCTCAGGTGATTCTCCTGTCTCACTCCCAAAGTGCTGGGATTACAGGCGTGAGCCACTGCGCCCGGCCACCATTTCTAAATACACAATTCAGTGACATTAGTGCATACTCATTGTTGTGCAGCCATCACCACCATCCATCTCCAGAACTTTTTTCATCTGTACCCATTAAACACTAGCTCCTCATTCTCTCCTCCCTCCTGGTCCCTCACAACCACCATGCTTTGTCTCTATGAATTTGGCCACCTTAGGCACCCTTAGGTACCTGTGGGCTCATTCAGTAGCATTTTGTAGCTTCTTTCACTTAGCATAATGTCTTCAAGGTTCATTCATATCGTAGCATGCAACAGAATTTCCCTCCTTTTTTTGAGCTGAATAATATTCTCTTGTATGTGTATAGGATGTTCTGTTGCCCATTCATCCATCAGTGGTATCTTGGGTTGCTTCTCCCTTTTGGCTATTTGTGAATAATATTGCTGTGAACATTGGTGTACAAATATGTGTTCAAGTCCCTGTTTTTCATTATGTTCAGTACAGATGCTCCTCAACTCAAGTACAGAGTTACAACCTAATAAGCCCATCATAAGTTGAAAATATAAGCCAAAAGTGCATTTACCACACCTAACCTACTGAATATCATAACTTAGCCTACTTCAAATGTGCTCAAAACGCTTATGTTACAGTGGCTGACCAGAAGCTGTGGCTCACGGCTGCTGTGCGGCATCATAACAGAATATCATACTGAATTGCTAGCCTGGAAAATAACAAAATTTAAAATTTGAAAACAGTTTCTACTGAATGCATGTCACTTTTGCACAATCATAAATTTGAAAAATCATAAGTTGAACTAAGGTAAGTCAGGGATCGTCTGTATATCCACAAGTGAAATTGCTAGATATATGATAATTGAGTGTTTAATTTTTTGAGGAACTGTCATACTGTTTAGCAACTGCACCATTTTCCGTTCCTACCAACAGTGCCCAAAGGTTCTAATTTCTCCCCATCCTTACCAACACTTACTATTTATTAATAATAGCCATCCTAATGGGTGTGACTTTGGTGTCCCATTTCCCCAGTGAAGGGTGATGTTGAGCCTCTTATGTGCTTATAGCCATTTGTATATCTTTGGAAAAATGCCTATTCAAGGCCTTTACTCATTTTTGACTTCAGTTTGTTTTTTTTGTTGTTGGGTTGTAGGAATTATTTGTATATTCTAGTGCATGTTAGGTCTTAAAGAGTGGGCAAATTGAAGATCGGAGGAGGGCTGGATGACCTCAACCAAAATTGGAAGAGGTAGTACTTTCCTCTTAAAGAAAGAAGCTTGGGGTTTTTGAGGAAGTTGAGGTGAGAGAGAGAGAGAACATTGCAAATAAAGGGAGTGACTAGAGCAAAGGCATAGGTTGGGGAAAACCAGGATGTGTTTGGAGAACAGTGGGAATTCTGTTTAGGTTAAATCATAAGGTTGGGCTATAGAGACCCTAAGGCTAAAAAGATAGATTGCAAAGGACAGAGAAGAATATACTTGTGGTCAGGAGGATGGCCTGCATCGTGCCTATCTCCCATCAGGCTGCAGGGCTGAGGGCTAGTGTTCTTCTGCTTGTCAGCCCTGGAGGTAGGGTCGGTTCCACTTATAGCACATGGCTGATAATGTAGGATTTGGATGGGAAGGGAATCTTCTCAAATAAGAATCCAGGAGTGTTACTGAGAGAAGAGGGGAGGCATATTGAGGAGGCAGTCAACAAATGTAAGTGCTTAGACCCAACACAATCGGCAGGCAGTAAGCATTTGATTGAATGCTTTGAATGACAAAAATGCTTATCCATCTTGCTCATGCAGCATCTTCTAGCCCTTGAATAGCCTTACCATTCTTCTGGAATCACAGCTACCTGGGAAGGACAAGTAGGATAATGAGGAGAGCTAATGCTTATTTAGCACTCTGTGCTAGTCTTTGTGCTAAGGTGTTTTTCATGTATTATCTCAACCTTTGAATCTCAGCTTACTGATGAGGTTCTGAGAAGGGAACCCCGCATGTATAGGTCATTAGAGGGGTCCCCATATGTCTAGGTCATTAGAGGAAGAGCTTAGCCAAGTTGAACTCATTTCTAGTAGGAGGATCCATTGTTCTGACTCACCCTCCTCTTTGCACTAGGCGCTAGACCCCTTGTAGTTGTGTTAGTTGTAACTATTGGCCCTCTAGTCCTAAAGCCGTCTCGTTTTCTAGGGAATCTGTAGGCTAAGGATGTTTGTGAGCTGAGTGAGAGAGTCTTTTGGGGATGGAAACTAACCTGTGGCTGGCGGGCCAAGGACATAAGAACAAAGAACGTTTGTCAGTCCTAGCTTTGAGTCAACCTCATCCCAACATCAGAAGGCAGTTTTCCCAACTTTGCAGTGGAGACTAGTACTTGGCTTGTTCCTAGATTTCTCTCTCAGAATTGAGCTCAGGCCCAGGGGAGGCTCAGGCTGACTCTCCATTTCTTTTCCCTCCCTAGAATCATTGCGATGATGAGTCCAGAGGACAGCTGGGTCTCCAAGTGGCAGCGAGTCAGTAAGTGTCAGCCTTTCTCCTTTTGGCTTAGTTGTAGTATTGTTACTGTTCCTCAGGTCCATTAGGGAGTCTGAAATCAGCAAGGTGAGTGACCTCAGGGTGGGAAAGATCGGGTTGTAGGGAAGACAAGGAAGCAGTGTCCTGTGCCTTATCATTTAACACTTGTAGCCGAAAGAGGGGATAGCTCTTCTGTTGGAGTTGCATCACTTCTTTAATGTTTAGCTTTAGCTTCCATTTGATCTTCAGTCTTAACTCACTTCACTGTAATCTTGTATCTTTTTTCTTCTCTCTCAGGTAACTTTAAGCCAGGTGTATATGCGGTGTCAGTCACTGGTCGCCTGCCCCAAGGTAATAATCATAACAGCCAATGTTCATTTACTCTAAAGCTCTGCAGAAGTTTTTTTAATCTGAATTAATGCCAATTATCACAACTCTCTGAGGTTCAGCATTTTACAGATGGGGGGAACCAGGCACAGAGAGGTTAAATCACTTGCTGGAGGTCACCCAGCTAGTAAATGAGGAGCCAGGACTGGAATCCAGGCATTCTGGCTCCAGAATTTTTGCTATTTCTGTTTTTTATTTTTTTAGAGACAGGGTCTCACTATGTTGCCCAGGCTGGACTCTAACTCCTGGGCTCATGCGTTCCTCCCACCTCTGCCTCCTGAGTAGCTGGGACTACAGGTGCCTGGCCTAGAACCTTTGCTTTTGATGACTACATGTATCCCTCTTTTTCTTCTCATTCTTACCGAACACTTACCTGGGTCTTCACTGGTAATGAGTCAACTAAGCAGGACCTTTTTTGTGTGTGTTTTTTTTTTTAGTTTTTTGGAGACAGGGTCTCACTCTGTCACCCAGGCTGAAGTGTAGTGGCGTGATCGTAGCTCAGTGCAGCCTTGAACTCATGGACTCAAGAGATCCTCCCGCCTCAGCCTCCCAAATAGCTGGGAGTACGGGTGCAAGCTACTACGCCTGGCTAATTTTAAAAAATTTTTTGTAGAAATGGGGCCTTGCTCTGTAGCCTAGGCTGGTCTTGAACTCCTGACCTCAAGTGATCCTCCTTGACTTCCCAAAGTGCTGAGATTACAGGCATGAGCCACCATGTATGGCCAAGGAGGACTATTGTTAAGTGGTCTAGGAACTCCAGTTTACTTATAGTCCCCCCTCAGGGTGGCAGCTGAGTGGCTTATCTTACCCTTCTGAATCTTACCTCACAGAACTATTTCTTTTCCTGCTTCAGGAATCGTGCGGGAGCTGAAAAGTCGAGGAGTGGCCTACAAATCCAGAGACACAGCTATAAAGACCTAGCAAGATGCAGGGCTGCCAGCATCTTTGCTCTCCTGCCTTTGCTTGTTTCTTGTTCTGGAACTAAATGAGCAGAACTTCAAATACTTCCTACCCTCCAATTCAGACTCAGCTGACTGTTGAGAAAGCAGCACATCATTTTATCTTCTTTGGACTACAAGTGGGGTGGGAGGGATTTGGGTTGGTGGATTAACAGATGGAATTGAGGAGCGAGTAGGATACTGATTTTCCTACCCATGGCCCAGGGCTGTGCCTTCCCCGTGCTGGGGACTCTAGGTCAAATGTCAATAAATATGAACCTCCTCTAGAAAGTTCTGAAGGCCGTGACACCTGCCTTGCCTCCCTCTTCCATTCTCTTAGGCACAGTAATAGCTTATTTTGCCCTATAAGAAGCTTCCCAGAGCAGCAGAGGCCCTTCTACTCCCTTTTGACTGTCTCAGCCTCTGGGATTGCAGCCTTTCTAGTGTGCTTCCTTGCTTCCTATCAGAAGGTGGTGTCCAGAGGCTTGGTAACCCCATCAGCTTGGTGGCCCTGGTGTCTCACGGTTGTATCCTGCCTTCGAGACCTGGCACAGCAGTACCCCTTGAAGAAATCCTGAGGCTTTGTAGTGCTCCTTGACCATGTTTAATAATTCTTCCCCCACCCCTGCTCTTCCTATACCTTAGGCCAGTCTGAAGCACTTACCTGGAGGCCCTTGGGCCTTGGGCGACCATTGGGTCCTAGTCTGTCTTGTTCGTGCCCCTGTAGGAGGTAGGTCCTTTTCTCCTCTGGCCTAGTAGGGGACCTTGGGTAACATCCCATTTTTCGGCCAAGGTGAGTTACTTGCTTTAGGATAAAAGAATTTACCACGAATTCTCGTTTAAATTTCCACAGAAATCCCCATTTTGATTTCCCTAAGTTCCTTGTTCTCCCTCTAAAAAGAAAATGATTACACCCTGCCTGTTTACCTCAGGATTGTTGTGATTGTAGAAACGAGGCTATGTGAAAATTATATAAGTATTATAAAGGTGAAATCCTTTTGCTCTCCTTTTTGGGCCATTTTTCAATACATAGAATATGTGCACGATCAGCCAAAAGAGTGGGGGAAATGCTGAGAGCCACAGCTGCAGGGTGAGCTGTGGGTCATTAGCAGAGCTGCCTGTGCTTGGGCTTTATGTCTCAGCCACCTGGTGTTGCTCTTGAGTTGATTTTGCTTGTTACCTGTGGGCTGGAGTGTGTGGGAAGGAGGAGAGATGCTGACCTGACTCTGATTAGTTTGATTAGTTTGTCTACTCCCCTTCCTTGTCTTCACCTAGGCCTATGGGAGGGAAACTGGGACTAGCCGGGCTGCTCATGTCCACTCATGGTCTTCAAACTAGAACCATTTTCTCTGGTGCCTTCAAGCTCTGAGGGAATGGTCGGATAACCCCAACTCCAAACAGTTTCTCAAGGATTTCCCCAGCCCAGCAAACAGAAAGCTCCATGAGTGGTGATTTCTGTTCAATTTCAACCTGAAAGCACCCCTGCCGGCTAGAGCTTACATCCTGGATGGAAGAAGTGCGTTTCAGCAAGAGTACCCAGGCTGTGCAGCCAACACCCAACTTTCACTAGCTTCTCAAAAAGCCCCTTGGAAAGCCCCAGCTGCTGTCCTGGGTGTCTGACCCGGACGTGGCTGCTTGGTGAGAATGGAAACAGTTGTGGGGAGGGGAGGCTAGAGGAGCTTGCACAAATAACCACACTTGGGCTGCCTCAGCCTCACACTGAACTGAGCCCTAACTGACAGTCTCACAGGAAGCCAAAGACATAGCATAGGCATTGATGCTTGTGGGGGAAGGGTGGCCTGTTTTCCTTCCTGGATTCTACAGACTGTGCCAAGTGGGCTCTCCCTGGGAGCTGCTGCTGAATTAGCTTTCTTGCTTTCTCTGGCACTTGAACATGCAGGTGGTGCCGCTCAGCAACCCAGACAGGCAGAAAGGTGCTGGAGTCCCATCCTCTACTGGGAACCCAAAGAAACTAAGACAAGGACTTGGTTCACAGCTCCCTGGGAGGGCGCAGTCCGGTCCTGGTACCACTGCCGTGCTTTCCATGGCTATGGGGGTGGCCGTGAGAGCTGTGTCCTGCCCACTGGCCCATGTGTCTGTCAAAGGTTCAGTCCCGTTCTGGCTGCCAAAGTTCTGAGTGCACAGCATCTTAAGATCTCTCCTTGTCTTGCTCAGTAGCGTGGCTTCTCTCCTGAAGAGCAAGCCTCCTCCCTAGCTCAACAAGGATAGACACAAGTCAGACAGAGACTAGGAATGGTAGCCAGGCTGCCTTCCCCTTGCCTGCCTGTGCCTCATCCTCTGCTTCCTCCCCGCCACATGCTGTGGAATTAGGGTCTCCCAGAACACTGAGGAGCTCAGTGGCAGTGCATGGATAATGCAGCCTCCAGTTCAAGAAAGGACTGGTGGCTGACAGAGCAAGGGTCAGGATGGTCTGGTTTTGGAGGGGAGCAGTTTCACCAGGGTCTGAGGCTTTGCTCTTGGTGTGGCTTCTGCCTTGTTACTCCTATTCTGTCTGCAGCCTGCTACTTGATCCTCAGGTCCCCTCCCTGACATCTGTTCTCTATCAAAGAGGCAGGTAGGTCATGTTTAAGAACAGACTAATAATAACTTTGTCTGGAAGTCTGGTTCATGTTTAGTATCAGTAAAACCTTTCATGTAAATGTTTTTACAGTTGACAAAGGCTGGGTGCTGTGGCTCACACCTATAATACCAGCACTTACGGGAGGTCAAAGCGGGCAGATCACTTTGAACCCAGGAGTGTGAGACCAGCCTGGGCAACATGGCAAAAGCCCATCTCTACAAAAAAATACCAAAAATTAGCCAGGCATGGTGGTGTACACCTGTAGTCCCAGCTACTTGGCAGGCTGAGGTGGGAGGATCCCTTGAATCCGGGACTTTGAGGCTGCAGTGAGCCATTATAGCACCACTGCACTCCAGCCTGGGTGACAGAGCGAGACCGTGTCTCATAAAACAACAAAACTAACCCAAATACGGTTGACAAAGGGCTTTCACATCCACTATCTCATTTGATTCTCACAAAAACCCTGGAACTAATTAACATCCTTATTTGGTGATGAGGAGACTGAGGCTCAAAGAGTTAAACTCTCTTGACTGGGCGCAGTGGCTCACGCCTGTAATCCCAGCACTTTGGGAGGCCAGGGTGGGTGGATCACGAGATCAGGAGTTCAAGATCAGCCTGGCCAAGATGGTGAAACCCCGTCTCTACTAAAAATACAAAAATTAGCCAGGTGTGGTGGCGTAAGCCTGTAATCCCAGCTATGTGGGAGGCTGAGGCAGGAGAATTGCTTGAACCCAGGAGGCGGAGGTTGCAGCGAGCCAAGATCGCTCAACTGCACTCCAGCCTTGGCGACAGAGCAAGACTCTGTTTCGGGGCGGGTTAAAAAAAAGAAAGTGTTTTAGCCATAATCAAGTAGTGGAGCCCCAGCTCAAGAAATATAATGCCCACACCAAGTTTAGGGCTACTAACTGCGACATAGTTGTCCACAAACACAGCAAGTTTTTTTCCCTCTGTAAGTGTTCCACAGAACCAGTATGAGGCATTAGCTTTCTTCTGAGTGAAGTTACTGCAACACATTGTCCCCATATGTTGAGCCCACCAACCACTCTAATCCCACCACTCTAGTCCCTAAGTCTAAAATTAGCCAAAGAGATGGAGGCAGTGGGGCAATGGCCCAGGGAGGGGATCCTTGGGATTTACTCAAGGATCCCTGTGCAGGGCATTGGGAAACCAGTCTAGCCCTTCATAAGTTACCCCTGGCTGCATTTACTGTTCCACTCCAGCAGCTCTTACACGCCTGCTGACATCTGCCCCACACCTCCCAACCTCTCTTTTTCCTCCTCACCTCCCTTTATCTGCAGACTGATGATGGCACCGTCACACCCCACTGGAACACCGAGAGACTTGTGTGATGAAAATGCATGTATCTAACTAAGGGCAGAGTCCTGGCCCTGCTGCCTCCACTAGCCACCAACTCTGTGACTTTCCCGAGTCGCCTCTAAAATGAAGTTTCTTGTCTGTGAAGTGCAATTGACAGAACTATGATCTTAAGTGGTAGGATCGTGGTGAGCTGTGATAGGTGGGGGTGGAGGAGGGCATGAGAAGCACCTAAGGTGCTGGTTATATTTTGTTTTTCTTTTCTTTTGCTTTCCTTTCCTTTCCTTTTTTTTTTTTTTTTTTTTTTTTGAGACAGGGTCTCTGTCGCCCAGACTGCAGTGCAGTGGCATCATCATGGCTCACTGCAGCCTCAACCTCCTGGGCTCAGCTGATCCTCCCACCTCGGTGCCTCAAGTAGTTGGGTCTACAGGCATCCACCAGCACATCCAGCTAATTTTTGTATTTTGGTAGAGATGGGGTTTCGTCATGCTGCCCAGGCTGGTCTCGAACTCCTGGGCTCAAGCGACCCACCCACCTCGGCCTCCCAAACTGCTGGGACTACAGGCATGAGCCACCACGTCTGGCCTGTTATCTTGATCTTGATGCTAGTTATGTAGGATAGTTCACTTTCTGAAAATATATTGTTATATACTTAGGATTTGTTCACTGTTATACTTCAAATAAAAAGTTTGCTTTGGCTGGGTGTGGTGTCTCACGCCTGTAATCCCAGCACTTTGGGAGGCTGAGACAGGTGGATTGCTTGAGCTCAGGAGTCTGAGATCAGCCTGGGCAAAATGGCGACACCCTGCCTCTACTAAAAATTTTTTAAAAATTAACCAGGCGTGGTGGCACACGCCTGTAGTCCCAACTGCTTGGGAGGCTGAGGCAGGAGGATCACTTGAGCCCAGGAGGTCAAGGGTGCAGTGAGTCCTGATTGTGCCACTGCACTCTAGCCTGGGCAACAGAGCAAGACCCTGTCTCAAAAAAAAAAAAAAAAAAAAAAATCAAATACAATAATTTAGGGAAAAGCAATTTGAGAGTTGTAAACTAAGTATGTAAGGAATTCTCATTATCCAAAGTTGTCTATCTCTAGGTAAGTTCTAGATAGGTGTGACAAGAATTTCATCCTTCCAGCATTGTTGGGTAATAGGTGTTCCACCACATATATCATACATAAATACATCAAAATTGAATCAAAACAGAAACATTTTCCTTCAAGCACCAGGGCTTCTCCCCCCCCCCCCCCCCCCAAGACGGGGTCTTGTTCTCTTGTTCTGTTTCCCAGGCAGGAGTGCAGTGGCACGATCGTAGCTCTCCGAAGCCTCCAACTCCTGGGCTCGCTCAATCCTCTCACTTCAGCCCCCAGAGTATCTAACAATACAGGTGCACACCCCTCCACCCAGCTAATTTTGGGTTTTTTTTTTTTTTTTTTTTTTTTTTGGTATTTTTTGTAGAGACAGGGTTTCAAATTCCTGGCCTCAAGTGTTCTTTTGGCCTCAGCCTCCTAAAAGGCTAGGATTATATGAGTGAGCCACAGTGCCTGGCCAAGGTTTTTTTTCAATTTTAATCTTTATGTTCTCGTTTTTTATAAGATAAAGTTTTGGTTTGGGTTTTTGTTGTTGTTGTTGTTTTGTTTGTTTTTCTGTGGTTCTTTTTTTTTAGACAGGGACTCACTGTGTTGCCAAGACTGGCCTTGAATTCCTGGGCTCAAGAGATTCTCCTGCCTCAGCCTTACAAGTAGCTGGGACTACATGCATGTGCCACTACACCTAGCTTAAATTTTAAAAAATGTGTTATACTACTTCCTTGCTATTTGGATACAAGATTCTGAATGTGATTTAACCTGATTTGGCTCAAAGTCGTCGTAAACCTCCATTTTTGTATCATGTGGTGAAATGGTTCCGGGACTGACTCTTTTTCTACCTCTTGGATTCATAGCAACCTTTCAGCTGTCACTTCTGTTGCTCACGTGTGGCTGTCCCCCTTCCAGTCTTGTCTGAACTAGGAGAACAGGCAGCCACACTTGGTAATAATTGCTATAGGTTGCGCCAGTAGGGTTTAGACTGGAGAGAAGAGCACATGGCTGCCTGCCTCAGTCTTGGAGTTTCAAGGCCTTCGCCAGTGGGAAGGTGAGATACTGAGTCTACAGAAGAATGAAGGCAGACCACAGAACATTAGGACTGGGGGAGTCATGACTTAGGCCAGCCCCTCACTTTATAGGGGAGAGGACTGAGCCTCAGAGGCTGGTCAGCTTGACTTCCGGAGCGGGTCACTGCTACTTTGTGTGTCCTATACTGCCTAGCTCAGTACCTCTTGTCTAAAGATGCTGTGTTTCTCTGCCATAAGATCCCAGGAAGCAGGAACTGAGTGCAGAGAACACTCTGCCTTGTGCTGCTGGTAGATCCTCTGAAAAATAGGATGGAAAACATTTCCCCTCTATGCCTTGGCACTCCCCCGTTCTCAACCCTCTGCCTTCCGGGGAGAGGGCAGACATTCTGTTGTCCCAGATAGGGAACTTGAAGTCCAAGGAACTTTCCTTGGGGGTCTATCTGTGACGGATAGAGGCCTGGGCCTCTGAGAAGTCAGGGAGCTGGCCTAGCCCATTTCAAAAGCTCCTGTGTGCTGCTCCCGGCCTATGCATTCTTCCTGCAAACTGAGCTCTTGTGTTACAGAGTGAGCATGAGGGAAGGGAAGGAGCAACTTCAGACAGCAGGGTAGGGGGACCTCAGTTTCTCTCCAAAATGGATCCCTCATCCCCTTTCAACCCCTTCCACCCTTTCAACCCCTTCCCCCATCCCGGAAAATACCTGGAAGGAAGTGAGCGCTCTGGGGCCACTGGCAGGAAGTGGGGGGTTAACTGTCACCTCATCCCTGGGGGCTTGAGTAGCAGAAGGCAGAGGGGGGAAATGCAAATCCATGCTTGGGAGGGAGGAGAACTCCTGAGAGGAAGCAGGTGGCAGCCAGAGCCCAGCCTTCCTCCTGGGCCAGTGGTCCCAGCAGGGGCTGCGGAGGCCTGAGGCAAGGGAGTTATCACAGGCCCTGAACAAGCCAGTGGCCGGCCCACCCTGTGCAGGCAGCTGCAGCACTTTCTCTGGTCAGCTGAGTAGACTCACTTCCGCTGCCCTGCACCCCAGAGAGGCCGGGGAGATGGAGGGCGGGGTCTCAGGAGGAGGGGTGGGGCATGGTCTGGATTCATGGAAGGTGAGGAGATGCAGGAGAAATGAAGAGGGGGTATGTCCCTGGGGAATCAGCTGGAGGCGAGCAGGCATCAGTCTCTTCTGCTTTTGCTTAGGGACTAAGATTCGGGAATCCCTGTGGCATCTGCACCTCCCCCTACCTTGTTCTAGACACCAGGGGCCAAAATTGAGAACCACATGGTGTCCTTGCAAAGGGATATTTTATAGCAACTGGAAACAAGAATCTAAGAAGCAGCCTTTGGCCTTGTGCCTCTACACTAATCATCTATTACATCCCTATGACAATTTCCAGCTTCAAAATGGGCCACTTCTATTATTGCATTTGACCCTCAGTGCCATCCCACGAGGCAATATTATTCCCCTTTCACAGATGAGAAAACTGAGTTTCCATTACATCTCTTGCCCACAGTCAGTGGCCTGGTGAGGCTGCACTGGTGCTTCAGCCTTTCCCCCTTGCACAACACTGCTGTCCCTATGGCCTCCCTTCAGTTCTGCATGGCAGATGGGGATCCAGGGCCCATAACTGGGGCAGGGGCATGGGGGGTCCTCCAGGTTTTCCTTTTTCTCCCTTGAGCCCCACCCAGCCTGCAGGTGGGCTCTGGGGTTGCAGGTCCACTGACCTGAGTGTCAAAGCCTCCTTGAGGGTGAGGGCTTCCATGCCTCCTGTATTCACCCACCCTGGGACCCCTTGAAGAGGGACTGGGCCCCCTGACGCCTGCCCCCATTTTGGCCCAGGCATCTCACCTCCCCCTGCCCAGAGCCACAGCTCCGTGACGCAGCCAGCCACTGGTGCCCCATTGGCCCGCCCTAGTGCATTTGCCCTTATTTGGCCAGGCCGGCTCCAGGCTGGGTCTCCACCCCTGGCCCAGCCCCCGCAGGCCTGTCTCTCTCACTTCGTCTTTTTGAGGTTTGGCTCTGGGGCTCTGGGGCCCTGGCGGGCGTCACTTCAAACGCACTTTCTGGTTGAGTCACTTTTTAACGGCTCCAGTGCTGTGAGCTGCTGCTGCTGCTGAGTCCCTGGCCTTGGGGGCCAACCCTCCCCCATCTGACAGCTTAATAGGCTCTGAAGGAAAGGGCTGGGGAGGCCATCTGCTGCTGGAGAGACTCTGCAGACCACCTGGCCACCCATTTAGGCCCTCTGTCCCCACCCCCATCCCCGCCACCCACAAGCTTGGGCCAGAGGGGCCGCCCTGGGTCACTCCCACTGCTTTTTCCAGTGGAGAACAGGTCCTCACAGAAGACCTATTCCTTTGGGGACTTTGAATTGAGCTCCCTTGGGGGAACAGAAACGGGGTACCCGATTTTCAGGAAGGTGAAACTTAACCTCGCTGAGTTTCCGGTTCCTCATCTCGGAGATGGGGATACCATCACTTACCTCGCTGGGTCAGCATGACGATCAAGCGAGATTCAGATTGAGTGTGTTTCATCAAGTTCTCTGGCTGCCTGGGCTGCCTCCCTTCCCCCTGCCGCATGTGCAGAACGTGGAGGTGAATGGGATGAATCCAAGCAGGTTGACAGGGCAGTCCTCACTGAGCAGTCTCTTTCCAACTCTCACCGCCTTTTCCAGCTGGGCCTGGGATGTGAGGAATCCTGTTGGAGGCAGGAGGCTGGCAGGAGGAAATAGCCCTTTGCCCCTTGTTTCCAGACAAGATAAGGGGAGAATTCTACTAGAGCCCTTCCTAGCCACCCTGCCTTCTCTGCATTTTGGGAGGTGTGCCCTCAAGCCAGCTGGGAAGATTCCATGGCTGCCCGGGGGGCTGGGCAGGATTTGGAATACAGATACTGCTGCCACCTGCGAGGTCCCTGGGCTCCTATACTCTTGGGGACTTCCTAGAGCACAAACAGGTGTTTTGGTCAACTCCCCATTTTTATAGGTGAAGAAACAGGCTGGGTTTAGGGATAGATTCAGTGACTGGCCCAGAATTGTACCACATATAATCACAGGGTGAGGACTAGACCCCTAGTTTCTTGACACTGAGTTTTATCCTCTGCTTGGTGATCCTGATGTTGGGATAGGGAGCAGGGCTGATGAGGGATCGTAGTGGGTTTCAGGCAGAAAACCAGCTCTTGGACCCCCTCCCCGCCCCCGCCACACACACACAATTTATTTGCAGCAGTTGGGACTGGAGCAGGTGCAGCTATGCAAGTTAAAGCCGGCTCCTGTGTGTGGAGAGTTCAGAGGGAGCTTTCTCGCATTTCTCCACTTGTGTCCCTAGGAGATCCCAGAGGAGAAAGCTTCTGGTTTCATGGCCACTCCCACAGCAATGGTCAGGGTAGTCTTCCTCACACGCACACCCCCTTTCCACCCAGCCCATCCTGCCTTTTCCCAGATGTTGTGGAAAGAACCCAACTTGGCCCTGACTTGTTTTCTGACCTCAGGCTGCTTTCTGCCTCCCTCTGGGCCTGCAGCTCTGTTTCCTGACTTGGGACCAGTTGCTGCCTAACCTTGCTGCTTAAAAGTCCTTGGATCTTATGATCCCAGGAGACCTGAGCCAGAACCCTGTCCCAGTGCAAAGTGACCTCCTAGTGTGGGCCACTGTGCACTGGAACTGCCCCTTGCCAGACAGAGTAGAGCAGGAGAGTGTGAAATTAAACCTAGGGGAGTCTGGGCCGACCTGGCAGGAGCTGAGAGCCAGCCACCTTGTCCGCCCTCCTTGCCTGGAGGCCCTTCCGTACTCCTGGTGCTCCCAAGGCTCTGAGATGAGACAGAGATCTTCTGAGGTGCTGAGATGACCTCTGTAGGGGACATGGGCTGTCTTAGGTTCTTAATTAAGGCACTTCCCTCTCTTGGCACCTGCTTCCCTTGGTTGCCCCTCCAGGGAGATGGGGAAGGGTCTCGACATTTGGGACTATTGACTCCAATTTGCTTTAGCCCCATTTTGCAATGCTAGGGGCTCAGTTTCCCTCCTTTGTGGCCAGGCCTGTCCCCAACCGTAGCTTACTGGAGGGCGGGTCTGCTCCGCCTTCTGGACTTCCTGTTTGTGAGTGGTTAAGTCTGTGGCTTCTCTCTTGTTGTCTCTTCACAAGGCAGGTTATCTGGGCTGCCATCTCCCACTGGCTGCTTGCCTGCCTGTGAGTGAGGGCCCCAGGCCCATGCAGATGGCGGGGAAGGGTTGGTTTTCTTTTCTGCCTTCATGTGCGGACAGTGAGCTCGTGTCATTTCTTCCACCCTCTGGGCCTGTTATCCTTACAGGCGTTAGGCCTTCAAAAGACCATTTTCTCCCTGTTTCTCCTCCTTGCCCAGTCTCTCCTTCTAAACCCTCTTCCACCTGTACTCACATTCTCCAGGAAGGCTTCTCTGATGGGACTCCTGTGACTCTAAGGTTGCCACTGCAGCATCCACCATCCCAACCCCCTGGGCCCTGGCAACCCCCACCTGGGATGGCCTTATGCCTGTTGCTGTTACTCTGTTAAATGTAGATGTGTGTGTCTACTTCACCCTCAGATTGGCTCACTGGAAGTAGGAGCCAAGTGTCCCCATCAGACCTGAAGCTCTGCCCCTGCTTTGGGTACAAGACACTCACTTGCACTGACACATACACTCTTACACAATGCCTGTCGGGCTGGGAGTGCCCAAGGACGGGTCCTGTGTCCTTTTCTCTGCTGGCTCACCTTTGCCTACCCACAGCCTCAGCTTGGCACACAGAGATGGTTGTCCCCGAGGTCAGTAAGGTGGGGGTGTGGGAGTGAGGGACCGTGAGCCTGGAGCCCTCCAGGATTCCAAGCCCAGATCCCCCTATCCTGGTGAAGGGCTGTTCCCACCTTGTTCCTGCCGCCCCCACCCCTACTTCCTCTGAGCAGGAATCTGTCAGAACCAGAGAGTGCCATGGGAGACTTTTGACAGCAAGTCCAAGTGAGCCAAGGTTGCCCAGTGACAGCCTGCTTGAAACTGGACTGGCCGCCAAGTGGGCAGAGTTTGAAGTATCAGCTTGAATTCCTCTCTCCTGTGCAAAGACGTCAAGGGTCTGGTTTTTCGCATCCTGGGGAACTCAGGCAACAGGTGGCTTTGGGGGCAGGAGTGGGAGCCAGGCCACTCTCACAGAGGTACCTATGTTCTGAATCCACCCCCAACTCCTTCCAGTCACCCTGCCAAGCACTGGCCCCAGATTCCCAGGTGAGCCTCCCTGTGTCTCTTGGGGAGGAGGCAGGTGTGTCCAGGAGCGTGGATAGGCCTTCCTCTAGGTGTGTGTGCAGGCCTGCGGGGTGTGTCAACCACAGCGTGCCTGTGTCTGAATGTTTTGGGCTTTCTGGGCCGCTGTCTGTGCATGCATGTTTCCACGCAGGCACTGGCTGCTCTTCTCTCAGGCACCTGCTGGTCAGTCACACAGGCCACGCATCTGGGTGGTGGCAGCCTACATCAGGCTTCCAGTTCAGCAGCCTTCTTCCACTCACAGGTGGACGGCCCATTCCATGTATCAGGCATTCTCACAAAGTTTCTTATTGTCTCTGTATTCTTATTTTAGACTCTGCCCCTTCCCCTGTTCTTGATTTTGTCTCCAGCCCTGTCCCATTTCTTCTGGTTTGAGGCCCAGCAGAGCTGGGAGTCATCGCTGGGCTGGGGAAAGTCCAGGTGCAGGGACCCCGAACCTCTCCTCATTCCATCCTTCTTCAGCCCCAGCCTCGGGATGGGAACCAGCAGAGGGCCCAGACTCCCCTGAAAACCCCTGACCCCAGAAACGCCATCAACAGAGAAGCTGGGTCCTAAGCTCTCTTCTCAAAAAAAGAAAATAGATAAATAAAAATAAAAACTATTGGTGATCTTTGGGCATTGAGGTTGTACAGAGAAAATCAGCCTCTGTTGTCACAGGGCAGTAGGCATCAGGGACACCTCAATCTGCTCAGGACAGGAGAAGGGCTGGATTGGAGACTGTTGGAGCAATGTGTGTCCCTAGGAACCTCAGCTCTGACTTGCCGCAGGTCACAAGCTGAGGGGTCTATGGCATAGCTGGGCCCAGAAGCCGGGGGCCCTGGCTCCCATTCTGTGACTCTCTTTTGCGGGGACAGGACGCCTCTGAAGTGAGGGCTATGGAGGCATCAGAAGCAGGAGAAGAAATAAGATGCTCTCAGGGGAGGATCCCTGAAGAATGGGGGTCCAGGAACCCAGGTTACTGCACAACTTTGATATTCTTATCCTCTTATCGCCCGGGGCAGCCACTTCCCCTCCACCCAGGTCGGAGGCAGCGGTGGTCTCTTAAAGGAGTATCGCCTCATTTCTGGCCAGCTGGGCCTACAAGGCAACCCTCCTCACCACTTTCTCTTTAGACTCAAGGGGGTGAAAGGCCCTGTTTCCCCTTTCTCTGTCCCATTTTAGGGACCCGGGAGTGGGGCAACTTTCCAGGTTGAAGGACCCCCTTCCTGGAGGGAAGGATGTGGGGCTGTCTCCCTCCCCGCTGCCCCCATTGCCAATTCTCTTCTAGGCCCTGAATCTGACAGCTCCCTAAGGTCTGTGTGGGCCTAAATGGAGGACCCAGAGAAGAGGTCCATGGCCTTCTGGGAAGGAGTCACTGGGCGGTTTTCTCTCTATTGCTCCTACCTCCCCAAACCCATTCCTCTTGCTTCCAGACCCAAGCCCATCGAGAGGCTTGGAGAATGCTGGGGGAAGATGGTGTGGGCCGGGCTCAGCCCACCCAGCCCCCTGCCCACCTCCACACCCTACTCCCCTCCCCCAGCCAGGGGCCCTGGGCTGGGCAGCTTCCTGCCTTCCCCATGGGGAAATCGGGGGTGGCATGCAGGTGGGTGGGCCCCATGCCCACATCCGGTGGCCGCCAGAACCTTCCCTCGAGCCTCTTTCCCTCCACTCCTCCAAGCCCCCTTCTCTCCCCGTAGCACCTGTGCCCCACCTTAGGACCTGGTCCTCACCCAGCTCTGCCCTGCTCTCTTGTCCTCATAGGCCCCAAGGAGAGCATGAACACCTAGCCTAGTGTCATCAGGCCCACTGGGCCTGAGAGTGCCCCCCTGTGCCCTGCAGGCTGAGGCTGCAGGAGGGGTGCCTTTGCAGGGTGCTGAGAACAACAGCCTCCATGGAGGGTGTGCTGGCCCCAGTGCCCTTCATGCATCGGCACCTCCACGGCCCCACGGGAGCACATGCAGAGGAGCCAGGGTTTGGCCTGAGTGTTGGGAAGGGAAGGGAGTTTTCTGGGCTGGGGTCAGCAGCGGTGAGGCTCAGAGAGAAGGTCCTTTTCTTGTGCTGGAATTCTGGACTCCCTGTTTTGGGCACTCACTGAGGGCCCTGTCGAGGAGCCCTGGTCTTCTGGGGACACCCTCAATGCCCTGAGTCAGTCCCAGGCTCTTGAGCCATCCCTTGGAGCTGGTGCCATGGGGGGAAGGGCAGCTGGGGCCGGAAGCCACCTGCCCAGGGCATGAGAGAGGGTCCCCAGCCCTCCCGCGGGCCCACCCTCTGTTTCCTGTCAGTCTGTCCTCCCCAGGGAGGGAGGGAGGGCGCTCATCCCCTGCGGGCGGGGGCGGGGCGGGCTCTGAGACCGTTGGGCGCCCTGAGATCTGGCCCACGTGGCCTCGGGGTTATAAGCCCTGCCCTCCCTGAAGGGAACCCCACTTCGGAGCCTGGAGCACAGGGCGAGCCCTCCTCCGCTCTGCAGCCTCAGGTAAGGACCCGGACCTTCACTGCTGCCCCGACTGGAGCTCCTCAGCTCGAGGCCTGTAGGGGCTTGGGCTGCTGGTCTGGGTGGAGGCGCAATGGGGGTGTCGAGGAGCTTGGGTGGGAGCCCCATGCAGGAAGTTCAGGGCAAAGCGCCTTGAAACCTTCTCTAGTGGAAGGTAAGATGGCTCCTGGACCCCAGTGGGGGAAAGAAGTGTCCAAGGAGGAGGGCTGGAGTAGGGTGGGGATGGCAGAGCGTAGGCAGAGACTGAGAAGTGAGACCATGTCTCAAGGGGCACCAAGCTCTTCCTCCTCCCAATGTGGCCACCATTTATGTTGGGATAGCCTTGGGCTCCTGTGAGGGGAACAGTAGGGCAGTGAGGGGTTCAGGACTTTGGGTTGGTGGGGAGCCGAGAATCAAGGCCGTGGGGAGTCAGGACTTTGGGGCTGGTGGAGAGGCTGAGGACTGAGGCCCTGGGAGGTCAGGACCTTAGGGCTGGTGGAGAGGCCGGGACTCAGGCCCTGGGGGGGTCAGGACCTTGGACTGGTGGGGAGGCTGGGAATTGAGGCCCTGGTGTGTTCAAGACCTTGGGCTGGTGGGGAGGCCAGGGCCTGAGGCCCTGGGGGGTCAGGACCCTGGACTGTTGGGGAGGCTGGGGACTTAGGCCCTGGGGGGTCAGGACCTTGGGCTGGTGGGGAGGGCAGAGTGTGGGGGCTGAGGCTCTGGGCAGTCAGGACCTCGGGATTGGGGTAGGCTGGAGGCCAAGACCTTCGCGGGGGAGCTGTGTTTGCCACGTTTGGACGCCGGAGGGTGGGTGGCATGGCTGGGAGCGGCCAGCCAAGGGGTCACAGAACTGGAGGTGAGTCCTCCAGAGGCCCTGGTCTCTACCTGAGTGTCCCTAAAACTGGGGGGATGGGGTGGAGCCTTTAGGGGGAAGGGAAGAGGGAACCGAAGAGGAAGTGGGGGAGGGAGGTAGAGGAGGCAAGTCTGGCGCCATGCTGAGTCACCGCCCACAAGGCCCAGTAGGGGCCCTGGCAGGGTTGGGGTGATCTTAGGAAGCCACGAGGAGGGCTGGGGGGCTCTTGGAGCAGAAGTGAGGAGGCCCGGGCGGCCTGAAGAGTACACGCCGACGGACAGACAGACAGTGCAGTCACCCATAAAGTAGAAAGCACTACTAACAGCACTGGAGGGTGTAGTGTTTCCTACTTTATGGATGAGTGTACTGTGGGCTTCGGAGATCACGCCACCGCTGCCGCCCGCCGCCCGCCACCATCTTCCTCGGCGCTCGGGGACCTCTTGTGACAGGTGAGCACCTCACAGCCCCTCCCTACTCTGCCCAGATGCCTGAAATACCTCCGTGGCTCTCCCGCCCTTCCTGGTTCCGGACAGCTGGGGAAAGGCCACAGTCGCTCCTCTGCTGCCCTGCAGTCTTTGGGGGCGGGGAGGGCTGGACGTGTGGAACCCTGATGCAGCCGCAGCCGCAAGGACGAGGAAGGGGTGGGAAGGGAGGGTACATGGAGGGGAATGGGTGGTGGTGCCAGGGACCCAATGCTAATAAAGACTGGACTGTGCTTCTCTTTTGTCTGAGACTCTGTGGCTGGGGTGGGGAGCTGAATGCGGGCGGCAGGCACGCAGACAGTATGGGCACGCGGAAGGGCTGAGAGGGAGAACCTGTGTCACTCCTCTGAGAGATATGGGTTTGGCCCTGCCTATGAGATTAGAAGAAGGCTCTGGGCCTGGCCAGGCCACAGCTGGAGGAGAGAAGGGCCTGGGCCATCTGCAGAAAGGGGCAGGGATGTAAGGCATCCTCTCACCTTCTACCCTAGCTCTGGCCCTATCCTGCCCCCCACTCACTCTCTACATGCCCAAACTGAAAGCTGCCTATATCCAGTTGTAATCTAAGAAAGTCTAGGGGGCCTTAGGTCCTATAAAAATTGGGCAAAATCCACTGTGGCACATACACAGCACCTTAGACAAGGGCGCAGACACTCATATACAAAGCACGCACTGAGATGCAAATGCATTTACACATAGAGGCCCCATGCAGTGTGCCACTAACACACACAGACACATGTGACATGACTGGTATGACACACAGGGATTACACACACCCAGGGCACATACATATTCAGTAGTACACACATGCGATAATAGATCTAGGACGTGTCTTACACATAGAAGAGCACACACATACAGTGACATTCACATAATAAACACAGTGGCTCCATACACATACCTAGAGACACATTCATAGACCATGATAAATACAGAATACATAAATAGATACATGGTGATATACATATATATAAATCAAACCAAGTCATTATGCATATTTACATGACTATATCAGCATATCATATATTGTGTAACCAATTACTATATTGTGCCATATAGTAGCATCCATATCTATATATATCATGATGTGTTGCAATTTATAAACTCACGCAATGATAGCCTCCCATGCACATCACACAGACACAGTGGCAAACAGACATAGATGCAGTGACACAGAAACATACATACAAATACACCCAATGTGTTTTTCTTGTTTTATTAGGTGACCCATAGACGCATAATAGCACACGCATATATATACACAATGGCCCCTTCACATATACAGAAACAGAGATATGTCTATTCTCTATATGCATACTATGCACATGCAAACGCATAACGGCATGCATATATACTCTGACCTAAACATCAGCAACACATCATGCAGTGGCGTACGTGTTGACCTACACACTGCTTTAGGGAAGTGAATATGTCCACTCCTCCCCATGCACCCGCTACCTCCAGTTCCGTTGGCTCTTGCCTGGGTGGAGCCCACAGTCAGTCAGGGACTCTAGGGTTCAGTGTCACTGCTGCTATTCTGTGGGGGTGCCACACGAGGGCCCCCGACCTTGGCTGAAACTGGCTTGTCTAATGAGTCCCGGGTTCAGCGGGGAGAGGCGCTGCCTCTCGGAGCTTCTCCCAACACCCCTGTCTCTGGGGACTCTGTCTAGACCCCTGCCCCTGTATATAGGCTGACGCCTGGCTGGGGGGATTCTCACGTCCTTGTCCCCCAAATTATTTTTTCATAGCAACAAGGTCTAAGTCTACACAGAAGGTGAACTTCCAGGCAATTCAGGGCAAAGCCAACCCAACAGGCCACGTGGGCTTCCCTGGTGGCCTGGGATAGTCAGGTTGCCCACCAAGTGCAATCTGCCAGGAGGAAGCGGAAGCAATTCTCTCCGTCTATTTCTACCTGTCTCTTTGCTTGTCTTCCTGGTTTCTTTCTCTTGGTTTCTCTCTCTCTCTTTGTTTCATCTCAAGTCCCATCTTTTCTAGTTCTGCCCTTCTCTGTGGCTGGATCTCTATCATACCCTCCCCCGTTCCGTCTCTATCAGTCTCACCCGATGTGGGGAGGACCATCTGCACCCCGCTCGCCTCTGTACTCCGGAAGGTGTGAAAATGTGTGAAGATGAGGGTGGGAGGCCACATGTGGGAGCCCTGGGCTGACATCCCGTGAGAAACCTGCTCTTCCTTCTGTCCCCCGACCCTGTCAGCCGGTTCAGCCCACCAGTCCAGCGCCATCACCATGGAAACCAACAGCCGACTTCCTATTGGTGGGTGGGAGGGGAGAAGGAGGAGGAGGGGAAGGCTGGTTCTCCCCGGCTCGCTCCCCCCAATTCTGAGGCTCAGCCCTCCTCGGAGCCCACCATCTCGAGGCTCCCGGACTGTAAGGGACCCCTGCAGTCCCCAGAGCTGAGGCCAGCAGGGGCTGAGACTATGAGGCAAGCAGCCCATCGACCCAGACCTCCTTAGGACCAGCCCAGTCACCCAGCAAGCGAGAGAGCAGCAGCGGAGAACAGAGCCGGAGATAAAGGACCACAGCGGACCACTGGGGATCACCCCCAGCAGCTCCTGAAGCCCCTGGCTGGGCTGAGGGGTTGCGACGGATGGCCAGACCCACAGACACTGACAGACACACGACGACAACGATGCACATAGCTGCACGACACTGACACACTCAGATACAACCAGTGACAGCATCACATACTGCCACAGCCCTGCAATACAGACACCCACACACACAGAAACAACTGGCAACTCTGAAATGGGCAGACAGTGACACACAGCGCCACCCCCCTCAACACACAGAAGTGGGGGCACCCATCTTCCCAACACACGAGACAACATTGACCTGCACGGACAGACCTGGAGACACACACACGCACCCTCACTCAGGCGCAGCTGTCGGTGGCCTCTGCACATCCTCCCCACCCCCACGGGGACACCCTCGCTCCTCCACACACTCGCACACACACACAGAGCCACCAGCAAACATAGCTCACATACCCCTGGCTCCAGCTCCGGCAGCCCTGGCGCCTTCTGCAGCCTCCTTTGTAGGTGGGGAAGAGCTCAGCCAACCTTGGATGGAGTGTCGGTGAAGCAAGAGCTCAGAGGGGAGCAGGGCTGGCCTGGCATGACCCTCGCCAGTCCCCCCACCTGGCTGGGTGATGTCCCCCGGCCTGGGTTCTGGGGACCCTTGGCAGTACCATGGAGCAACTGACAACCCTCCCACGGCCTGGGGACCCTGGAGCCATGGAGCCATGGGCACTGCCCACCTGGCAGAGCTGGACTCCAGGTCGAGGAGGTGAACCTGGTGATGCAGCCCCAAGTGTCGCTGATACTCCTCCAGCAGCTCTGCAGCTTCGAGAACTGAGGGCTGAGGAGAGTTCCGAGCCCAAAGGAGCCGGGAGCTCTGGGCCCATCCGGGGCACTGACCCTGAAGAAGCAGAGGCTTGTCTGCCCAGCCTGGGCCAGCAAGCATCGAGCTCTGGACCCGCCTGCCAGAGGCCAGAGGATGAGGAAGTAGAGGCTTTCCCGAAGGTAAGGGATCTGTGGATGGCTGGGGTCTGCAAGGTGGGGTCTCTCACCGTGTCCTCCAGCCTGGCCGGGAGGTGAGGCGAGGTATGCATCCCTACTGCCCACCTCTCCTCTCTTGGCCTGTGTGGGGGTCTGTCTCTGTGGCTATCTGTCCTCTCTTCATCGAGCAGGAATCTCAGGGGCTCCATTTCTTTCATCATTTGCCTGTCCTTCTGACCCTCTCTGCCTGTCTGTCTAGATCTGGCCCTGCTGCTGCCCCGTCCCTCTCTGTGCCTCCCCCTGACAGTGTGTCTGTCTGTCTGTGTCTCTTCCTCCATGAGTCTGTCCTTGGGGGCTGGGGGGATACAGGGTGAGTGTGGAGATGCACGGAGAATCAGTGCAGAGGAAGTAGAATGAAGGGAGGGGGCTTGGTGCTGGGCTGAGCGAGGGTTGGGGTGGGTGTGAGCAGGCTCCTGTAGAAGAGGGAAGGAACAGGACTTTGGGGGAGGGCAGGGGAGTCTGGAGGGATGGGAGTGGGAGCTCTAGCTGGCATGTCCCTGGAGGAGAAGACGGGCAGGAGTGGGACGAAAAAGGGAGGAACAGGAGGGTGCCAGGGTTGGGGGCGCCTATGTGGACAGGAAGAACTGGACAGTTCCTTCTCCTAGGCCTCCTGTGCTCCTCTCTGAAGACCTGGGATGTGGGGGGAAACCGTTTCATCTCCATGTCTTCTTGGACCATGGATGGGGGATGCTTCCACATGGAAGGTTCTGGCTGGGTGACGTGGGTTTCTGAGGTGCTGTCCTTGGTCCTTTCCCATGCCAGGCCAAGCTGAATATGGGCTTTGGGGACAGGCCCAATCTGGAGCTGCTGAGGGCCCTGGGGGAGCTGCGGCAGCGCTGTGCCATCCTTAAGGAGGAAAACCAGATGCTGGTGAGGCTTGGAGACTGGGGTCCTGCATTCTGGTTGGAGCCAGGCCCTCTGCCTCAGTGTCCTCCTCACCCCATGAACATCTCTCCAAGTGGGGGCTCCATGGAGGTGACAAAATGCTGAGACCTAGAGAGGGTGAACCCCTGCCTAAAGTTGCCAAGGACCCCACTGTGAGCCTAGGGCTCTAACCCAAGACCTGGGTCATTAGGACTGGGTCTGTGGGGTGCTCCCTACATGCCCCAATTCTGCCTGACCCCTTGTCAGAGGAAGAGCAGCTTCCCTGAGACGGAAGAGAAGGTGCGGAGGCTGAAGAGGAAGAACGCCGAGCTGGCGGTCATTGCCAAGCGCCTGGAGGAGAGGGCCCGAAAGCTGCAGGAAACGAACCTGAGGGTGGTGAGGACAGGAGGCTGCTGGGCGGAGGCTGGGCGACCAAGGAAGAGGGGAGCCAGGGCTGGGCCTGAGGGCTATCTGAAGCTTGGGAGTCACAGACTCAGCACCCAGGAAAGCAAGAATCTAAGGGATAAGGTGCAGGAAGGGCAGAGGCTGGCCAGGCGAGGAGGCCAAAGGTTTCT
Organism: Piliocolobus tephrosceles; assembly: GCF_002776525.5. Taxonomy (NCBI): domain Eukaryota; kingdom Metazoa; phylum Chordata; class Mammalia; order Primates; family Cercopithecidae; genus Piliocolobus; species Piliocolobus tephrosceles. The sequence goes on from NC_045449.1 coordinate 35,722,199, forward strand.
GGAGCTCTAGTGGGGAGGTTCCTGAGCAGGCAGGGAGCAGGGTTCTGGATTACCATGTGCTGGTGCTGGCGGCAGCTCCTGCTGAGCTCATCTCAGGGTATAGAGCTGGAGTGGGGGCAGGGATGAGACCCGTCACAGTGGCTGCCCCAAATTAGCAGCATCCATTGATCCTAAACTCTAGATGTAGAGTTAATCCTTTCCCACTGCTGGGATGGGGTAGAGTGAGGCTGCTGGCTTTCTGAGACCCCAGTCAAGGTGGAAGCAGGTGGCCATCCCCCAGGTTTTCATGCTAACTCCTCCTTTGGGAGGAAGGAGATGAAGAGTGGGAGAAGTGCCCCAGCCCTCAGGTGACCATTGGCCTTACCCCTCCTCTGGCTAGGTGAGTGCCCCCTTGCCCCGGCCGGGGGCCAGCTTGGAGTTGTGTCGGAAGGCCCTAGCCCGCCAGCGAGCCCGGGACCTCAGTGAGACAGCCAGTGCACTGCTGGCCAAGGACAAGCAGATTGCTGCCTTGCAGCGGGAGTGCAGGGAGCTGCAGGCCAGGCTCACCCTGGTGGGCAAGGTGCGAGGAGGCCCTGGTCACCTCTTCCAGCTCAGCCCTGCACAGGGCTATCTGCTTGTTGTGGGATGCGGACAAGATGTTAATGAGATGCAAATGAAACGGGACGGTGGAGGTTGCTGGGAGTAGGTTCCCCTGGCAACAGCCCAGGTGGGAGAGGGGAGAAGGGGGTGGAGCCATGACTCTCAGACCTGGGCATTTCTGTGCTCCAGGCTGGAGGCTGTGTGCCGGTGGGTCTGGCTGTATGCATCCACACATCCCCTGTAAATGTTCACAAGGCATTTAGCACAGTGCTGGGCACATTGAGAGCACCCAAGAAATAAGTTACTCAGAATGTCCACACAGGGGCTCGCGGGAGCATGTGGCCACACACGCATGCACATGTAACCAGGCATGTACGCTTGTGAGGGTGTGCACACTCCCGCGCATTGGAGTCCCTCCAGCAAGGCCAAGGGCTCTCCAGGGGGTGGCATGGGGCGGGCAAGGGTTAGGCCTGACTCCCCTCCCTGTCCCTGTCCCCCAACCTCAGGAGGGTCCCCAGTGGCTCCACGTGCGGGACTTCGATCGGTTGCTGCGCGAGTCCCAGCGGGAGGTGCTGCGGCTGCAGAGGCAGATCGCGCTGCGCAATCAGCGGGAGACGCCCCCGCGCCCGCCGTCCCGGCCCCCGGGCCCTGCTCTCCCGGCCAGAGCAGAGGCGCCGGCTCCCGGGGCCCCGGGAGAGGTGAGCGCCGGCGCAAGGGCAGGTGTGTGGGTGCGTGCAGATGGCGGCGGGGAGCGACCACCGGGATCTCCCCTGCACCGTGCTCAGAACCCCAAGGACCCAGTGGTGGTGTGCGCACTCCCAGGGGCTGGGGAGCTTTCCCGTCCTGGTCAGGGTCCACCTCCAAGCCTCCCGCGCTCGTACCTGCGCCGTGCCCTCCCCTGGGGGCTCCAGGGTTCCGCCCTCCATGGGCCTGCGCCCAGCGGGGCCCGGCAGGCCGCCCCTGCCGCGCTGCCAGTGGTACGGCCCAGCCGCAAATCCCTGGTTGCCCTGGCAGCCGCCCGGGGCCCAGCCCGCGCCGCCTCCTCCCGCCGCCGTAGAGCGGGGACGCCCCCATCAGCGTCCGCCTGGCTGGCCAGGACTGGCCCCGGCTACCCGGGGGCGGCGGTGCGTCCGCCTCGGCTCCAGGTACAGGCAACCCTCACTGAGCGGGGGACTTAGGCAGCCCCTGATTCGAGGGCCAGGGACCTGCTCCGGACCCCCAGAACTTAGTGGGGTCTCTCCATCATCCTAGGTGGGCAGCAAATAGGTCCTCCTCCTTCTGGGAAGAGGGCTGGGAGAAGAGACCAGGTAGTGATCTGATAGTGACCAAGACCTCTGGGTGGGGGGAGGCTTCTTGCTCAGATTTTGTCTCTCTGGCTGGCCCTGGAAGGGAGATGCACCTGCCATTAAGACCTGTCCTCCCCCAAAGTTTGTATGGATAAACGGAAGGTGTGGTAGGGTGGCCTTGGGGGAAGCCAGGAGAAGGGTCTGGCCGGGCTCGCGCTGCTCTAGGCCAAGCCCAGATTTGGATGATACAGAACTCCTATCTTGGGGAACACCACTTCCCTGGGGGCCCAAGCAGTCTCCTAATTCTCTGCCAGTCGCTGAAGGACACCCAGGACAGTTATTGAGTGCAGAGCAGGGCTGCTGCTGGAAGCTAAAAAGGGAAAGCTTTGGCCTGGATAAAGGACCCATCTCCCAGGGCACACGTGGGTCCCAGGATCTCAAAGCACTTATGGCTCCAGGACACAGGGGTGCAGCCTTTGTACTTACACAGCAGCTGGAGACAATGGGAGGGGATGGGCAGACAGTACGCCTCTGTGCTCTTGCTAGGCAGGGATCTCTTGCTGGCTGAATGATGGGGTGGGAACCTGCTCTGGGCAGGCTACCCTGGGGCCCTGTTCTCAGGTGCCTGCCCCTTGCCCCTGGGCATTTCCAGGCCACACCCCAGGAGGATGCGGACAACCAGCCCGTGATTCTAGGGGAGCCAGAGAAAGAGCAGAGGGTGCAGCAGCTGGTAAGTCCTAGGTCAAGGGCTGGAGGCAGCCTGCTGTGGGCAGATGTACCTTCCCGCATGAGGAGCCCTTGGTTCTGACCCAACAGGAATCGGAGCTCAGCAAGAAGCGGAAGAAATGCGAGAGCCTGGAGCAGGAAGGCCGGAAAAAACAGAGGCGATGTGAGGAGCTGGTGAGCTCTTGAGGGCAACCCAGAGGCCAGCTCCTCCCTTTGCCCCGGCCAGCCAGGTGGTGGGCTCCCTCTCAGCTCTGCTCCCGCCCCTGCTGCCCTCAAGAACACATTTTCCCTCCTGCTCCTCGGTGCTTTCCTTTCCTGGCTGGTACAGGTTCCAGCAGGGGAGGAAGGCCTTGCCTGGGAGGAGGGCAGGGTCTTCTGTGCGGGGAGAGGGGAAATGTGGGTGCTGGGCCCCCTCCTGAGAGCTCCTCTGCCTGCTCAGGAACTGCAGCTGAGAGAAGCGCAGAATGAGAATGCCCGCCTGGTGGAGGAGAACTCCCGGCTCAGTGGGAGAGTCACAGAGAAGGAGCAGGTACCATTTCCGCCCAAGTGCTGCGGGGCCCTGTGCTCCCACCAGAGCCCCAGTCCCCAGCCAAGGGGCTTTCTCCTCCACCCCTGAGCAGGGGTAGGGGACTGTTCCCGCCGCGAGGGCTCTGGTGGGTCAAGGCTCACCCACCCAACTCCCTGCCACTGCCCCCTCACTAGGTGGAGTGGGAGAATGCAGAGCTGAGGGGCCAGCTCCTGGGGGTGACACAGGAGAGGGACTCGGCCCTTCGCAAGAGCCAGGGCCTGCAAAGCAAGCTGGAGAGCCTGGAGCAAGTGCTGAAGGTGAGGGGATGGTGCAGGTTGGGTAAGGTGCTGGGCCCTGGCACAGGGAGCAAGTGGGACAGCAGCATATGCTTAGGGAGGGGCGCTAGCTCTGAGGGCTGGGCCTGGAGCTGCAGCCCCTTGCCGTCTCCAGACTCAGTTTCCTCTGTAATAGAGGAATCTAGAGCAGACGGTGTTTGAGGCTTCCTCATCTTAGATCTTCTCTAGAAATGGCCAAGTGGGGGCTCTGGCCTTGACTCGGATCTTGTGTTTCAGCACATGCGGGAGGTGGCCCAGCGGCGACAGCAGCTGGAGGTGGAGCATGAACAGGCTCGGCTCAGCCTTCTGGAGAAGCAGGAGGAGGTCCGGAGGCTGCAGCAGGTGGGCCGGCAGTGAGGGAAGCTGGCAGGCTGCCGGACACCGGCTTTGCTACTCACTCATCCCACAAGCATTTACTGTGTGCCTGGCACTGAGCTAGGCATCGGGGAGACTGTGGGGAACAAAGACCAGGTCCCTGAGCAGTGAGCAAATTAGCAGATCCATGAGTGAGCTGATTTCAGACACTGATGTGCACAGTGGTGGAGAAGAACAGGGTAATGTGACAGAATGACTGGGATGGGGTGAGGAGCCACTTCAGAGGTCATCAGGGAAGGCCTCCCTGAGGAGGTGACAATTGAGCTTGCCAGGCAGGAGGCGTAGATATGTACATGCTCTGTGGCAGGGAAGAGCTGGAGAAGCCTGAGATCAGTGTGGCTAGAATACAGCAAGGGATGGGCAGCATGGTGGGAGCAGGCAAGAACCGGATCCTGTCGGGCCTTAACGGCCATGGGAAGTTTGGGTATTTTGCTCTGTGAGTAGTTAGAAGCTCCTGAACGATCCTAAGTTGGGGAGTGACATGATCTGAGTCACAGGATCACAAAGACCCTGAGCAGTCAGCAAATTAGTAGATCCATGAGTGAGCTGATTTCAGACACTGATGAGCACAGTGGTGGAGAAGAACAGGGTGATGTGACAGAGTGACTGGGATGGGGTGAGGAGCCACTTTAGAGGTCATCAGGGAAGGCCTCCCTGAGGAGGTGACAATTGTGGCACTGTGGAGGGTGGACTATGGGAGTGGGTGTGGGGCAGGGCCTGGGCAGTGGCCTGGGAGGGAGATAGTGGCTGTCTGGACAGGGATGCATGCAGCGAAGGGGGAGACAAGTGCCCGGGTTTGAGTTATGTTTTAGAGATAGAACTGACAAGCTTCCAGCCGGGCACGGTGGCTCATGCCTGTTATCCCAGCATTTTGGAAGGCCAAGGCGGGTGGATTACTTGAGGTCAGGAGTTTGAGGCCAGCCTGGCCAATATGGTGAATCCCCGTCTCTACCAAAAATACAAAAATTAACCTGACATGGTGGCATGTGCCTGTAATCCCAGCTACTCAGGAGGCTGAGGCAGGAGAATCATTTGAACCCAGGAGGCAGAGCTTGCGGTGAGCTGAGATCGCGCCACTGCACTCCAGCCTGGGCAACAGAGCAAGACTCCATCTCAAAAAAAAAAAAAAAAAGAGAATTGACAAGGATCCCCGTGGGATTCCAGTTGAATCCCTTCTCTGTCAGCCATTTGCTGTATAAACTCAGGCAGAGGGTGGGGCTCTTCACGCTCTGCGAGGTGAAGGATGAAGGGGCAGCGGATCAGAGAGGTAGGGCATCCCGAGTGCTAAGTTCCATTTGGGCCATGTCTGAGCTACGTGTTAAACATTCAAGGGGAGCTGTCCACAGGCATTTGGATACATGAGCCTGGGGTTACGGGTAAGTTGGTCTTGGACATATTTGGAGCCATCAGCGTGTTTAGTTGCATGAGTAGATGGGAGCCCTAGGGAGAAAGTAGACAATATAAACTGGGCCCAGCACTGGGTCCAGGGGAACCCTAACATTCAAAATGGAGGGCAGGAAGCAGGCAAAAGGGCTGAGAGCATCCAGAAAGGTAGGAGGGAAACTGGGAGGATGGTTGCTCAGGAAAGAGGGGAGCAGACTCAGCCACGCTCCTCCTGGACCCCTTTGCCTTCTGGTCTAAGGTATGGTTCAGGGTGGGTGTTCAGGAGGGAGAAACTCTTCAGCCTCCCCCTTCCCCTATCCCTCTTCCCTCTCTCCCTACCCTTTTCTTTCTACTGGCTTCTTCCTCCCCTGCCTCTGTCCTTTCTACCCTCCCTCTTTTGCATCCCTCTCTACTCCACCCCATTCCTTCTCCTTCCCTCCAGCATTTTGGTTCCTCCCACCTGTAGGCCCAGGCGGAAGCCAAGAAGGAACATGAAGGAGCCGTGCAGCTGCTGGAGGTAGGGCGCCTGGAAGTGGCCCCCAGTTCCACCATCTTGGGAGGAAGGCAGGGGAGCTCCAGATAGAGCTGGAATGGACTATGGTGGTGGGGAGAGGGGTTGCAGGAGGGGCCCTTAAATGCTCCAGGGCCTGGGGGAGTCCTCTCCACCACTGGCCTATTTCTCAGGGTGGGCATGGCTGGGCAGGGGGCTCCTAAGTCTGGTGGCAGCAGTCTCCCATTGCTGCCACCCCCAGGTGCCTTTACCCTGAGCTATCCTTCTGTTTAGGAACTGCTAATCCAGTTCAGGTTGCTGACTGGGTGATGTCCACTTAGGCCCTCTTCTCCCCCTCCCTCTCTGGGTTAGCAACCCACAGTGCTCAGGGTTCTAACCTGTTCTCTGCTTCCTTTCCTGCAACAGTCTACCTTGGATTCCATGCAGGTAGCGCCTCATTCTCTGCTTCCCCACACCTCTCTAGGCTGGCTGGGTTGCATCTCCTCCCTCAAGGCCCAGGCAGTCCCACTCTCTCATCCAGCAGAGGGAGTATCACTGGGAGCAGACCTGAGAATCCAGAGGGGATGGGGTTCCCACAGGACATGTGCAGCTGTCCCCTTGTCCCAGGCTTGCCGCCGTGTCTGTCAGACACTGGGCCTCCCCTCTCTAGACACCCTGATCATGAGGAAGTTCATCACCAGTCTAACTTAGGAGCCTCGCCATAGAGGCGGGAAAGAGCCCCTGCTATTGGGACTCTCCTCAGACCTGAGAAAACTTCCTGGGCATTGGCCCATTCCCATGATGAAGACATCCCTGGCTCTCCTGTGGAATTTCCTGCCCAATTCTCTCAGGGAAGGGGTTTGGGTTGCTGACGATGGGAGGGTGATGAGCGGTGGAGCGGAGAAAACTCCTGTGGCGATGGTGGTGATGATGGGGTGGGAACGATCCCTGTTGGCCTAGAAAGCAGCCAGAGGCAGAAGTGCCATCGCCTAGGGCCTGAGGGTTGGTGAGTGTGTGGCAGGCCCCTGCCTTGGCTCTGGAGGGAGCTGGGGTGAAGATGTCTCAGGACACAGCCCAGGACTTCACCCTCAGCTCTGATGCGTTAAGGGCCGTGGGGTGGCCAAAGCAAGGCTGGTGCCTAGGTCTGGGGCTGGGTGGATGGATGTGACCTGAAACCCAGTGTAGGGCTGTGTAGAGATGGCACAGGCTGGCACTGGGCAGCTTTGAGGGGCCTGGTGGCTCATGGTGGGTCTTGGCCCAGGCCCGGGTTCGAGAGCTCGAGGAACAGTGCCGCAGCCAAACCGAGCAGTTCAGCCTCCTGGCACAGGAACTCCAGGCCTTCCGCCTGCACCCGGGCCCCTTGGATCTGCTCACATCTGCCCTGGACTGCGGGACCCTTGGAGACCGCCCACCACCCCCCTGCTGCTGCTCCACTCCCCAGCCTTGCCGGGGGTCTGGCCCCAAAGGTAAGGTGAACCCCAGTGGCATTGGCCTGGAATCCCAAGGCCTGGGCTTTTGTATAGAGCAGAGAGTTCAGGATCAGAGAAGGCCAGCAGCTCATCCAAAGTCCACAGCAGGTTGGAGCTGTACCTGGCTAGAACCAGGTTCTGTTGGGGAAAAATAAAGCCCGGGGGAGTGACTGTCCCAGAGTCTGGCCCAGGCATCGTGGGCCGCTGCTCCTCTCCTTCCAAAAGGACCTGAATGATCAGGGCTGAGGGTTGTGCACTAGGAGTCAGTAGCAGGCAGTGTGGTCTTGTGAAGAGTAGGGGCTTGGGGGTCAGTCAGATCTGGTGGTCCCAGCTCCGCTTACTTGACAGTCACTGTGAATTGAGAATGCTGCTTAACCTCTCTGGGCCATAGTTTCGTAAGCTGTAAGACAGGAATAATTAAATGCATCTTATCAAGCTGTTTTGACGATCATGTGAAATAGTATTTGTAAATCAGCTATACCTCTATTTAGTAAGTCTCTCTCTAAACATTTCCCTTTTGGTAAGGAAGCCCGGCTATGGAGGGCCTGGCCCCCATATCCAAGAAGCACCACCCTATCTCCTGGTCCCTCCTCAGGCCACAGACCCCAAGCCCACGTGCCATCTTCTCTTTAGACCTTGACCTCCCGCCGGGCTCCCCTGGGCGCTGCACCCCAAAGTCTTCCGAGCCTCCCCCTGCCACCCTCACCGGGGTCCCTCGAAGGACAGCCAAGAAGGCAGAGTCTCTCTCCAACTCCTCCCACTCCGAGTCCATCCACAACAGCCCCAAGTCATGCCCTACACCTGAGGTAAGTGCTAGGGTGGGGCCTGAAGTTCTGGCTTTGGCTTTGGGCAGGGTGCAGGGCAGGTGGCCCTGACCTCTTCTGGAGTCCCCAGGAGTTGGGTGGCGATTTTTGGGGTCCCAAATTGGGAGGTGGGAGGCCTGTGGATTCCTCCTGTGGGCTTGGGGCTCGGGTGGAGCCGTTCCTGCCCTCCACCGCCTGCCTGCAAGCCGCACCTGGGGCCACCCCAGCCCACTCCCGGGAGGCCCAGGGAGGCTCTGGAGTGCTGGGCTGGATGGAGGAGACACTTGGGCACCAGGATCTGCATAAAGAGACTGTTCCTAAGAGCATCTGTAGTGAAAGCAGGTGGTTGTGTGAGAAAGCACATGTTCCAGGATTCAAATCCCAGCTTTGACTTAGGCAAGTCACTGAGCCTTTCTGAGCTTCGGTTTCCTTATCTGAATCCTGGAGCTAATAAAACCTGCCTTCTAAGCTTGTTGTGAGAGTTAAATGAAGAAGGAACATGCCTGTCTCAGTGCAGGGCACAGAGGATGTGTGCTCAACAGGGGGCAGCTGTTATTATTACTAAGTTCCTGGGCATCACTCATAGCTCTGGTTGTCAACTCATCCTTCTTTCTCCCCACAAACCCCAGAAGGTGGAGGGGGCAGGTCAGGAGCAGCTCTGTGCGCCAAACATTCAGAAAGTGGTAGAATGAAGCCCCGGGCCTCTACTGCCCCCTCGTGGGATAGAAGGGTGGTGCCAGCTTTGGATGTGGTCGTGGGGAGGTTGCCCACTTGGTCCCCTTCTCCCAGGCATTGGCAGAGAAGAGAAGGCAGCTTGTTCCCCAGGCTACCCCAGCAACCTCAGTGAGGGTCAGAGAGTCGGGGTGCCCTGAGATTGGGGTGCCCTGGGCTGTGGGCCAGGCAAGTAGACAGGAAGTTCTGAGTTCCAGAGCTGAATGGCAGACACACTGTCACTCGGCTAGAAGCAGGGACCTCTCAAGCTCCTTCTGCCTCCTTGCTTCCAGCGATTTACAGTTGGGGTGCTTTGCTGAGGTGTTTCTTCTTTCTTTTTTTTTTTTTTAAGACAGGGTCTCGCTCTATCGCCCAGGCTGCAGTGCAGTGGCACAATCTTGGCTCACTGCAACCTGTGCCTCCTGGGCCCAAGCTATCCTCCCACCTCTGCCTCCCAAGTAGCTGGGACCACAGGCGTGCACCACCACACCCAGCTAATTTTTGTATTTTTAGTAGGGATGGGGTTTTGTTATGCTTCTCAGACTGGTCTCAAACTCCTGGCTCAAGCAATCTGCCCTCCTCAGCCTCGCAAAGTGCTGGGATTATAGGCGTGAGCCACCGCACCTGGCAACTTTGCTGAGTTTTTACTTTAAGGAACCAAACCAAATTTCTATTGACACCCACGCCCCACACCAGCATGGCCTGCGCCCCTCTGAGATGAGGCAAGTGGCTTTATTTCCTGTCGGGTGCAGTAGAGGCTCAGGGAGGGATCTGGGTTATCCCCACTGCCCCTGCCCAGGGGAGCTGGGCTCTGCCAGGACCTGTCTCAGGTACTGATTTAGAGAGCATCAGGGGGTCCTTGCCACTGGTCTTGTGCAGCATGTATGTGCTCACTTTCCCTCCTCAAAGCAATAGGTCCTCTGGCTCAGCCTGGAAACCGGCCTGCTTGGCGTTTGGCCCCAGGCCCTGAAGAGGAACCAGCCCTTTCTGTTTGCCCCCAGGTGGACACAGCCAGTGAGGTAGAGGAGCTGGAGGCAGACAGTGTCTCCCTGCTCCCAGCCACGCCAGAGGGCGGCCGGGGAGGAGCCAGGATCCAGGTCTTCCTAGCGCGTTATAGGTGGGTACCTCACCCTCACTGCCCTCGAGCCCAGCCCCAGCATTTGGGGTGTGTGAGGGGGCCGAGAGAAGATAGAGACCTCTGGAAGTGGTGGGGGCGGTACAGGACACAATGGACCTATTCTCATAACCTAGTTGGGCCAAGGTGGGTGCAGTGAGGGCTGTGCTTTGCTAGTGGTGGACAACCATAACCAAGTCTCCATAAAGGCTCAGTGCAGTGGGAGAGAGAAGACGGGACATGGAAGTGGAGTGTAGGTCACTCTCCTCCTCCTCCTCCTCTGTGCCTCCCCCAATAGCTACAACCCCTTTGAGGGCCCCAATGAGAATCCAGAAGCAGAGCTTCCGCTGACAGCTGGCGAGTACATCTACGTCTATGGCAACATGGATGAGGATGGCTTTTTTGAAGGTAGGAAAGTAGTAGGGGGTCATTTTGTCCATTCCCCTGCCTTTGAGTCCATGTTCCCAAAGACATCCATCCATCCATCCATCCATCCATCCATCCATCCATCCCCTCTGCCCAGCGTGCTCAGTCCACCTTAACTTTTTGGTCTCAGCTAAAAGGCATACAGAGACCTAGTGGCCATTGGGGAAAGAGAAAGAAGGGGGTCTGGCTCCAAGCAGGACAAGACAGCATAGTCCAGATGGTGGACAGAGTGTCACAGGAGATTTTGGCTAGATTCATTTTTGTGCGGATGGTCAGGGCATGGCAGTGTTTCACACTAGTGACACCTGAGGTCAGGTACGCAGCATAGATTTGATGCTGGACTCCAGTCAGGTACGCGAAGGAGGAATGGGGTAAAGATCCCAGGGGAAGGTGTTCGCAAGCGGTTAGCAGCTGTCAGGGCCCAGGCAGGGTGTCCGCTTCAGGGAGGTTCTGCAGCTCCTGTGGGTAGTCAGAGGGCTGACCAGGCAACTAAAGGCAGATGCCTCATTGAGACTGGGCACCATGGGCCTGCGGAAGACATGGCCTTGGGAGACTCTCTCAGGGTGGCTCTGGCCTGGGCACCACCAGGCTGAGTCCATCAGCAGCAGAGAGGTTGGCACTGTGTAGAGAATTGGATGGGGCATGGACAGGGCAGGGCGAGAGCCACAACTGTGTATAGAGATTTAGGAATGGGCTTAGCTCTGAATCTGTAACCCTGGAAGCTTGGGAGCCTGCTCAGATTCTTTTCCCTGGGTCCTCTGCCTGTTATTTGAGGAGCTGCTGGGACCCATGGTACCTGGCTTTGTGGCCTAAACAGTTAAGCTTCCTGCAGGGGTAGATTACGAAGATCAGAATTAATTAAAAGGTTTCAGGAAAACAATACTTTATAAATGAAGAAAGAAAAATAAAACTACCCAAATCAAAAACCAAAACCCAAACACTCCTTTTTTGGAGGCAGGCAGCAAAGGCATAAGTATTAACTAACCACAAATGACTAGAATTTGAACTCTGCAATCTGGGATAAATTGGGATAGATGTAGAGGCATGTAGACTACTGGGGGCAAGATGCCGTATTCCCTGTCCAACCGTAGCTAAAGGACTGCTTCCTCTACATCTGGGCCACCTAGGCTGTTCTCAGCTGTGTGGGCTTCTGGAGCATGTGCCTGACTCTGGCCCAGGCTCCAGCTTCAGCCCTGCGGGCTGGAGATCCTCTTACTCTGAGGATTCCTGCCTTTGTCTCCCTCTGTGGTGCTGGAGCTTATGAGCGTTTCCTAGGGCTGCAGGAACAATTACATGGAGTGACTTGAAACAATAGACATTTATTCTCTCACTGGCCTCTTCTGGAGGCCAGAAGTCTGAAGTCAAGGTATTCACAGAACTGCATCCCCCGTGGGGGCTCTAGGGGAGGTTCCGTTCCTTGTCCCTTTCAGCTTCCGGTGGCTCCAGTTGTTCCTTGGCTTATGGCCACCTCACTCCAGTCTCTGTGTCTATGGTCACCATCGCCTCCTCCTCTTAGTGTTTCTCCTCTGAATGTCTCTTATAAAAACACTTGTCATTAGATTTAGGACCCACCCAGATAATCTAGGATGATCTCATCTCAAGATCCTTAACTTAATTACATCTGCAAAGACTCTTTTTCCAAATAAGGTCATGTTCACAAGTTCCAGGGATTAGAACGTGGACATGTCTTTGGGTGGCCACCATTCAACCCTCTACGGTGCTTATTCTATCAGTGAATTTATTGACAGTCCCTCTTGTTTCTTAAAGTCCCTTACTTTTTTTTTTTTTTTTTTTCCTAGCATAGAGAGAGGGTGGAGGTGGGGGGCACAGATGACTGTTGAGGGAAGCTCCAGGCCCCGCTGCAGCTCAGACCTGCCTACACTCACCCCTCTCCCCTAAGCCCTGGCTCATGCTCCCCCTTCCTCCCAATAAAGCAGACCAGCTGCCAGCTGTCTGTTTCCTGAGAACTTTTCTCTTCTTTAAATTGGCCGTGACATGACATGTTAGGTGCCCAGCTTCCTTGACATCCCTCAATCAAACAACAACAGCAAATGTTTTAAAATACTCTCTTGTCAAGTCTTCAGGAGAACCGACGCAGGTAACAAAACATAACCATTTGGTAACAAAACATAACCATTGGTGGCTGCCTGGATTGATTGCTGTCAGTCATGCTCCTAGATGCAGGCCTGCTGGGGGTCCTGATCCTTCTAGAACTTACAAGTGACTCTTTTCACTAGCACTTACTTCATTTGTCTCCAAAGATTCCTTCCCTTACTCTGCTGAGTTGGTTGTTTCTCTCTCCCTCTGTGGATGTCTGCTGTTCACAAAGGGAAGTTGAGGGGCACCCCGGCCCCTATTTCTCAGGCCCAGGTAAAACCCAATCAGCAGAATTTTTTTTTTTTTGGATACGGCATCTTGCTTTGTCGCCCAGGCTGGAGTGTGGTGGCGCGATTACAGCTTGTAGCTTCTGCCTCCAGGACTCAAGCAATCCTTCCACCTCAGGCTCCTAAGTAGCTGCAACTACAGGCATGCCACCACTTCCAGCTAATTTTTGCATTTTTTGTAGAGATGGGGTTTTGCCATGTTGCCCAGACTCGTCACAAACTCCTGGGCTCAAGCAGTCTGCCTGCTTCTGCCTCTTGAAGTGCTGGGATTACAGGCATAAGTCATCATGCCTGGCCAGTTTTCTCATCTTGACCTGCTTATTTTTTAAAACTTTAATATGAAATTATTACCGCAATTTTTAACACAAAAGTTTTCAAATGTACAGAATACATTTGAATACTTATATACCCAGCACCTAGATTCAACATTGTTAAAATGTTGGCATATTTGCTTTATCTGTATGTAGGTTAAAAATGATTTTAAAAGCATTGTGATATTTTACTTTGAAATACTCAACATGCTTATTTAGAACACGATATTCTCCTCCGTCCTTGCAGTCCGAATGTCACCTGGTAGCTTATTAGAATCACAGGATCTCAGCCCCATCCAGAGAGTTAGAATCTGCATTTTAACAAATATCCAGGTGATTCATATCCAAGTTAAAATTGAAGCAGCACTGTCCTATAGAAGCAAAATACTATTATCAGACCTATCTCTAATCCAGATCTTTACAGCTCTTGTCTTTTAAAAGAATTGACAGTTAAATGTTGATTTGAATCAAATGCTGAAGATCACCCACTAGCAGTTGCTAAAATACATTTACTATACCATTTTTTCTTTATCTCCTCTCTGTCTTCCCCTGCCCTGCCCTTTCCTGTCCTCCTCCTGCCAGGAGAGCTCATGGATGGCCGAAGGGGCCTGGTCCCTTCCAATTTTGTAGAGCGTGTGTCGGATGACGACCTCCTGACCTCCCTCCCTCCGGAGCTGGCCGATTTGTCCCACAGCTCAGGCCCCGAACTCAGTTTCCTGAGTGTGGGTGGGGGTGGCAGCAGTAGCGGGGGCCAAAGCAGCGGGGGACGGAGCCAGCCCAGACCTGAGGAGGAGGATGCAGGGGACCAGCTCAGTGTGAGCCCATCACCGGAGGGCCTGGGCGAGCCTCCTGCTGTGCCTTACCCCCGCTGTCTGGTGGTCCTCAAGCAGCTGGCCCACAGTGTGGTGCTGGCCTGGGAACCCCCTCCTGAGCAAGTGGAGCTACACGGCTTCCATATCTGTGTGAATGGGGAGCTGCGGCAGGCCCTGGGGCCTGGGGCGCCACCCAAGGCGGTGCTGGAGAACCTGGACCTGCGGGCCGGGCCCCTTCACATTTCTGTCCAGGCCCTGACCAGCCGGGGCAGCTCTGACCCACTGCGCTGTTGCTTGGCAGTGGGTGCCCGGGCTGGAGTGGTGCCCAGCCAGCTGCGGGTCCATCGGTTGACAGCCACATCTGCTGAGATCACCTGGGTGCCCGGCAATAGCAACTTGGCCCATGCCATCTACCTCAATGGGGAAGAGTGCCCACCTGCCAGCCCCAGTACCTACTGGGCCACCTTCTGCCACTTACGGCCTGGCACACCCTATCAGGCCCAAGTGGAGGCTCAGCTCCCACCCCAAGGGCCCTGGGAACCAGGCTGGGAGAGGCTGGAGCAGCGGGCTGCCACCCTGCAGTTCACCACACTCCCAGCAGGTATGTGGGCTTGGGCTCTGTTGTCCAGAACACCCAGGAGGCCAGGCCATGGGTGATGGAAGAAGGGGACCCTGATCTTATTTGCATTATCAGAGAAATGGCAAATTGGGCAGGTATCTCTGATAGGGAGCATCCTGCATCACTGGGTCTTTTGCCTCCCTGCCCCCAGGCCCGCCTGATGCCCCTCTGGATGTGCAGATCGAGCCTGGGCCCTCCCCTGGAATCTTGATCATCAGTTGGCTCCCAGTCACCATCGATGCTGCTGGCACATCCAACGGTGTCCGGGTCACAGGCTATGCCATCTATGCTGATGGGCAGAAGGTATGGCCCTGCCCACTGTACCCTGGGAGTGGAGGTGGATCCCTTCTTGCTATGCTCAGAGACCAAGGCTCTCTGACCTGGCACAGAGATGCCCAGCCCCTGGCATTTGGGCACCATGAGGCAGATGGGTTAAGAGCATGGGCTTTGGCAGCACATGACGGATTTTAGAACTGTTCCACCACTGAAGCCATGTGGCCAGGAGGATAAAATGAGATAGGCCATGCAGTGGGCTTAGCACAGTACCTGGCATAATGCTAGCTGCCACTGCTGTCAGTACATCCTCACGCTTGGCTGTCTCAGCCTCTGCTTCCCATCCTGTGCCCCCTCCACCCTACAGATCATGGAGGTGGCCTCGCCCACGGCAGGCAGTGTGCTGGTGGAGTTGTCCCAGCTGCAGCTGCTGCAGGTGTGTCGTGAGGTGGTCGTGCGTACCATGTCGCCCCACGGGGAGTCGGCGGACTCCATCCCGGCTCCTATCACTCCCGCCCTGGCTCCAGCCAGCCTGCCAGCCCGAGTCTCCTGCCCCTCACCGCGACCAAGCCCAGAGGCCAGAGCACCCCTTGCTTCAGCCTCCCCAGGGCCTGGAGACCCCAGCTCTCCTCTCCAGCACCCTGCTCCCCTTGGACCTCAAGAGCCCCCAGGAGCACCCCCTACAAGCCCTTCCAGAGAGATGCCAAAAGGGTCCCACGAGGATCCTCCAGCACCTTGCTCCCAGGTACCCTGTTCGGGGAGAGGGGAGCAGGTGCATGCTGGGAGAGGGACCTGGGCTTGGGTCCTTCCTCAGTGCTCTCTGTTCCAGGAGGAGGCTGGGGCAGCAGTGCTGGGCACCTCAGAGGAGAGGACAGCCAGCACATCCACCCTGGGTGAGAAGGACCCTGGCCCCGCAGCTCCCTCACTGGCCAAGCAGGAGGCCGAGTGGACTGCAGGAGAGGCCTGCCCAGCCCCCAGCTCCGCCCAGGGAGCACTGGCCCAGCAGGCGCCAAATACCGAGGCGTGCCAAGGAGGAGACCCAGGGTCTGGGCTGAGGCCCAGGGCTGAGGTAGGGGTTTGGGGACACACTGTCACTTCAGAATTGAATTGGGGCCTGCCTCCCTACCTTCTGCCCGCCCAAATCCAGTTGCCCTCTCTGCCTGTCCTCTGCTCTGGTCCTGCTCTCACACCTTTGGCTGTGCTGTGTGTCTGTCTTTCTTCTAGGATGTCTCTGTCCCATGTGGCTCCCATCTCCCTTCTCCCACCCTGCCCCCGACCCATGGTGTACCTCCCGCATTTAGGGCATGGCTCTTTCTCCCTCTGCCAAAGGACCCTTGTTATTGTGGCTGGGGCTGACCCTGCCTGGATCCCCCTGTGCCCCTCACTGTCCTTAGCTCTCCTGCCTTGCCTCACCTCTTGCAGAAGGAGGACGCGGCAGAGCTCGGGGTTCATCTGGTGAACTCCCTCGTGGACCACGGCCGCAACTCAGACTTGTCAGACATCCAGGAAGAAGAGGAAGAGGAGGAGGAGGAAGAGGAGCTGGGTTCCAGGACTTGCTCCTTCCAGAAGCAGGTTGCTGGCAACAGCATCAGGGAGAATGGGGCCAAGGTAACAGGGTACGGATGGGCTGCTGGGCCCCAGGCCTCAGTCTCTGGGGCCTCCCAACTGTGTATCAGCAGCTGCTCTGACTGCCACTGAGTGCCAGTAACATTCTAGGTCTGTGGCCTGGGCCCTGTCCTAAGCAGAAGATAGTAGGTGGCCCAAGATTGGCCTCTGCCCTCCTGGAAAGAAAGGGGAAGAGGAGGAACTCATTTCTGCACCTTCTCTCCCTCCAGCCCACCAGACACAGCATCCTGGCTAAAGGAGGCTGGTGCCACCTAAGATTCTTGTGCTGGTAGCTTCTGGGGAGGGGATGCGGAGGCCTGCTCCTCAATGCTCCTGTTCCACAGGGGCTGGTGACAGTTCCTAGAGTGTGTTCCCTAATTCTTCCTTTGGCTCTCACTGGATATATGTGCGACTTTGGGCCAGCCACTGTCCCTCTGGTTCCTTCCTCTCGGAGGAAGCTGTGGGAGGGCTGTGGGGTTGTCCGTAACCCCTGCCTTCGTTTGAGGGCAAAGATCACAGCTCTCTCTCCTCTTCCCCACACATCTCTCTTCCCTGCTGCGTTCTACTCCCACCTCCCCACCTCCACCAGTCCCAGCCCGATCCCTTTTGTGAGACTGATAGCGATGAGGAGATCTTGGAGCAGATCCTGGAGCTGCCCCTCCAGCAGTTCTGCAGCAAGAAGCTCTTTAGCATCCCCGAGGAGGAGGAGGAGGAAGAGGAGGACGAGGAGGAGGAGAAGCCAGGGGCAGGCTGTTCTTCCCAAGACCCTGGCCCACCTGAACCTGCATTGCTGGGGCTGGGCTGTGACAGTGGTCAGCTCCGAAGACCTGGCCAGTGTCCCTTGTCTCCTGAGCCCTCCAGGGCTGGAGACTGCCTGGAGGACATGCCTGGATTAGTTGGTGGAAGCAGTCGGAGGAGAGGAGGGGGCTCCCCTGAGAAGCCCCCAAGCCGCAGGCGGCCTCCCGATCCCCGTGAACACTGCAGCCGACTTCTCAGCAACAATGGGCCCCAGGCCTCTGGACGACCCGGCCCCACGCGGGAGAGGGGTGGCCTCCCCGTCATTGAGGGCCCCAGGACTGGACTAGAGGCTAGCGGGAGAGGGCGGCTGGGCCCTTCCCGGAGGTGCTCCCGTGGCCGGGCGCTGGAGCCTGGCCTGGCCAGCTGCCTTTCCCCCAAGTGCTTGGAAATCAGCATTGAATATGACTCGGAGGACGAGCAGGAGGCGGGCAGCGGGGGCATCAGCATCACCAGCTCCTGCTACCCTGGAGATGGGGAGGCCTGGGGCACGGCAACCGTAGGAAGGCCCAGGGGGCCTCCGAAGGCCAATTCAGGCCCCAAACCCTACCCACACCTCCCAGCCTGGGAGAAAGGGGAGCCAGAGCGGAGAGGCCGCAGTGCGACGGGCAAAGCCAAGGAGCCACTCTCCCGGGTCCGTGCTCACTCCCCGCCCTGGGGAGCCCCTGCCTGCTGCCGCCTGGTGGCCCTGCTTGCTGCCCACCAGCAGCTCCCATTCCACGCTGCCACCTCCATCAGCAGAGGTGGGGCCGGGCCTCCGGGCTCCCTCACCTGCCTCCTCCCACCCACATTCCACTGCTTTGCTGCTTCTGCTGATCAAAACTGGGATGCACAATATTCTGTCACTAGTCACCTGTTGCGGCCTTTGGGCAGGGTCGCCCTTTCCTCTGCATAGCTAGTTATGGCTTCAGGACGCTGACTGTGATGCCATGTCCAGGGTCACCTGCCCTGATGCTGATGGGAGGCCCTCCTCTCGCAGGCTCCTCAGCCAACTCCAGTCCCCTCTACTCCACTCATCTACTTGGGGGCTGGGGCTGGGGCCTCCCCTCCTGCCCTCCCTCCCACTGTGGGGGTGTCTGAGGTCTCCAGCAGGCCGGGCGAGACTCCGGGAGAGGAATGCTGTGCTCCTGCGCTGCTGTGCTGCTTACGCTGATGGGGCAGAGCTGGGGGAGCACGGGCCCACCAGAGGGATGGTGTGTTACTTCTGCCATCTGTTGCCCTCTTTTTGCAGGCAACAGAGACCAGAGAAGCCAGAGGGCAGGACAACTCTGGGCGGAGAGGCCCCCAGAAGAGAGGTGCCCGAGTCCCCAGGCCAAGCACTGCAGAGCTAGGTGAGCATCTGATGGGGGTTGAGCTAGAACCCCTCAGCCAGAGCTCGCTGCATCACCACCCTCTCCACTGTCTCCACAGTCCCTGTGAGGAGCCCGTCAGAAGCATTGGCTTACCAGCACCTACCCGTCAGGATCTTTGTAGCTCTGTTTGACTACGACCCCGTGTCAATGTCGCCCAATCCTGATGCTGGAGAAGAAGAGCTTCCCTTCCGAGAGGGTCAGATCCTGAAGGTGACTGATTCGCCATCAGGGCCCAGAGCTCCAAACACCAGCTAGGTCTTCCCTCCTCCCTCCTTTCTTCCACTGGAGGTAGCACAGAATCATGGTGGAGAACGCGGCTTCTAGAGCAGATGACGTGGGTTTGGACCCTGACTCTGCCGCTTCTAGCTGTGTAACCTTGAGTAGATTACCTAGGCCCTCTGGGCCTCAGTTTTCTTATTGGTAAAATGGGGATAATATTAGTGTCTATCTCAGAGGGTAGTTTGTGGATTAAATGATCCAATGTACATAAAGTACTTAAACTGCCTGACACATAGGCAGCACAGTCTAACTATCTGCTGCTGACATTGCTATTTTTATTATTCCTCTAAGTATTGACTGAAGGCATTTTGCTATTGCTCTGAGATTAAGGAGATCCACTCTGGGGTGGGCAAAGAGCATGGCCGTGTAGACAGTGAATGGGGATAATACAGAAAGGGCTATTTTCTCCTATTCCTCTGATCCTGTTCTTTTCTGTTTTTCCCCCTTTCCCATTCCATGGCCTACGAAAGGGAGAACATTCTGCATTTCCAAGTGGGGTGTTGCTGGGGTTCGGGGCCTGGGGCACAGGGAGCGAGCAGACCTGGCTGAGACCACTGTTCTTTGCCTCCAGGTGTTTGGGGACAAGGATGCCGACGGCTTCTACCAGGGCGAAGGGGGGGGGCGGACAGGCTACATTCCCTGCAACATGGTGGCTGAGGTGGCTGTGGACAGCCCTGCCGGGAGACAGCAGCTGCTCCAGCGGGGTTATTTGTCCCCAGATATTCCCCTCGAGGGCTCAGGTATGACCTGCTGCTGTCCCTCACCCCCCTCCTACCAGCCCTCTTCCAACTCCACCTGACCCCGAGCAATTGTTGTGTCTGGGGTGCCCCCACTTATCAGACTCTAGCGGAGCCTTGGAGCCTTGAGAACCCTGTGGCATGGTGGTCAGACTGCATGTGGGCTGGCCACATGGAGTGGGCGTCTGTTGCGGAGGGGAGTACAGTCATGCAGCCAGGAATTGTGGGTCCTGGAGGTTGGGTGGGGCTCTTGTCAGGGATGGGAGATGAATGCCCTCACGAAATAAGCTCAGTAAGCCAGCACGGCCCCGAGGGGAAACTCC
Source organism: Piliocolobus tephrosceles (assembly GCF_002776525.5). Taxonomy (NCBI): domain Eukaryota; kingdom Metazoa; phylum Chordata; class Mammalia; order Primates; family Cercopithecidae; genus Piliocolobus; species Piliocolobus tephrosceles. Next base: position 35,741,894 of record NC_045449.1, read on the forward strand.
AGAGTCCCAGTCCTGTCTCTCCTACCTCCCCTGCCTCGCTTTCTCTCTGCTTTCCTGGATCAGGGAATGGTCCCTTTGTGTACTCCACAGCCCGCACAACTGGGCCTCCTCCCAAGCCCCGCCGCTCCAAGAAAGGTGGGTAAGACCCCATTCTCTCTCGGGTGCTGGGAGGGTGTGTGTGCGGGTGGGGTGGCGCTGCTTGGCTGTCTGGGGAGGCACCTCTGGAGTTTTGAGCAGGTAAAGGGAATCAGGGCAGACCACCCACATGCCCTGCCTCCCCCTGTGGGTGGCTTTTTTCCGGTGGGGATGAGGGATGGTTTGTGGAGCTCTCTGTCCCCACAGGCACCTGACTGTAAAATCCATGAACCCCGGACATGCCATTTAGCCTTTCTGGGTGTTAGTTCACCGCCACACCAAAGGGCTGGGGAGATGCGCCCTCAGCAGCCTTCCCTGCCTGCCTCCTTGTGTGTGTGTGTCTGGCCTGCGCTGTAGCACCTGCAGCCTGGGTGGGCAGGGCGGGGTGGGGCTCACAGGCACATTCTCTCCACAGCTGAGTCGGAAGGCCCTGCCCGGCCCTGTCCAGGTGAAGGAACATCCCTGGGCCCGGGAGGCTGGGGAAGGAGATAGGGCGGGTGGCCCCTCTGGCCTCGCCCCAGGGGCTACAACTAGTGGGGAGGTGGTGACAGGGGTTCGGCAGGGGTCCAGGGCAGAGGACAGGATGGAGTATAGGGCTCTCCAGAGAGTCCAGATTCTTCTCCCCCTCCCCCTGCAGGCCCCCCTAAGCTGGTCCCCTCTGCTGAGCTGAAAGCTCCCCGCTCCATGGTGGCTGCATTTGACTACAACCCCCAGGAGAGTTCCCCCAATATGGACGTGGAGGTGAGGACCCTCAGACAGAGCCCAGCAAAGGGGGCAGTGGCAGAGCCTTCCTGGGCCTGATGCCCTCCTCTTGTTTTCCACAGGCAGAGCTGCCCTTCCGGGCAGGGGATGTCATTACTGTGTTTGGGGGCATGGACGATGACGGTTTCTACTATGTGAGAACATTGTTGGGGAGGGTGTACCACACCCCAGCCCCCCAGACTTCCCAGGGAGGGCTCTCCCAGAGCCGGGCAGGGGGATGGGCAAGGAACCCTCAGGAAGTCTGGAGGAATGGAACGGGTCAGCTCCCTGGGCAGTGGTTTTGGCCCCAGCTATTCTCCAGGGGCACCAGGGTCGAGGGTTAGAGCTAGAGCCTCTTTCCTGATCTCAGTCTCACCAGCCTCTCCTCTCCAGGGGGAATTAAATGGACAAAGGGGCCTGGTTCCATCCAACTTCCTGGAGGGCCCGGGGCCTGAGGCAGGAGGCCTGGACAGGGAACCCAGGACACCCCAGGCTGAGAGTCAGGTCAGTGAGGAGCTGGGCTCCCAGCTTGGCAGGGCGGTCTACCCTACTGGTGGGGTGGTAGGGCCAGGGCAGTGTTGCAGCAGGGGTGCAGCTGGGGTGGTCATGCAGGTAAGCACTGTGTCCAGTGCAGAGCTGCTAAGTGACCACCAGAGGGAAGCCCCACCAGGCAGCTGCCCCTGAGTATGTGCCCCTCTCTGCAGAGGGGTGATAGCTGTGACCCTGACCCTCAGGCCATCTGACCGGCTGCCAACACCTGGGGGCTGACGCAGGTGGGGGGCCCTGTGGAAAAGGACCCCTCTGCCTCACACCTGTAGCCAATCAAAGTCCCTGTTTCAGGATACTCCCACCCAGGTGCCTTTGGAAGCCAGTTGCCCAGCCAGGCCCAGCTTCCTGGGTTCTCATTCCTAGAGCTTACCTCTCCTTGGGGTGGGTGGAATACAACTAAGCCTCCACCCTCAGAGGGCAGGCAGAGAGGGTGAAGAGGCCAAGCCCCAGCCAGAAAACTCAGGGCTTCCATGTGTAAACGCAAAGGCCTTGGAGAGCAGGGCCCACCAATGTACAGGGCCACCTGGCGGCCGGGCGGAGAAGATGCGGGTCTGTCTGTAACCCCTCTCCTCTCTTTGTTCCCTGTCCTCAGAGAACGAGGAGGAGAAGAGTCCAGTGCTAGATGGAGATAGATATATGTAGAGAGAGCAACATGTAAGTGGGGGGACTGCCCCGCTGTGTGACCCCTCACGCCCACTTGACCATAATCAGACAGCACTCCTTTGTCTCAAATACTGGAGCTGACCCAGCTTTCCCACTGTCGTCCAGGGAATGGCAAAGGAGAGCTCGCCATGAGCCAGATTTGCATAGAGTCATCCCTCCCCCTCCCTGCTCCCCTTGCCTTGCCTTTACCCAGGGCAGTGCCAGCTGTCATAGGATTACATGTCATCTTAGTGTGTGATGTCCCATATTAGCTGATGCCTCCTATTCTATAACACATATGGTTTATAGAACATGACATGGCATCCACAGTAGGACTCATCAGTGGTATTATGATACTGTGTGGCTATGGTATTATAATATTGTAATTATTACTGGTGCCAGGGTGACACTGTAATGCCACCAGTAATAATAGGCTTCCCACCCTTGTCCTCTGCATGGTGACCTGTTAGGGTGATCAAATGCATGATTTACCTCAGACTCTCAGTTTTCTGTATTTGGGGGATAAAAGGGGAAGTTTGGCCAGGTGCGGCGGCTCATGCCTGTAATACTAGCTACTTGGGAGGCTGAGGTGGGAGTCACTTTAGCCCAGGAGGTCGAGGCTGCAGTGAGTGGTGATCACACCACTTCACTCCAGCCTGGGAGAAAAATTAAAAAAAAATAAAGGGGAAGTTTGAGTAGTTCAAATCCATAAATAACTCCAAACCATTATTCTCTGGAGCTCAGAAACCTCGTCCTTTTGTTTCCCTGACAACCTCTCCCTCCTGGATGTTGTGGAAGGAGCCCTAAGAGGGAGTGGGAAGGGTCTGGGGCTCCCCAACTGGCTCTCGGCTCTGGTTGGTTGGGGGTAGATGTTTTGGCCTCTGTGGGCAGCCCTGCCACATCACCACAGGCCTGGGGTGGCGGTGGGGCCTTGGCTGTGCACCCACTTTCCTTGCCTCTGGCCTGGGCTCTATAGTTGGTTCTGGCTGGGAGCCTGCCAGGCTCTGGGCAGTGAGTGGGAGTTTGAGGAGGGGAAGACATGCAGGCTGGCAAGAGCTGACAGAGCTGTGCCAGGTACTGGAGGTGAAGGTGGGAACAGAGGTGTGGGGGGCTTTCTGGTGGCTTCTCTGTTCTCCCAGCTTCCTGGCCTTAGATCACTAAGGAGCACCGTCTGGGTGGGCTTGAGGCAAAGGGAGTGGAGTTAGGAGGAGATTCAGTAAGGGAGAAGATGCTGCAGCCTCCAGAGCCTGTGGTGGGGGCTGAGTGATGCCCCCAGCTGTGAGTCCCTCTGGGTCCTTGGCCTCCCCGCAGTCCTCTTAGGGCCCTTAAAGGAGAGTCCCAATCCTCCTCCCCATGGAGTGGGTACTGGCTGCACATCCCGAAGGCCTGGGGGGGGTCACACCTGCTGAGTTTGGGGAGACGCTCCTGTCTACGAGGGGCTGTGGAAACTACCTTCCTTGGCAGTGACAGCTGCTTCTAAGCAGTCCTTGTCCTTGCGCTCTGTTTTTTGGGAGGGAGGTGACATGTGAGAAGTTGGGGGCACCCATCCCGAGGGGCAGCTTCCAAGAGCTCTTGGGCCTTGTCAGCCCTGCATCCTGGAGGGAGAAGGGAAGGGAGCTGCGGAGGGTCACAGGTGAGCAATCCAGAACCAAGACTGCATCCCCTGGGACTCCCAGCTCAGTGCTCCCTCGGCATCACCCTCCCCACTTGCCGCCTGTGCTGTGTGTGTCTGGCAGTGAGTGGTGGGAGGTGAGGCCCTGGTTCTCACCCATGGTTCCATGACATGGGAGGCTGCAGGCCGCTGAGGCTGTGGAGAAAAGTGGTCAGGGGGTCGGGAGGGAATCAGGCCCTGACCTTGCTCCTTCTGTCTCACATTTCAGGACTGGGGCTGCACCACACAAGGGCCCCCCGGGCCCCCAGGTGGGCCCTGTGCTCCCAGCCCTGACAGCGCCCCCAGGATTGAACGTGGGGAGCCCCAGGGCAGAAGCGAGAAGGTGTGGGGTTTCTTCTCCAAGGGGAAACAGCTCCTCAGGAGGCTGGGCTCTGGGAAGAAGGAGTGAAGCTGTGGCCCATCCTGCAGGCAGAAGAGGCCCTGAGAGGCCCCCAGACCACTGTCTCTGCTGAGCTGGGAAGGCTCAGACTGGGCCCAGAGCCCCCGTTCTGCATTAACACTGTGGCACTCAGAGAGGATCAAAGACCCTTGATGAAGGTCAGAGCTAGATGGCTCCTTAAGGATGAACTCTCTAGAGAAGCATCTTCCTCCTACAGTAGGGGAAACTGAGCCCACAGTGAGTATGTAACTCGACCAAGGTCACTGAGCCAGGACTGGACCCAGGACCCTCGCATCCTGGTCCACCCACCTCGTCTACTAGTGTCCCACAGTGCTGCGCTAGACCCTTCTGCCACCCTCCCCAGTCCCAGGACAGGCCCTAGGGGGAGAAAGGAGCCTGTGTCCCCTGATGGCTTTGGCTGTCCTGATCGTGTCTTCCCTCCCCTGAAGGAAAGTTTGCACTGGATTTTCTTGGAGCCCCACTTCCCCAGCGGGCGGGCGGGCGGAGCCGTGTATATATGTACATACTCAGTGCCTCAGTTCAGCTTCCTCCACCTCGCTTCCACTGCAAGGCCCGGGAAGGAGAAAGGCCAAGCCAAAGCAGGCCCCACCCCGCCCCCGTCGTGCTCCACCCCTCCCTTCCGGGGCCTCCTAGCCCCTGTATGGTCCCGCCCCCAAAGACCCTGGGGCCAGCGGGGCCGAAAGCGGAGTTGGGTTTGCCTTATTTTGCTCATTGGATTCAAGTTCTTTTGCATAGTTTTCTTCTAACCCCTGTTGGAGTCCAGGGGCTGGAGAAAAGGACAGATTTATGCAGCTATTTTCATACATTCCCCGTTTAGAGTGGGGTAGGGGGGTTCTCCAGCCTTACCCTATCCACTCCATCGCCCACCCTCTGCCGGGTGAGTGTCTCTTTGCATGTTTCCTTTGCTGTGGTGGGAGATTGTTTGACTGAACCCCCATCCCCATCTTGGTCTCCAGGGGTGTGGAATGGTGGGGGAATTTGTTTAAAAAGACATTTTATTATAATAAAGTCTATTTTCACAAAATCTATGCTGGACTCTACATGGGCAAAGGACTCCTTGGAGGGGGTGGGGCAGCTGGGCTTTGGACTCTCGACTTCAGACCCCAGAAGTTACATCCTAGGGGTAACAGGGGCAAAAACCAATCAACACCACGAACTTTTGAATTCTTTTCCTAAGAAGAAGGTTTGGTAGCTTCCTGAGCCCTTGGTCACAGGGCCAGGTATTTGCTACTGGGCGGGGTTGTGGAGGGAGATGGGACAGAGGGAAAACATCAGTTTCAAGATGGTGGACTGAACACGCACTGCAATCTTTCTCCTCTACACCAAATGTATAGAAATAATAGACATGAGAGAAACAGAACAAACAAACACTATACACAGTTCCATTTGAAAGCAAGAAAGGGGGCTCTCAGTAGACTAGAAACAGGATTCTGGAAAAGACAGAGAACAGATAGCAGATTATATGGATGAAACTCGAGAGTAGGGTATATGTGGGAGAGCTCTGCACATTGCCTCTGGACTAGAGGCGGTGCAAACAGGGCAGAAGAAACCCTAGGGGCTACCAATGGTGTGGTTAGTTGGGGTTTTTCTTTGATTGATTGTTGCACATTCTCCTTCTGCCATGGGCCAAGGGCAAAGGTGAAGATGTCTGCCTTTAGATGACAGACTTAGAGAACAGTAGGAGTCTCTTGGATCAGAGACCAGGTGGTACTTTAGGTAACTGGCCACACCTGGCAGAAACAAGATGTATCACTGCCCAGGTGAGAAGGCACCAAACTGCAGCATACTGTGACCCTTCCCTCTCAGCCGAAACCCTCAGAATCACGGCAGCAGTTCCCCCCCAGCCATCCAGCAGAGACTCCCAACCACAATGGCAAGGACACAGTAAAGACTCAAAAAGTATTTGAGGAAAGCCAACTTCACTAAGAGAGATAACACATGGAAATGGAAAAATATACACAAGTCAATAAAGCATTAGGAGAAAACTTTAAAAAGTCTGCAGTTATTGTTGGAGAGATAAAGGAAGGAATTACATATGGGAAACAAGAACAAATAGTTATGAAAAAGATCCTAATAGAGATGTTGCAAAAAATACATATTTTCTTGTTAAAAAGGACCCAATATATGGGTGAAGAGCATATGATTCATAGTTGGATGAAATTAGTAAGCTTGAAATTTGAGTGCTGTACAAAGGGATAGAGAGATGAGCAAAATGAAAGAAAAGTTATACATGGCGGATGGGGTCAAATGTTTCAATATCTATTCATAAGAATACCCCGGGGTTGGGAAGATGTGGGGAGAAATAGAGACCATGAGTGACAGAACAAATGATGGCTATAAATTTTGTAGGACTGAAGAAAGACACAGATACTTAGATTCAAAGGACTTACTGCATGTGAAGCTGATAAATAAATTACAAGTACAGAAAAAAAGAGAAGCAACCCAATTCAATTTTTGAGACTTGTATAATCTTGTCACCCAAACTAGAACAGGACAAGAAAACATTATGACAGATCTATCTTGTTTATGAACACAGAATATCCTAAATATAGATTTAGGAAATTAAATATACATCATGGCTGCTGCATTTTTAAATTTTTTTTTTTTTGAGACAGAGTCTTGCTCTGTCACCTAGGCTGGAGTACAGTGGCATGATCACAGCTCACTGTAGCCTTGACTTCCTGAGCACAGATAATCCTCTCACCTCAGCCTCCTGAGTAGCTGGGAGTATAGGCACATGCCACCATGCCCAACTACTTTAAAAACAATTTTTAAGAGATGGGGTCTTGCTATATTGCCCAGGCTGGTCTTGAACTCCTGGCCTCAAGTGATTCCCTTGCCTTGGCCTCCTAAAGTGTTGGGATTACAGATAGGAGCCACTGTGCCTGGCTTGTAGCACTTGTTTTAATAAGGCAAAAGTGTTTCACTATTTTATTATTAAACTGATTAATTCTATTATTCTATATTAATAGAATTCATTACTTTAACAGATTAAAGGAGAAAAACCACATGCTCACTTCAAGATGTTGAAAAATCATTTGATAAGTGAAAGCATCCCTTCATAGTTTCTAAATATATAGCAGATAAGAAAAATAAGGAAATTGGGTGGAATCTTATCTGCATGTACCCCATTTGCACTGCAGCTGTGGGACCCTGGAAGACAGCCTGCTCTAGGTTTTATACCTCAGGAGCATCAGGACTCTCTGGGATAAAGCCTTGAAGGACATCTGTCTTCTGTAGGGGGACTGGAAGAGAGCCCAGGCTGTTCTGGTCAGTTCCTCCCTGTCTCAGGATGTTGTATTCCCAGCAAATTTTACAGTCATTCTTGATAACTACAAACAACAAAGGGGGAGAACTGGGTTGGTCTAAGGCTACCTGGAGAACTGTCCTGCAAAGAAAAAATCTAGGACGAAGAAATACAATTGAGTTTTGTATACTGATTTTGTATGCTGCAACCTTGCTAAACTCACTTATTAGTTCTAGTAGCTTTTTTCTTGGTCGCTCTTTGGAATTTTTTAAGCAATTTGTCATCTGGGAATGGAGACAGTTTTATTTCTTCCTTTACAATTTGTATGGCATTAATTTTTTTCCTTGCCTATTGCACTGGCCAGGACCTCCAGTACAATGTTGACTAGGAGTGGTGAAAACAGATATCCTTACTTTGTTTCTAATCTTAGGGGGAAGGCATTCAGTTGTTCACCATTAAGAATGATTTTCATTGAGTTTTTCTGTTTTGTTTTTATAGATGCCCTTTGTCAGGCAGAGAAAGTTCCTTTTGTTTTTTCCTAGATTGCAGAGAGATTTTATCAAGAATGGATGTTAAATTTTGTCAAATGTTTGTTCTGCATCTATTAAGACGATCAAATGTCTTTTTTTTTCTTTTCTTTTCTTTTTTTTTTTTTTTTGAAACGGAGTCTCGCTCTGTTGCCCAGGCTGGAGTGCAGTGGCCGGATCTCAGCTCACTGCAAGCTCCGCCTCCCGGGTTTATGCCATTCTCTTGCCTCAGCCTCCTGAGTAGCTGGGACTACAGGCGCCCGCCACCTCGCCCGGCTAGTTTTTTGTATTTTTTAGTAGAGACGGGGTTTCACCATATTAGCCAGGATGGTCTTGATTTCCTGACCTCGTGATCCGCCCGTCTCGGCCTCCCAAAGTGCTGGGATTACAGGCTTGAGCCACCGCGTCCGGCCCATGTCTTTTTTTTTCTTCTTTAGGCTGTTGATAAGCTGAATCAAATTGATTTTTCAAAAGTTGAAATAGGTTTTCATTCCTAGGATAAACACCACTTGTTATGATTTTTTTTATATTGCTGAATTCAATGTGCTCCTATTTTGTTGAGGAATTTTGCATGTGTTTTCATGAGTTATCTTGTTCTGTAGTATTCTTTTATTGTCATGTCCATGTCAGGTTTTAATATCAGTACAGTTAGCCTCATAAAATGAGGTGGAAAGTTTAAAGTTTCTATCACATTCTATATCATGTAAGAGATTGTGTAGAACTAGCATTACATCTTTCTTATTTATTTATTTATTTATTTTTGAGACAGAGTTTTGCTCTGGTCGCCCAGGCTGGAGTGCAATGGTGCGGTCTCAGCTCACTGCAACCTCTACCTCCTGGGTTCAAGCAATTCTCCTGCCTCAGCCTCCTGAGTAGCTGGGATTACAGGCACGTGCCACCATACCCAGCTAATTTTTGTATTTTTGGTAGAGACAGGGTTTCGCCATGTTGACCAGGCTGGTCTCAGAACTCCCGACCTCAGGTGATCTGCCCACCTCGGCCTCCCAAAGTGCTGGGATTATAGCTGTGAACCACTGCGCCCGGCCAGCATTATATCTTTCTTAAATGTTTGATAAAATTTGCCAGTGAAAGCATCTAGGGCTGGAGTTTTCTTTTTGTGAGGCTTTTAAACTATGAATTTAATGTCACTAATAGATACAGGACTTAAACATAACTATTTCTTCTGGCGTGAGCTTTTGTAATTTGTTTCAAGGTATTTTTTATCCTAGTTGTCACATTTATATTCATAATGTATGTAGGGTCTGTGGTAATGTTCCCTCTTTTATTACTGATGTTTGTAAGTTGTCTTCTTTTTTTCTTGGTCAGTTTAACTAGAGGTTTATCAATAAAATCGATCTTTCAAAGGATCATCTTCTTGGTTTTATTGTTTTTTCTCTATTATTTTTCTGTGTTAAATTTCATTGATTTCTGACATTTATTTTATTATTTAATCAATTTCTAGCATTTATTATTTTTTCCTTCTGCTTGTTTTGTTTACTGTAGTCTTTCTTGTTTAACAAAGCATAAGCTTAGATCACTGATTTGAGACATTTCTTTTCTAATATAAGCAGCTAATGCCATGAATTTCCCTCTACACATTGTTTTAGCTGCATTCCACAAATTTTGATATATTGTGTTTCAATTTTCATTCAGTTCTATTTATTTATTTATTTATTTATTTATTTATTTATTTTGAAACAGATTCTCACTCTGTCACCCAGGTTGGAGTGCAGTGATGCAATCTCTGCTCACTGCAACCTCTGCCTCCTGAGTTCAAGTGATTCTCCTGCCTCAGCCTCCCAAGTGGCTGGGATTACAAGCATGTGCCACCACACCTGGCTAATTTTTGTATTTTTAGTAGAGATGGGGTTTTATCACCTTGGCCAGGCTGGTTTCGAACTCCTGACCTCAAGTGATCTGCCCACCTTGGCCTCCCAAAGTGCTGGGATTACAGGTGTGAGCCACCGGCCCTGCCTTAGTTCTCGTGTTTTAAAAAACATTTCTTGACTCAGGTTATTTAGAAGTGTGTTTTCTGCTTCCAAGTGTTTGGATGTTTTCCTGTTATCTTTCTCTTATTGTTTTCTAGTTTGATCCCATTATGCTTAAAGAACACACTTTGTATGATTTTAATTATCTTAAATTTGTAGAGACTTGCTTTATGGCCCAGAATGTGGCCTGTTTTTATGAGTGTTCCATGTGCACTTGGAAATAATGTTTATTCCGCTATTATTAGGTAGCATTTTGTATACATATAAATTGTTTCCATTTGGTTGATGGTATTATTCAGTTCTACATCTTTGCTGATTTTCTCTCCATTGGTTCTTTTTTTTCCTTTTCTGGCAGCACAACTTTTATTTATTAATCACAATGTTGGAAATGTTGTATGAGGTAAAATCATCACAATAAAATAATCACTACATTTTCTTTTCTTTTTTTTTTTTTTTTTTTGAGACGGAATCTCACTCTGTTGCCCAGGCTGGAGTACAGTGGCGCGATCTCGGCTCACTACAACCTCTGCCTCCTGGGTTCAAGTGATTCTCCTGCCTCAGCCTCCCGAGTAGCTGGGACTATAGGCATGCGCCACCACTCCCTGCTAATTTTTGTGTTTTTAGTAGAGACAGGGTTTCACTATATTGGCCAGGGTGGTCTTGAACTCCTGACCTCCTCCTGATCCACCCGCCTCAGCCTCCCAAAGTGCTGGGATTACAGGCTTGAGCCACTGTGCCCGGCCAATGACTATATTTTCTAAAACAATATAAATGTTAGCTCTTGGTTGAACAGTGATGCCAGGCTTCTTCTCATTGCAGTTTCTGTCTTCACTCTTTAAATATATAAATAAAGTCAATCTCATTCTTTCTTGCTTCTGCTGTAGCAACTAGAAAAATTGTTTATTTCAGTTATTCTACTGCCCAGGTGTTCACAAGAGGTTTCTACCTACTTTCAATGCACAGTGGGTTAGACTACTTTATATCCCCCATTCATTACTTACTTACAAGCCAGAGAGGCTGGTGTGCTAGCCTTTTACCTTCATAACACTGTAAAAAGACAGCATTTAATAAACAAAGGGACACAAAACTGGTGGATAGGCAGCCAGAGTTCTCCAGCCACTTGTTGCAGGTATTATTCTGTGTTACCTTGACAAGTTTCTTACAATGCTCTAACTTCATCTTTCTAGTCTGTGAAGTGAGATTGTTTAGCTAAACTGTCTCTAAGGTCACTGACATTCCTAAAACCTTTGATTCTAATATTAATTTGTTTGATTCTATTGCTTATCAATAGAGCAGACAAAGGAATATTAGGTTTTTTATTTTAGTTTGTATTATAAGAATATTTTTATTGCCATAACTAAGCTTTTCTTTCTGAGTAAAATAAAAGTTCCATGTCCTAGTTAGTTATTATTTATGAGGGATAATAAGCAGTAAAAAGAGGTGAATAATTTTAAATATTTGTATTTATTTTTAGAGTACATTTGCCTTTTGATCTGTTGACACTACAAATAAGAAGGAGGAGAAGAAATTAAGCATCTGTTTCACCAGGCTGACTTTGGGATGCGATATTATAATGTAAGAGATCTTTCCTTACTTGACATTAACCTTTTTTGAAGATTGGATGAAACTTTTTTATTTCTACTCTTTACTTAGAGATCTGTGTCTGTAGAAGATGCAGTATGGAGAATTGGAACAGTATGGATGCTGACGCTCAGTTGCAGAGGTATCATCAGAATGCACTAGACACAATCAGGTTGATACTCAGCCTGCGCTCCACGCTTGTTGCCCCACTTCTGGATCTGGGTGATTGGTATTGACTATCAGTCTCTTTACTTCTTTAAGATATGCTTGACTTCAAATCCTTTCTATGCTTTTCAAAAAGGCTAATGAATTGCACTATGCCACAGTATTTAAAATAAGCAGCATATTCAGGGCTTAATGTTAATATACTTCAAAATGTTGCAGCTGACAGGAATCACTGGGGAAACTGGGTCTGTCTTTGCACGACTGAGATTCTGATTCTTCTTATAATTCATCTGATTGGTGTTGCTTCCTCTTTCATAGCCTGTATAAGAAATTGGGCCAGGCATGGTGGCTCATGCCTGTAATCCCAGCACTTTGGGAGGCCAAGGTGGGAGGATTGCTTGACGCCAGGAGTTTGAGACCAGCCTGGGCAACATGGCAAGACCCCTATCTCTACAAACATAAATAAATAAATAAATTAGCTGGGCTTAGTGATGTTCCCCTATAGTTCCAGCTACTCGGGAAGCTGAAGTGGGAGGATTGTGTGAATCCATGTTTGGAGTATCAGAAGAAAGGAAATGGAATCTCCATTGGTTCTATTAATTACTGAGGGAGGAGTGTAAAAGCCTCCAACTACAATTGTGAATTTATTTATTTTCCCTTTTAATTTTGTCAGTTTTGCTTTGTTCTTCAAAGGCCTGTTGCTAAATACATATAAATCTAGAATTGTTATGTCTTCTTGGAGAATTAACTCTTTCCTGCTTTACCATTAATTATTTTCTTTACTTTGAAGTATTTTTGTTTGATACTAGTATAGCCACCCTAGCTCTCTTTTGATTTATGTTAGCATGGTATATCTTTTTCTATCCTTTTGCCTTTAACCTACTTATATCATTATATTTGAAGTGGGCTTCTTTTAGACAATATATAGTTGAGTCATTTAAAAAATCATTCTGGGCTGAGTATGGTGGCTCACACCTGTAATCCCAGCACTTTGGGAAACTGAGGCAGGTGGATCATTTGCGATCAGGAGTTCAAGACCAGCCTGGTCAACATGGTGAAACACCATCTCTACTATAAATACAAAAATTAGCTGGGCGGTAGTGGCGTGTGCCTGTAATCCCAGCTACTTGGGAGGCTGAGGCAGGAGAATCGCTTGAGCCTGGGAGGAGGAGGTTGTGGTGAGCTGAGATTGCACCACTGTGCTCCAAATTGGGTGACAGAGTGAGACCCTGTCTAAAAAAATAATAATAATAATTCTGACAATCTGTGTTTTAACTGATGTGTTTAGACCATTCACTTACATTCAGTGTGATTATTTATATTTTGGTTTACAATTATATTGTTTTCTGCTTGTTCCCTCTGTTTTCTCTTTCTTGCTTTCTTCTGGGTTGTTTGAACAATTTTTGGTATTCTTTTAAATGTTATGGCATTTATATATACATGCACACACATTATATGTATACATATACATATATAACATTTTAGTAGTTGCTTTAGGTACAATAGCATATACATTTGACTTTTCATTACTTAAATCAATATTTTAGCACTTTAAGTGGGATTTAGAGATTTTACCACCAAATATTTTCCTTAGTCTTTCTCCCCAGTTACCTTGTGACTCTACATACATGAAAAATTTCATTGGGCAGCATTATAATTTTTGCTTTCAACCAGAAAATAGGTTTTAAGAAACTCAAAGGAGAGAAATAGTCTATTATATTTAACCCAGATATTTAACATTTTTGTTGCTGTTTCCTTTCTTTATATGTGATGTCCCAAGTTTCCTTCTGGGGTCATTTCAGAGAAATGGTGACAGTGAATTATCTTAGTTTTTCTTCAACTGAGAATGTCTTTATTTCACCTTCATTCTTGAAGGATATTTTCATTGGATAGAGAATTATGGGTTGAAAGTTCCTTATTTCAACACTTTAAAATATTGTTTCCCTTCCTGCTGTCTTATAATCTCTGATAAGAAAGTCACAGTCATGCAAATTGTTGATTCTCTATAGTAATGTATCTTTCTTTGGTTTCTTGCAAGATTTTTGTCTTTGTCCTTTGTTTTCAGCAGTTTGACTGTGTTGAATATGGGTTCCTTTATGTTTATTTATGTTTATTCTATTTGGGATTTGCTGAGCTTCTTGATTCTATAGGTCTTTGCCAACTTTGGGGAGGTTGGCCAAATTTGAAGTTTTCTTCAAATATGTTTCTATACCACATTTTTCTCCCTCTCCTACTGAGACTTGGATGATGCAAATATTAGACCTTTTGGTATTGTCCTACAGATTCTTTAAAGGATTGCTTTCCTGAGCTCCTCCCTTTCTGTCATCTCCTTGATGCATTCTGATTCCTTGAGATTCTTGATTCCTCGGCCAGAAATCTTATTTACCTTGAACTCTGTGATGTACTTCCTGTGACCATGCCTGCACTGGGGCGGGGCAATGGGAAGACAGAGAGAAGAAAGAGTATCAGGGATTCATTCCACCTTCCTGGGAGCATAGCTCCTCTGACTGGAGAGGAAGGTTGCCCTCCCTCGGAGTTCTAGGATCTCTCTGGCCCCTTCTCCTGCTGTTGCCGCTATTACCAAGGATTGCTTGGAACTGGGGTGCAAGATAATGGAGAAAAGAAAAAGATAAAAGTGAGACATCACTGTACTCTGTGAACATCAGGAAATCTCTTTCCTGCGACTTAAGCCAGATCCAGAGAGTTTTCTCCTGGAGCGCCCCCTATCCCCATAGATGCCCATATTGGGTTTTGGACCGCATTGAATTCAGATTGGGGGATACCTTAGGAAAAAATACAGTAAACTCACTGCTCCTTGGGTGGTATGTTCAAATATATTATTCTTCTCCAATCTGCCTGCGTTGATTTACTTTCAGAGTCTTTATATAGTTGCTCCATGCACTCTGTACAAAATTTATAGCTGCATTCATTGTGAGAGAGACAGACAGTGTGCAATGTGTTTATTCTATCTTACCTAGAACTGGAATTTCTTATTAATATCTTGATTGTGATTGCATTGAATTGTAGATCAATTTGGGAATAATTGACATTTTCACAATATAGAGTCTGCTGACCTATCAAAAAGCATATCCTTCCATTTATTTAGGTCTCCTTTAATTTCTCTTAGCAATGTTTTGTTGTTTTCAGTATCAATCTTGTATCTCTTTTGTCAGATTTATCCCTGTTTCATATTTTTGATGCTGTTAAAAGTGGTATTATTATTTTTATTTCAATTTCTGATTTTTTTTTCTTTTTGCTAGTATATAGAAACACAGCTAATTTTTGTATTTTGGCCTTGTAGATTCCTTTACATAGATTCCTTAGAATCATATATATATGTGTGTGTGTGTATCTCTGTGTGTGTATGTATATATGTGATCATATTTTATATAAGCAAAGACGGAATTCAAATTCTGATCCCTTTAATTTCCTTTTCTTGTCTCGTTGTACAGCACAGACTCTCCAATACAACGCTGAATAGAAATGGCAGAAGCAGACATCTTTGCTTCATTCCCAGTCTTAGGGAGAATGCATTCAGTCTTTCACCATTAAGTATCAAGCTAGTGATATCTTTGTTTGTAGATATCCTTTGTCAGACTTGAAGAAGTTCCTTTTCATCTTAGTTTGCAAAGAATGTTTTTGTTTGTTTGTTTTTGGTTTTGGGTTTTTGAGACAGAGTCTTACTCTGTCAACCAGGCTAGAGTGCAGTGGTTCAATTTCAGCTCACTGCAACCTCTGCCTTCCAGGTTCAAGCAATTCTCATGCCTCAGCCTCCTGAGTAGCTGCGATTACAAGTGTGCGCCGCATGCCAGGCTAATTTTTATATTTTTAGTAAAGACAGAGGTCCAGGCGCGGTAGCTCATGCCTGTAGACCCAGTACTTTGGGAGGCTGAGACGGACGGATCACCTGAGGTTGGGAGTTCGAGACCAGCCTGACCAACATGGAGAAACCCCACCTCTACTAAAAATAGAGAAAAATTAGCTGGGTGTGGTGGTGTGCACCTGTAATCCCAGCTGTTTGGGAGGCTGAGGCAGGAGAACCACTTGAACCCGGGAGGCGGAGGTTGTGGTGAGCCAAGATTGCACCATTGCACTCCAGCATAGGCAACAAGAGTGAAACTCTGTCTCAAAAAAAAAAAGGAGTTTGCCATGTTGACCAGCCTGGTCTCGAACTCCTGACCTCAAGTGATCCGCCTGCCTTGGCCTCCCAAAGTGCTGGGATTACAGGAGTGAGCCACCACGCCTGGCCCAATGCTACCATTTCAATCTTTGTTAGTGTCTGGCTTCATACTAGTAAACCAATGTAAAAGTAATCCAAACCTATTGATTAAGTAAAACCAAAGTTTGCTACTTTGTGGGATTGTGGTGGAGGGAGAGATTTTTAGTTCTTTCATGATAAAATTATTTATATTTTCCTTGTAAAACTTTCGGAAGAGCACTGAGTATGAAGCAAAAGGCTCTCGTTCCTCAGCCCTTTCAGTTCATTCCCCAGATGTAACCACTGTTAATAGGCTTTTGTGCCTGCTCTCAGAATCTTTATGTGTATGTAAACACTATGTGTGCATGTGTGTGGTGCCTGTGCACACGTGTGTTGGTGTGTTTTGTATGAATTGCAACATGCTGTATATAATGTTTTGTAACTAGTTATTTTCTTTTGGCAACATTTCTTGCCATTTTGTTCTTTTTCTTTTTTTCCAATCAGTTTTCTCAGGTTGAATCTTGCTATTTTGCTACAAATAGATCTCCCTTTGTTTTAAAACCTGCATAAAACACATTTACCAGGATATACCACAACCTGGCAAAACTTTTCTGATGGACATTTGTCTTGCTTCCAGTCTTTCGGTTGTTGCAAATGAGGCGGAAATGAACACACTTGGGTAGGTATCTTTATGCTTTCGTAAGAATGTGTCTGAAAGATAAATTCCTACCTGGAAGTAGAATTGCTGAGTCAGAGCATTTTGGAGTTTGACTGACATTGTCAGATTGCCATCCTATGGCATGGGGCCAAGCTACACTTATTTTTTTTCACATCCTGACTGGCGCTGGGGTTTTCAGTCTTTTCTATTTTAACTAGTCTTATTGGTGAAGACGCTATTTAATCCTTGTTCTCTGAGTTTAATGTTGCTTGTTTTTAGTGTCTTTTGTAGAACTTTGATTAATGGAAGCTTACCCCCTCCCCAAATAACCAAAAATATAAAGGGTGGAATAACTGAAAAACCATTAAGCATTTGCAAAATCACAGAATTTAACTTGCCTTAACTTTTACAGTACTGACCTAAGCATATTTGAAAACTGAATTTGAAACTAAAAAATTTTGAAAATTCACTCTGTTTTTCTTTTCTTTTTGAGATGGAGTCTTGCTCTGTCACCCAGACTGGAGTGCAGTGGCATGATCTCAGCTCACTTCAACCTCCGCCTCCTGGGTTCAAGCAATTCTCCCTCCTCAGTCTCCCAAGTAGCTGGGATTACAGGTGTGCACCACTATATGAGGCTAATTTTTGTATTTTTTCAGTAGAAATGGGGTTTCGCCATGTTGGCCAGGCTGGTCTTGAACTCCTGACCTTGTGATCAGCCTGCCTCGGCCTTCCAAAGTGCTGGGATTACAGGTGTGAGCCAGCACGCCTGCCCGAAAATTCACTCTTTAAAAACAATATATCTTGGCCGGGCGCAGTGGCTTATGCCTGTAATCCCAGCACTTTGGGAGGCCGAGGTGGGTGGATCACGAGGTCAGGAGTTCAAGACCAGCCTGACCAACATGGTGAAACCATGCCTCTGCTAAAAATATGAAAATTAGCATGGTGTGGTGGCATATGCTTGTAATCGCAGCTACTCGGGAGGCTGAGGCAGAAGAATTGCTTGAACCTGGGAGGTGGAGGTTGCAGTGAGCTGAAATCATGCCACTGCACTCCAGCCTAGGTAACAAAGCAAAACTCTGTTTCAAAACGAACAAACAAAACATTGTATCTTCATCAAATAGAGAATCTAACCTTTCTGGAAAGGTCGGTTAGAAATGTACAGTGCTTTTCACATAAATGAATCTACCTTCTATATAAAACTAAAAGAATAGAATCCCATTGCATTTCGTTTTCTTTAAGAATACTTACCTTAGCTGGGAACAGTGCACACGCCTGTAGTCTCAGCTACTCAGGAGGCTGAAGCAGGAAGATTGCTTGAGCTGAGGAGTTCAAGGTTGTAGTGTGCAATGGCTGTGCCTGTGAATAGCCACTGTACCTCCAGCCTGGGCAACATAGTGAGATCTTGTCTCTATAAAAAAAAAATAAGGGCCAGGCACGGTGGCTCGCGCCTGTAATCCCAGCACTTTGGGAGGCCAAGGTGGGTGGATCACGAAGTCAGGAGATCGAGACCATCCTGGCTAACATGGTGAAACACCATCTCTACTAAAAATACAAAAAATTAGCTGGGCGTGGTAGCGAGCACCTGTAGTCCCAGCTACTCGGGAGGCTGAGGCAGGATAATGGCATGAACCTGGGAGGCGGAGCTTGCAGTGAGCCAGGATTGCGCCACCGCACTCCTGCCTGGGCGACAGAGCGAGACTCTATCTCAAAAAAAAAAAAAAAAAAGGTAAAGAAAGAAAAGAAAAAAGCTTCCTTTGAATGTTTTTAAGGTTAAACAAAAATACTTGTAAGATGTTGCAAGTTTTGTAGAGAAACTTAATGACCACATTTTCATTTTTCAAAAAGGAAGTGCTTAGGAACAAACCTAACAAGACACAAGCAAGCCCTATATGGGTAAAACAATAACATTTAAAGGAAAGATACAAAAGAAGACAAATGGAATGATACATTGCACTACTCAAGAATGTAAACTCCATGGGAGCAAGTAATTGGTTAACTGCTGTATCCCCAGGACCCAGAACAGTGCTGGCTCGTGGTAGGTGCTCAGTACATATATGTTGAGTGAATGAATGAATGTACAGGGATAAGAAGACAATATCATACAGATATCAATTGTTACCAAATTTATGTATAAATTGAATGCAATATCATTAAAAATCTCAACAGGATTTTTTATGGAACTAGACAAACATTCAGAAATTCTTAAGCAAGAGTAAATATGTTAAAATGCTAAAGATTGTTTTTAAAAAGAAAGAGGAAGGATAATTTATGTCACCAGTAATGAAAACACATTAGAAAGTTATAGTAATTGTAATGATTAGGTATTGACATAGGACTAGATAGACTACTAGGAAGGTAGAGTAGAACAATCAGAAAGGCACACACATTTATGGTCAGTGACAAAACTAGTATCTGAATTCAGTGGAGATATGACAGATTATTCAATTAAACGCATTGGGACAACTGATTATCTGTTTGGGAGAAAAAAAAGAGATGGCTCCCTACCTCATACCATTCACACACACAAAATTCCAGATGGATTTCAGACCTAGGTGTAAAAAGCAAAGTGTTAAAGTATTATAAGGATGTACAGGAAAATACGTTTGTAATCTTGAAGAAAGGAAGAGCCCCTTTAAAAAAAAGTTGAAAGAGCGAAATACAAAATAAATAAATAAAACAAAAGCAAAATCCTTAAAAAAAGATTGATACATTTGACCACCTCAAAATTAAGACACTATAAAAAAAAAAAAAAATGAAAAGCGACGTACTAAAAAGAAATTTGGAATATACATAACGATTGAAAGATTTTAGTGCTTACCCAGAATATGGAATACTTGTTACAAATCAATAAAAAGAGTGACAAAACCATAGAAAAATTAACAAAACAAAACACAGGAAAGTTGCAGAAGATATAATTCAAATAAAAATATGCTCAACCTCACTATTAACCAAAGAAATAAAAATTGAACCAATAATATGATTCCATTCTTTGCCCATGAGATTTTTACAAAGTTTGGAGGACAGTTTAGCAATATGTTTCTGTTAATATTTTATTTATTAGATACAGGATCTTGCTTTGTCACCCAGGCTGGAGTGTACTGGTGTGATCATAGCTCACTGTAACCTTGAACTCCTGGGCTGAAGTGATCCTCCTGCCTCAACCTCCCAAGTCGTTGGGACCACAGGAGCATCACCACGCCGAGCTAATTTTTTTTTTTTTTTTTAGAGACAGAGCCTTATTATGTTGCTCAGGTTGATCCCAAACTCCTGGGCTCAAGTGATCCTCCCACCTCAGCCTCCCAAAATATTGGGATTATAGGTGTGAGCTGCTGTGCCAGGACTTAAATTTTTTTTTGAGATGGAGTCTCACACTATCGCCCAAGCTGGGGTGCAGTGGTGCCATCTTAGCTCACTGCAACCTCCACCTTCCGAGTTTAAGCAATCTTTGTGCCTCAGCCTCCCAAGTAAGCTGGGGTTACAGGTGTGCACCACATCTGGCTAACTTTTGTATATTTAGTAGAGACGGGGTTTCATCATGTTGGCCAGGCTGGTCTTGAACTTCCAACTTCAGGTGATCTGCCCACCTCGGCCCCCCAAAGTGCTGGGATTATAGGAGTGAGCCACAGCGCCCAATTTTTATTATTATTATTATTATTTTTGAGACCGTCTCACTCTGTTGCCCAGGCTGGAGTGCAGTCGTGCAAGCTCAGCTTACTGCAGCCTCGACCTCCCAGATTCAAATGATTTTCCCACTTCAGCCCTATGAGTAGCTGGGACTACAGGTGTGTACCACCATGCCTGGCTAATTTTTGTATTTTTGGTAGAGATGGGGTTTTACCATGTTGGCCAGGCTGGTCTTGAACTCCTGACCTCAGGTGATCTGCCTGCCTTGGCCTCCCAAAGTGCTGGGGTTACAGGCATGAGCCACTGCATCTGGCCTTAAAAACTGTAAATAAACAAAACCTGTGGTCCACTTCTTCATTTTTACCACGGAGAACACTTGTGTATATGTACAACAAGGCCTCTCGAGGCATTTTTTTTTTTCTTTTTTTTTTGAGACGGAGTTTCGCTCTTTGTTGCCCAGGCTGGAGTGCAGTGGCAGTGGCACGGTCTTGGCTGACTGCAACCTCTGCCTCCCAGGTTCAAGTGATTCTCCTGTCTCAGCCTCCCGAGTAGCTGGGATTACAGGTGCCTGCCACCATGCCTGGCTAATTTTTGTATTTTTAGTAGAGATAGGGTTTCACCATGTTGGCCAGGCTGGTCTTGAACGCCTGATCTCAGGTGATTTGCCCGCCTTGGCCTCCCGAAGTGTTGGGATTACAGGCGTGAGCCACCATGCCCAGCTGAGGGATTGTTTTTAATAGTGAAAAAAATAATGTTAAAATGTCAGCTTCCATTAATAGAGGAATGGTCACAAAATGGAGAGACAGGCCAATATCATGCAAGTTAAAAAAGTGTGATCCTACTTACGAGGCTGAGTCAGGAGGATGGCTTGCGTCCAAGAGTTCCAGGCTGCAGTGTGCCACTGCGCTCCAGCCTGGGCAACAGAGAGAGGCCCTGTCTCTAAAAAACACCAAAAACCGAAAAACTTAAAGAAAGTGAGATCACGCTCTAAGTGATACATGATAGATCTAAAGATGTACTGAGTGAGAGAAACACATAGCAAAACAATACATATAATGTGATATCATTTATGGAGAAAAATCAGGAAAAAAAATATTTCTCACAGATCCATAAATATGAATGAATGTAAAGTATTACTAAAAGATTCGGAAGGTCAAATGCAAAAATGTCAACAGTGTTTACATCTAAAGAGTGGAGGAAGGGGACTGGAATTGGGAATGACGCAATAACCTAGTCTAAAAGGAGCTTTAGCCTGGTCTGTAACTTTACATTTTATTCCAAATATATCCAGGTATTACCTGTAGAATTCAAAATTAATTAAAACCGTTATAAAAAGAGAAAAAACAAGATCTATGGGCTGGGTAAAACTGGTGTGTCTAAGCAGCCGCTGCCTCTCCCCTCTCCCCAGCTTCCATAGCCTTCTGGGGGTGCCTCTTTCTCTCCAACCACACACACAGGAAATCTGGCTGAAATCCCAACTGAATTGTTTCCTAAACAGCACTAAGAAAGAACAAGCTGTGTTGCAAGCAGTAGCAGAAGGGGGTCCGTTATCCCACCAGCAGTTGGGCTTCACCCTGGAGGTGGGGATAAATTTGGGAAATCTAAGTGGGCAGAAGAGAGGGCAGTGGGGGGTGTGTGTGTGTTGGACGCGGGGAGCTCCCTCAAATGACTATAGTCTTGAGATGTAGCAGTTCCAGCAGTGCCCTCCAGAGGCTACCCCCAGGAAGGGGAGCTGGCAGGTAACTTACAGGGGGCAAGGCTTATTTGAAATCCCTCCCACCCCCTGGAGCTGCATTCTCCTGGTTACTCTGCGTGCTGAGAAGCCCTCTGAGCCTCAGACACACCCGGCCCGACAAACAGGGCCTAGATGAGGGAATGACAGAGGTGCAGACAGGAGAGGCTGACCCCCTCCGGGTGATCTCAGGTGGGTCATTATCAATTGGTTGGAAACATGTCAAGTCACAGAACATCTCTAGCCCTGGCACACACCTGTGCACCCCCAGACCCACCCCCGGGCCAAAGGCAGGGGCTTTGGGGAATCTACATCTTGAGAGTGTTCTCACCTCTATATGTGAGTGGAGGACTCAGGGAGTTTAAATGTCATTGTTGGAAAAGTATTTTCAAACATCCCTGGCCTGATTGCTGCCTGTGAGGAAGCAGAGCAAGCCTCTTTACAGGTGAATCACTGACATGCTGCCTGCCAGGTCTCCGTGTCTGGGCCCGCCTTTCCAGTGCACTGTCCACACTGCAGCCGAGCGGGTGAGCTCTCTAAAGTAACTTGGACCAGGCACTCCTGCTTCACACACCTCATGACTCCCTGGGGCTTCGGGACAATAATTTCTCAGTAGGTCTGCGAATGTGTTGTATCCTGGGCCTCTGCCTGGCCCACCAGCCTCACCCTGTCCACCCTCTCCCTGTGTTGGAACTGAGTGAGGCCGACAGTGTCATTCTCTGGGCCTGGAATGCTCTTCCCTCTCTGTGTCTACTTGGTCAGCTTCGAGACATTCTTCAAGACAGTCTCCAGAAGCACCTCCTCAAGAAAGCCTTCCTTGACCTCCCCCAGTTGATCCAAGGCTCTTTGCTGTTCCCTAAGATCCCTGCATGGGCTCTTGGGGTGCCATTTGTTTGCCTTTCTGCCCCCCTCTGTGCGCTCCTTGAGGATAAGGCTCATGCTCGGCTCAGTGGAGAATGCCCAGTGCCCGGTGCAGCACCTGACAAGGGCTCAGTAAATACTTGTTGAAGAAATCATTGAATGAAAGGTCAGGAACAGGTGTCCAGGGACTACTGGGTAAAGAGCACTGGTTTGGAGTTCAGGGGACCTGGCACGGAGGTTATTCTGAACTGTGCCACACTGTCGACCTTGGTCAAATTGCTTCCTTCCCTGGGCTCCTTCTTTCTCAGCTCTGCAATAAGGGGCTTGCATTAAATGTCTCTCCCCTCTTGAGACTTGACAATTCCCTTAGAGGAGGCAAAGGACACTCAAGGTTGACAAGGGTGACAGGGGACAGGCACTCTCACGCATGGCTGATGGGAGGATGAGGTATAATCTTCAGCAGGCCATTTGACTATCGATATTAAAAAGCCCTAAAACACACATACCCAAATATGCAGGAATTTTACTTCTTGCCTAAGGAAATAACTGAAGATGTGGTTAGAGATTTAAGTCCATGGATGCTTATCCTAGTACTACTTATAATAATGAGAATCAGAACCCTAAGAATCTAACAAGATAGAATTAGTGAATAAATCATATAAAATAGTTATATGAAATATTATACAGACATAGAAATGAAGCAAACCTATGTTTATTGATACAGGGAGATGCCCAGACTAAAATTGTTAAGTACCAAAAGATGATGGTAAAACAATATTTAAAGTTCTTCTTATCAATATTTAAAAATATATGTCTACATATAGGATATCAAAATCTTAAAAGAGGTGTTGGTGAGTGGTGAGATTATGGGCAATTATTTTCCTTCCTACTGTTTATTTATGTGAAGACAATGATAAACCTTGAAAGAAAAAAAAGTACCCACAATCTCACTTGATGTTAAGTAATTTTGATTTATTTTTATTTTTGCATACTCATATTCTCAAACTTTTCATCAATGAAAATTATATTACTTAAAGGATTGAAAAATCATTTCCAAAAGCCTATAAAATTCTAGAGCCTGATTCACAAAGAGCCACTTGACCAACTGCACACACAGCAAGTCACTGGCAGGGCAAAAACTGGGTTCCCCTTCCCAGCAGGGGACAGAATCCCTGGACACACTGGGAAGATGTTCTGGATGTTGCTGTCCCTTGTCCCTTGGCCAAGAGGTGGTCTGGGCATAGAAGACAAGAGTGGGCTGGTTGCGGTGGCTCATGCCTGTAATCCCAGCATTTTGGGAGGCCGAGGTGGGCAGATCACAAGGTCAGGAGTTTGAGACCAGCCTGGCCAACGTGGTGAAACCCCATCTCTACTAAAAACACAAAATATTAGCTGGGTGTGGTGGCAGGCACCTGTAATCCCAGCTACTTGGGAGGCTGAGACAGGAGAATTGCTTGAACCCGGGAGGCAGAGGTTGCAGTGAGCTGAGATCACATCACTGTACTCCAGCTCAGCTGACAGTACGAGACTCCGTCTCAAAAAAAAAGAAGAATGGGTGGCATGTTGCAGGAAGCCAGGGACCCCAAACAGAGGGACTGGCTGAAGCCATGGCAGAAGAACATAAATTGTGAAGATTTCATGGACATTTATTAGTCACCCAAATTAATACTTTTATAATTTCTTACACCTGTCTTTACTGCAATCTCTGAACATAAATTGTGAAGATTTCATGGACACTTATCACTTCCCCAATCAATACCCTTGTGATTTCCTATGCCTGTTTTTACTTTAATCTCTTAATCCTGTCATCTTCTTTGTAAGCTGAGGAGGATATATGTTGCCTCAGGACTCTGTGATGATTGTGTTAACTGCACAAATTGTTTATAGGGCAGGTGTGTTTGAACAATATGAAATCTGGGCATCTTGAAAAAAGAACAGGATAAGAGCAATCTTCAGGGAACAAGGGAGATAAGACTTAGAGCCTGACTGCTGGTGAGCCAGGTGGAACAGAGCCATATTTCTCTTCTTTCAAAAGCAAGTAGGAGAAATATCTCTGAATTCTTTTTCTCAGTAAGGAACATCCCTGAGAAAGAGAATGCATCCTGAGGGTAGGTCTATAGACGGCCCCTTAAGGTGACCACCTTTTACGGTTGAAGCTGAAGGGATGAAATAAGCCCAGGTCTCCTGTAGCGCTCCCAGGCTTATTAGGACGAGGAAATTCCCGCATAATAAATTTTGGTCAGACAGGTTGTCTGCTCTCAAACCCTGTCTCCTGATAAGATATTATCAATGACAATGCATGCCCAAAACTTCATTAGCAATTTTAATTTCGCCCCATCCTGTGATTCTGTGATGTCTCCCTGCCTCCAGTTGCTTGTGAAGTATGTGATTTATGTGACCCACACCCTATTCGTGCACTGCCTCCCCTTTTGAAAATCGCTCATAAAAACTTGCTGGTTTTACGGCTCGGGGAGCATCACGGAACGTGCTGATAAGTGATGTCTCCTCCGGACGCCCAGCTTTAAATTTCTCTCTCTTGTACTCTTGCCCTTTATTTCTCAAACAAGCTGAGACGCTTAGGAAATAGAAAAGAACCCATGATAAATATTGGGCATGGGGTTTTCCCCAATAGTGGCAGGAAGGTGGCTGAAGGTAGGAGGGGAACCTAAATGGGACATGGGAGGCATGGTTGGCACGAGCTCAGCCTGACCAGGACTCAGAGAGGTACATTGATTTGGTCGAAAGTCGTAGTACTTTTCCTGCCTGAGATTGGTGGCCTTTTTGCTGGGCTTTCTCAAGCAAGAAATATCCTCTTCTATTTCAGAATGATTCTGAATCATTAACCCAAGTCCTCCCAACTGCACTGATCTTGTCCCAGAGAGGCCCTGGGCTGTATTACCCAACTGATCACTAACCACAACCAGCTCTGCTCTCTCCTGGTTCCTGAAATCCCGGAGCAGATGGTGGTGGGGAGGAGGAGTCTGGAGACAACCCTCTACCAGAAGCCAAGAAAAAAGGGGAGTGAGGAGGAATAGAGGAAGTTATCTTGGTCCTGCGCCCACAGCCCCGAGGGTCCTCTTCCCTGTGAAGTCCAACGGTCGCCAACCAGATTTCCTGTTCCCTTAGCCCCACCAAGAACCTGAGGCTGCCCAGCGGGGTTGGCTGTAGAACGCAGGTTACTGTTGGATTGGGGGATGGCCAACTGAGGCCAATTGTGTCATTTTTACTCCAGGTCTCCCTTTCATCCTCCTGTCTTCCCTGGGGGCACTCTATTCCCCGCAGTTCCTGGGCTACCAGTTCCTGACTTTTGTTCCTTTTAAAGGAACCCTGGATAACCAATGTAACCAGAATTTCAGAGGGGTTAGTTGTGTGTATCCCCTGGGGACAGCACTGGTATAGGCACACAATGGTGAGCTGATAAACTTGGGTTGGAAGTGCTAAATTCAAAGGCTGGGGACAGGCTGGGCCCAGTGGCTCACATCTGTAATCCCAGCACTTTGGGAGGCTGAGGCGGGTGGATTGCTTGACGTCAGGAGTTCAAGACCAGCCTGGCCAACATGGTGAAACCCTGTATCTTACTAAAAATACAAAAATTAGCTGGGCATGGTAGTGGGCACCTGTAATCCCAGCTACTCGGGAGGCTGAGGCAGGAGAATCACTTGAACGATTGCACAGCAGCCTGGCAACAGACCAAGATAACGTCTCAAAAAAAAAAAAAAAAAAAGACAGGACAATGCTGGTCCCTCCTTTCCTGCCCCTTCCCCCCGTTTCAGGGGCCCCTCTGTGTGTACCTTCCAACCCCAGTGGGGGAGGAGAGAGAGTTCAGTCTCCAGGATCAGACCTTCCTCTGCCTCACCCCGCCCCCAGCTTACAGGACATAAAAGCGCAGATTGAGCTAAGAGGAGCTGCCAATATCAGGTGAGCTGTGGAGGTGGGGTCCTTGGAGACTGGATGACAGCAGCTGGAAGGGGATAAGGGTGCAGTGAGCCCCTCCCTCAAGGAGGTCTGGCTTTATCCAGAGGCAGGGCCCTCTGAGGTGGGGCTGAGGTAAAAAGGGGGATTGAGCAGCCCAGGAGAAGAGAGATGGGGGTTCCCTTCTTCCCTTCTCTCAGATGCACGGTGGACTCAGGACCTTGCTGGGCTGGGGGTATCACTGCAGAGATGAAGCTGCTTCTGGCCTTAGCAGGGCTCCTGGTCATTCTGGCCATGCCCCAACCCTCTGAAAGTGCTTCTCCAGGTAACAGTTCCCAAGGTGGGAGAAGATGGTGTGTTGGGGTGGTTGTGTTCCAGAGGCCCCTTTTCTCAGAGCAGGCCTTCTTAGCTCTGGGGCCTGATAGGGGGTTGGGGCCCATTCCTGACTTTGTGATCCCTGCTCTGGGCAGCTGTCCTGGGGGAGGTGGATACCTCGTTGGTGCTGAGCTGCATGGAGGAGGCCAAGCAGCTGGTGGACAAGGCCTACAAGGAGCGGCGGGAAAGGTGGGGCACGAGGCACTGCCCAGCTCTGGGCAAGGCTGTCCCAGGCCTTGCAGAGAAGGAGCAGACAGCAGGGAACTTGAAGGTGGGAGAGGGGCATTACGGGGACCCATGTGGACTCCCTTTCTGTATGTCTGTCCCTGTGTCTCTGGATGGGAGAAAAGTTTAAAAGCCATCCTTCCCAAAGCCTTGCCTGTCTGGACACCCAGGTCCATAACCTTTTTCTAAAAGGAAGCCTTCCTCCCACCCGTGGGCCCATCTGCATGGTCTTGCATGTCTGCCCCTGGGCTGGGGCTCTGCTGGGTGGGTCTGCACCCCTTCTCTGGCCCTCACTCCTTTCTCCAAGCAGCATCAAGCAGCGGCTTCGCAGTGGCTCAGCCAGCCCCATGGAACTCCTATCCTACTTCAAGCAGCCCGTGGCAGCCACCAGAACAGCGGTGAGGGCTGCTGACTACCTGCACGTGGCTCTAGACCTGCTGGAGAGGAAACTGAGGTCCCTGTGGCGAGGGTCATTCAACGTCACTGGTACTGTTGCCCATCCCACCCCAGGTCCCTGCTCCACTAGTGACTCCTCCTAGGGACCACAGCC
Organism: Piliocolobus tephrosceles; assembly: GCF_002776525.5. Classification (NCBI taxonomy): domain Eukaryota; kingdom Metazoa; phylum Chordata; class Mammalia; order Primates; family Cercopithecidae; genus Piliocolobus; species Piliocolobus tephrosceles. Next base: position 35,769,676 of record NC_045449.1, read on the forward strand.
ATCTCCCAGTGATCCCCTCAACTTCTTCCTCCAGGGAGTCTCAGGGGTCTCCAGGGCTCCTCAGCCTCAGGTTGCCTGGGATAGGAAGTGAGGCGGCTCAGCTTCCCCATTGCTCTTTCCCTCGGTAGATGTGCTGACGCCCGCCCAGCTGAATTTGTTGTCCAAGTCAAGCGGCTGCGCCTACCAGAACGTGGGGGTGACTTGCCCGGAGCAGGACAAATACCGCAACATCACCGGGATGTGCAACAACAGGTGCGGCTGGCAGGGGGTGGCTGCAGTACCCGGGCTCAGAGAGGCGTCCCGGATGCCTCAGGCTTCCTGGTGTCAGCGCCCTGTCATCCCCTTGAAGACGCAGCCCCACGCTGGGGGCCTCCAACCGTGAGTTTGTGCGCTGGCTGCCGGCGGAGTATGAGGACGGCTTCTCGCTTCCCTACGGCTGGACGCCCGGGGTCAAGCGCAATGGCTTCCCGGTGCCTCTGGTGAGCGCCGGGGGTCGGGGGGAGAGGGCAGAGGGGGCGAGGCCCAGCCAAGCGGTGCGCGGACCCAGGCGCCAGCTGACTCCGTGTCCGTAGGCTCGCGCTGTCTCCAACGCGATCGTGCGCTTCCCCACCGATCAGCTGACCCCGGACCAGGAGCGCTCACTCATGTTCATGCAGTGGGGCCAGCTGTTGGACCACGACCTCGACTTCACCCCTGAGCCGGCCGCCCGGGCCTCCTTCCTCACTGGCGTCAACTGCGAGATCAGCTGCGTGCAGCAGCCGCCCTGCTTCCCACTCAAGGTGGCCCTGCTTCCCGCCCACTGCCTAGGTGGGGAGAGGGGAGATTGTTTCTGGAAGGGGCCATCTCCTTTCTGTGCCCAGATTTCCTTTCCCAGCCGCTGAGGAAGGCTGGCCCTGCCTCCCCTCTGTCCAGAAGCACTGGCTGCTCAGCTGTGACCTGTCTCCTTCCTGTGCCTGGGTTCAGCCAGCTGGCAGCCAGGGCCGTCCATTTGCTCACTGCCTCTGGCAGGCCAAGGGAGAGACAGTTGTTCCCCCCTGGCTGACAGGAGTCCTGTTGGTGGAATCACTGGCTTTTTATTAGGTTGGGAGAGGGTTCTGGGAGGAGGACCTTCCCAGTGCCCCCCAAGCCTCCATGCTCAGTCCTGTTTCCTCCCCACTGAGGGGGCAGCCCCAACCCCCATCACAAAGAAGGAGAGAGTCTGGGGGTCTGGTCGGTGCCGTGCGATAGGGCTGGGAGTGGGCAAGGTAGTCAGGTACCTCGCTGAGTAGGCAAGGAGGAGGAGAGAAAGGAGAGAGTGCCTGAGAGAGGGAGAGAGACGGACAGGAGAATGTCAGGGCCAGAGGGAGAGCAGGCACAGCAGAGAGAAGGGGAGAGAGACAGGCGAGGCTTTAGAGAGGAAGGGTTGGAGGCCTGGCGGTGCCCAGACCCAGGGGCTGCCCAGGTTCCCAGTTCAGTGTTCTGCTCATTAACCCTGAAGCTCAGAGGCTGCTGCTGGTGGCGCCCTAGGCAGCGATCCTGTTCCGGCCTCCAGAGGCCTCTACAGCTTGAGGGTACCAGAGGTCCTGAGGGCAGGGGGAGAGCCACTTCTGCCTGGGCACCTTCCCTGCCCTCGGTGAGCCAGTCTAGCCTCTCTCTGTGCCTCAGATCCCGCCCAACGACCCCCGCATCAAGAACCAAGCCGACTGCATCCCGTTCTTCCGCTCCTGCCCGGCCTGCCCCCAGAGCAACATCACCATCCGCAACCAGATCAACGCACTCACGTCCTTCGTGGATGCCAGCATGGTGTACGGCAGCGAGGAGCCCCTGGCCAGGAACCTGCGCAACATGTCCAACCAGCTGGGGCTGCTGGCCGTCAACCAGCGCTTCCAAGACAACGGCCGGGCCCTGCTGCCCTTTGACAACCTGCACGATGACCCCTGTCTCCTTACCAACCGCTCGGCGCGCATCCCCTGCTTCCTGGCAGGTCAGCGTTGGGGTGGGGACCAGGGGTGGCATAGGAGGTGTTCCCTGTTGGAGCCACAGTGAGTCTGTTTGTGAGCAGCTAGTGGGTTTGTTCTTAGAGAGACTGTCCTCACCAGCCATTACTATCAACTTTGTGATATTAATCCAGTTGCCTTGGTAACAAGTCAGATGGAGCCAGAAAAGCAGAAAAGCAAACAACCTCTCCAACCCTAAGATGGAGACCCAGGGATGGACGAGGAGCCTCTCTCCATCAGTCCATTGCTTTCTCCGTCCCTCTTTTCCCTTCTGGACTCTGGAAGAGAGGCGAGTTGAGTCCCTCAGGAGCGGGGAACTAAAGGACAGAGAGGGCTGTGGTGCCCTTGCCCTCTAGAGCGACACTATCCAATGTGGTAGCCACTAGCTGCATGTGGCTATTTTAATTTTAGTTATTTTAAGTTAAACAAACCCCGCTTCTCAGCGGTGCTAGCCACATTTCAAATGCTCAATTGCCTTACAGTTTAGTGGCTCCCCCTAATGTGTGGTACAGATATAAAATATTTTCATCATCTCAGAAGGTTGAGTTGGACCATACTGCTCCAAAATATCCCCTCCTGCGCATCTTAATTGCCCATAATAAGAGATGATGGAATTTTAAATGTAAACAATTGGCAGTTTTGGAGACATGATTGGGGCAGTGATGGCAGCCATGACCAGACATTTTCCAGCGTTTTTTTTTTTTTTCCCCCTAAGACGGAGTCTCACTCTGTCACCCAGGCTGGAGTACAGTGGCACAATCTTGGCTCATTGCAACCTCTGCCTCCTGGGTTCAAGCGATTCTTCTGCCTCAGCCTCCTAAGTAGCTGGGACTACAGGCGCCTGCCACCATGCTTGGCTAATTTTTTGTATTTTTAGTAGAGACGGGATTTTACCATGTTGGCCAGGCTGGTCTCAAACTCCTGACCTCGTGATCCACCCGCCTTGGCCTCCCAAAGTGCTGGGATTACACGTGTGAGCCATTGTGCCTGGCCATTTTCCAGTGTTTTAAAATGTAAGCCCAATAGTGGACCTCAGGCCCTTTCCTCTGGCCTCCCTCTGCCTCCTCCTAATGGTTCCTGCTGGTCTCTCCCTGGCTGGGACCCTGGGAGGAGGCTCCAGGTTGGACTTCCTATAAGAGAGGCCCGACCTCTTCTGGCCTAGTTAGGCAAGGGCAGCCCTCCTTAGCCAGACTCAGCTGCCCCCAGCCTGGCTTTGATGAGTCTCATATCCCAAGCCTGGGTCATTATGACCTCTAGCTGCCCATGGATGGAGATGCTGCTCTCAGAGAATTTTCTTTCCACCAGCTTCTAGAGTTAGCAAGGACTGACCCTAGTGTCCTGACCCTAGCCCTCTGGGCCCTGCAGAGAAGAGTTGTGGGAAGACTAGGGGAACCAAGGGGGATCTGCTTAGTTTTTTTGAACAGTCTCAGGTGTGGATGCCACACATCTCATGTCCTAGCCCCTTCCCCTGGAGCAGGCTGCACCACTGGCATGTAGTAAAGGGCAGGGCTGACAACTCTGTTGAAACGGTAGTGGCTTTCTGGAATTCTGTGTTGAGAAGGATTCTGAGGTGGCATCCAATTTTAGCTGCATCAGACATGGGCGTGGACGTAGGCTGTGCTGACAGGCATGCTTCTTCCCAGACACTCCTTGGAATCAAGAGAATCAATGAACCAAGCAGTGTTCATAAGTCTCATACTTTGTACCAGGCACTGTGTTAAGCCCCATGTATCCATATGTGTGCTAGGAGGGAGGGTAAAATATAAAAAGGCACAAGCCTTGGTCCTGTGCTCAAGGAGCTCCCCGTTTCAGGTGCAGGAAAGTGGCACATCATGTGTTGGAAGTGATGCCTATTGAATGAGCATCCCCAACCAGCAGTGTCCCTGAGCTGAGGCAGAAGCTATTATTGTGGACTGCGGCATCAGGGCAGGCCTCCTAGAGGAGTGTAAATTGGGGATGGTGTAAAAAGATGGATGGGGAGGAAGGTTGAGTAGGAGGCATTTCAGGCCTTGGCTGGGGAGGGGGTTTCAGTGGAGCAAATCTTTTCTGGGATGGAGGACTCAGGAATGATAGTGGCTTTTGCCTCCCTAAGGGGACACCCGTTCCAGTGAGATGCCTGAGCTCACCTCCATGCACACCCTCTTACTTCGGGAGCACAACCGGCTGGCCACAGAACTCAAGCGCCTGAACCCTAGGTGGGATGGGGAGAGGCTCTACCAGGAGGCCCGGAAGATTGTGGGGGCCATGGTCCAGGTAGGCTGTCTTGAGCACTGGGCTCACGGGATCCAGATGTGCCCCTGCAACATCCTAGCTGTGTGACCTTGGGCAAGTTCCTAACCCACCTGAGCCTTGCCTTCTTCATCCGTGAGGTTATAAGGATTATAATACATATATGAAAACACCTTTCAGATAGATAGTAAGTGCTTGACAAAGGCTCCTTCCCTTCCCTCTCCTTCGCAGGTTTGCTCCCTGCAGTCTTCTTTCCTGTGGGTCTGTTGTTGGTGTTGAGAGGGTTGAATGTCTGACTTAGTGCCTGAGTAGCTGTTCAGTAAATTCTTCTTCCTTCCATCTCACTGTTGCTCTTAGCTCCTTTACCCACTCACATCTTTTTAAAATTAAAAAAATTATAGGGCCAGGCGCGGTGGCTCATGCCTGTAATCCCAGCACTTTGGGAGGCCAAGGCGGGTGGATCACGAGGTCAGGAGATCAAGACTATCCTGGCTAACACGGTGAAACCCGGTCTCTACTAAAAATACAAAAAATTAGCCGGGCATGGTGGCGGGTGCCTGTAGTTCCAGCTACTTGGGAGGCTGAGGCAGGAGAATGGCATGAACCTGGGAGGCAGAGCTTGCAGTGAGCTGAGATGGTGCCACTGCACTCCAACCTGGGCAACAGAGAGAGACTCCGTCTCAAAAATAAATAAATAAATAAAATTTAAAAATTATTATTATTATTTTATTTTTATTTTTTGATACAGCGTCTTACCCTGTTGCCCAGGTTGGAGTGCAGTGGTGCGATCTTGGCTCACTGCAATCTCCACCTGTCAGGCTCAAGCCATTCTTCCATCTCAGCTTCCTGAGTAGCTGGGATTTCAGGCACGCACCACTATGCCCGGCTAATTTTTGTATTTTTTATAGAGACGGGATTTTGACATGTTACCCAAGGTGGTCTCAAACTCCTAGGCTCAATTGATCCGCCCTTTTTGACCTCCCAACGTGCTGGGATTACAGGCATGAGTCACTGTGTCCGGCCCACTCACCTCTTCTTTTCAGCTCTGTCATAATCCACCCAACATCCTTAGCCTCATTTACTCCTGGGGCAATGTTCCCGGTTCTGTCTCAACATCTGGTGCTTCATTGCCCCCACCTTCTCCCTCAGAGACAGATGCAGACACACACACACACACACAAACACACACACACACACACACACACACACTCCTAGATTCTGGAGGAGAGAGTTTCCGGTGCTAAGGGTGAGTTTTTGATTTGCACTAAGAACTCAAGTGAAATTCATTTACACTCCAAAAGAACTTCTAGAATCTAGAATGTAGAGTGAGACTGTTCCATGTCTTCACTTTTCACAGGAAAATCATGCCAGATGGTCCTTCATTCCTTCCTGCCTCCCTGTTTTCCACAAACCTAAACTGAGCCTTACTGTGGGCAGGCACTTGGTGGGCACTATGAAGAATTTCAACAACTTCAATTTCCCTTGCTCTCAAGGACTTTATAAGATAGTTGCAGAAATGACAGATTAATAACGTGAGGACAAGGAAGTTATCACAATGACTAAAAAAAGTGATTTGCTATTTAGTCCTCTAAGGCAGAGGGCAATATAATTATCCTTAATGTACCTTTGAGGAACTCAGACTCGGAGAGGTTAATGACTGGTCCAAGGTCACCCAGCTAGCAAGCAGTAGGACTCTATTCATGCCTCTCAGTGCTACTCTGTTAGGCCCAGTTCCAGTATTGTGGGAGGTTATTCCCTGACCATAGAGGGATGGGAGGGATTCCCCAAGCCAAGAGCAGGCAGAGACTCTGGCCCTCCTGTGCTGCCAGGCGGCATTTGCAGTGGAGGAGTGGCTAGAGAGGCCATTCCAAATGACTTGTCTTTAGATCATCACTTACCGGGACTACCTGCCCCTGGTGTTGGGGCCAGCGGCCATGAGGAAGTACCTGCCCAGGTACCGTTCCTACAATGACTCAGTGGACCCACGCATCGCCAACGTCTTCACCAATGCCTTTCGCTACGGCCACACCCTCATCCAACCCTTCATGTTCCGCCTGGACAATCGGTACCAGCCCATGGAACCCAACTCCCGTGTCCCCCTCAGCCGGGTCTTTTTTGCCTCCTGGAGAGTAGTGCTGGAAGGTAAGCGGGACCTAGGCCAGGAGCGAGTGGGCTGGCAGCTAAAGGTGGGGTGGGGGTCACCTTGGCTCTAGGGAGCTAGGGTTGGGAGCAATCTGCTTTCCTCCCATCTTGGAGATCTGGTCTGACTCTCCAGCCTCAGTTCCCCTGACTCTGCTTCCATATCTGATAATAAAGAGTGGGAGTGGGGATGGCTCTCAGAGGTAACTGGCTGCTTCCTATGTGTTGTGGCTTGCTGTGACCCAGGATGCCAGGGCCTGGGAGCATCGCAATCTTGCAAGTCTAAATGGCATAATCTCCTGAGATCTATATGTCCCTGGATCATGTAGTGACTGGTGAGGACCTGCTCACTGGAGCCACCTTGGTACCAGGCACTGCATGTGCCCAGCCCTCTTCTCGAATACTCCTGACCTTACTTGGACTTTTCCCTGACTCCAATCTGAGCTCTGATACTGATCCAGATACTTCCTTCCCCTGAGCTGGCTCCTCTGGTCCCCAGGTGGCATTGACCCCATCCTCCGGGGCCTCATGGCCACCCCTGCCAAGCTGAATCGTCAGAACCAAATTGTAGTGGATGAGATCCGGGACCGATTGTTTGAACAGGTCATGAGGATTGGGCTGGACCTGCCTGCTTTGAACATGCAGCGCAGCAGGGATCACGGCCTTCCAGGTGAGGGGCTGCAAGAGTCTCCCCTGACACTCTCCTCCCCTGAGCTGCCTCCTAGGTAGCCCATCACTCCTCTTCCCACTCTACGGCCCCTGCCCTCTCCAGAGCATATTAGAGGCACTTTGCTCTCAGGAAGTAGTCTGAGACCTGGCCCCTGCCTTTCCCTGGACCCATCTGATCAATTTCCAGCTCCTCTCAGCCTCCTTTTGCATGCTGTAATTCTCATCTTAGGGGCATCATCATCATAATGATAACCCACAGTCTGAAAATCTGTCTCTGTCATCATTTCATTTTGCTTCATTGTACGTTAACTCTGGGGGAAGAGATTATTGTTGCCTTCATTTTACTGATGAGGCAACTGAGGCTTGACGAGATTCAGAAGCTGGACAGGTTCTTTAGTCAAGTCAGTGGCAAAGCTGAAATTTGAAGCCAGATTAGCCTAACCCCAAAGCCTGTGCCTATGTTAAGGGGTAGCCCATGTGGCTGAGGCTCCTAGACACATTTCACCTCCCATGGGTCAGAGACAGACACATTGTGCTGCTCTGGAGCGGGACAAGGAGATGTCCCTATTCTGGGACCCAGCAGGAACTGTGGCAATTTAGGGTTTGCCTTATGGTAGATGGGCAAGAGAAAGACAGTGATGGTCTTAGAGAGGCCCAGTTGTGCTCCTTGGTCGGAGCCAAAGGTTCAGGGTTCCCTGATGTGAGGTCCTTCCCTCCCTCTATGACCTTGGTTGTGTTGGGAAGGTGGGTTTTCTGGGCTGCTGGCAGATATGTGAATCTTCCCGGCTGTCTCCAACGATGTCCCCACCTTGAGGCAGAGGGACCTGCCCACAGCCACCTGTCCCCTCCCCTACGCAGGGTACAATGCCTGGAGGCGCTTCTGTGGGCTCCCGCAGCCCAACACGGTGGGTGAGCTGGGCACGGTGCTGAGGAACCTGGGATTGGCGAGGAAACTGATGGCGCAGTATGGCACACCCAACAACATCGACATCTGGATGGGTGGTGTGTCTGAGCCCCTGGAGCGCAACGGCCGCGTGGGCCCACTCCTCGCCTGCATCATCGGCATCCAGTTCAGGAAGCTCCGGGATGGTGATCGGTGAGGAGGGGCAGGCGGCGTGGGCCGCTGGGTGGCTGTGGGCCTATCCCTGACTCTCAGAGCCCAAATTTCCTCCCGTCAGGTGAAGGACTGGAGGGAGTCAGTGATTTTCCAGTGTGTTCCAGGAATCCTCCAGATGCCCTGGAGTGCCTCTAATGTGCCCTGAACCTGTTGGGGTGCAGCAAGGAGAGACCTGGACCCCTGGTTGTAAAGGGAGGAAGATAAAAAATGCCACCCTTAGCTTCTTATTCCCGTGGGTTTCACTGTGCAACCACGGGGGTGTCAGCCACCAGTGGGCAGTCCCCTCCCAGCTTTCCCACAGCTCCCCTTAGTGTCATTTCATCGTGGTCCCGACGTCTTCATGTCTAGTTCTTGCTTAGCCTGTACTGCACCTTTGGGAAAATTAGAAAAAGGTGCCCCTCTCTGGGTGGATGAATTATAAACCACCCCCAAGATTCTCTCCCACTCCTGTGGATGCAGCCCCTGGCCTGGGCACAGGGCTTCAGGAGTGTGTGGGCCCGGGTCCCCCTCCAGCGTGGTGCTCTGGAGGCCACCGGGCTAGGGATAAGGGAAAGGCCACTGGGCAGCTGTGCTTTACCCTGCACAACAAGTGGAACATCACTTGTGTGAAAGCCCCTGAACTGCCCAAGGGCCTGGGGCCCTCCTGTGCTGCCAGGTGGCATTTGCTGTGGCCTTGTTATATCCAGGGAGCAGCACAAGCCCACCGATGCCCTGCCAGCCCAGAATATCCTCAGGCACAGTGTCCAGGGGTGTTCCCCATGCAGGTTTTGGTGGGAGAACGAGGGTGTGTTCAGCATGCAGCAGCGACAGGCCCTGGCCCAGATCTCCTTGCCCCGGATCATCTGCGACAACACGGGCATCACCACCGTGTCTAAGAACAACATCTTCATGTCCAACTCGTATCCCCGGGACTTTGTCAACTGCAGTACACTTCCTGCATTGAACCTGGCTTCCTGGAGGGAAGCCTCCTAGAGGCTAGGTAAGGCGGTGCAGCAGTGAGGGGTATATCTGGGCTGGCCAATTGGAACCACGGCCAATTGGAACCATCTGGGCTGGCCAATCTCCTTGCCCTAGGTGAGCCCAGCCCTGTTCTGGGTGCAGCTGAGAAAATGAATGACTAGACATTCATTTGTGTGCTCATGTATCTGCAAAGCATATAAATTGGCATTTCATGTATGTGTGTTGCCTGAACATGGGAAGTATTTCATGGGTTATGTGTATGTGCCATTTATGTGAGTGTGTGTTTGTGCCGATGAGAATACTGAGTATGTGGAAGGCAGCAGAACGGACTGGTGAGGCGCACAGCTCAGGAATTAGACTGCCTGGGTTCCCATCCTAGCTCTGTGGCTTGCTAGCTATGTGAACTTGAGCAAATTACCCTCATTAAATAAGAGTTTTCTTCCTTGTAGATTACATCTGTCATGGTTTCTTGGAGGGCCCACTTGTATCCTCTTGTTCTTCATTTATTGAGCACCTACTACATGCAAGGCACTGTACTGGGCATGAGAAACATATAGAGACAAGAAAGAGATACCAAGATGCCATCTGTGTCTCCGTTAGCAGAGCTGGACCAGTGGTGCCCTGGAGGGATGAGCCAGCCGCAGCTGGGCTCTGTGGTTGACTTATAGGCCCAGACAGCCAGGCTCAGGCCATGGCTCCCCTTTTTCTTCCTCACCCTGATTTCTTGCTTATTCACTGGAGTCCTCCTGAAGAGGAACTGGGCCTGTTGTACTTTCTGTACCATTTATTTGCTCCCAATGTTTACGATAATAAAGGCACTACCGATGGGGACCTCCACTCTGTCTGTGTCTGAGGAGGAACTGGCACTTTTGCAGAGATTTACTCTGGGCTCTGCACTTGAACCAGTGTGGTCTGTGCTCAGGGCCCTGTGTTTCTGAACTGAGGGTGAGGGTGTCGGGGAGTTTTCCTTTGACATCTGTACGTGCAGGTCAGTCATCTCTTGGAAACATGGAGTGCAGGGCACGCGGTGCAGACCCTCCTCCCTCACCTCCGCCCCTGCCACCCTGCAGGGAACTGTGGTCACCAAGCCCTCATGTTTGTTAATTGCTCTAGCAAATGTTTGCTATGTATTCACTCTGTGTCAGGCCTGTGCCAGAGGCTAGGAAGTGGAGGGGACAAAATGCTGTGTGGTAGGAGAGAAAGTGCAGGGACCTGGTGAGGAGGCAGGCCCTTTCCCAATGAGAGGGGCCCTGCATCCTGCATCCTGGCAGCCTGGCACAGGGGTTCAGAGGCCCTCAAGACAGTAGACTCCTTCTCACTTATGGTGCACATGGCCCCTGGAGCAGTGAGAGCAGATGGCTGGGCCCAGAGAACAGGGCCAGCACTGAGGGAGGGGAAGGAGTATATTTCCCTAGTAGTCTTGCCTGGAGCTTGAACCCTGCATCTGACTGGAGGACTCCCTCCCTCTCTCCTTCCTTCTCAAATGTGGGGAGGGGCTGGAAGTGGTGTAGGATAGTGGAGTCTAATGTACTCATGGGGCCCTTGGTAACGTTAGGACCTCACTGTGGTAAGCAGCAGCATAAATACTGCTTGTCCTCATTTCCACGATGAGGAGAGGGCTGCTCAGAGGGGTGAAGCAACTCGTCCAAGGCCTTGAAGAAGCAACTTGTCCAAGGCCTGGCAGTGCCAGGCTGCAGCTGAGGTCATCCGGCTCCTGGGCTCTTCCCACAGGATGACTGGGTGTCTCCCACTCCCACCCCACCAGTCGGGGGATCTAAAGGCCCTGGCTGGGCTAATCTTTCCCAGGGGGTCATTTTAAAAGAAGAACATATGAATATGTATTGGGCAGAAGCTCAAGGAATGTTCTGGAAGTGCCCCTTCAGAGACATCACAGGATGCCAGGACCACTCTAGAAGACAGTATTTCTCAGAAGGGCCACTGGAAATGATATTAGCTTCAGCTGTGGGGGACCCAGGCTTGGTTTTCCTTCCTGTTTTATCCCTTGGCACCGCCACGTACCATCCCCCCGACGCCCTCTCTCTTGCTACTCCACAGCCAGTGCTTCTTTTCCCCAGGAGCCCCCTGCCCCTCCCCTTTCTTTGAGAGCTCTTAGAAATCCCACCAAACCATCCCCTCTCACCCCAAGACCCATGTACACGCCATCTCAGTGGTAAGACGTGTATGGCCTATAAACATCTAGTTACTTATTTGGCAGTGATTCCAAAGTCCGCTTTGCATCTTTAGTCAGTCATCAGATGTTTTTGAGCACTTCTAATGTGCTGTGCACCGTGCTAGGTGCCACGGGGAACCCTCGGAGGCAGGCTGACGTCCTGGACTAGGGAGCTTACAATCTAGGTGAGAGGACAGGAGGAAAGATAAAGGTCAAGGGCCAAGACTTGTGGAGGGAAGAGGACAGGTAACATTCAGCAAGCTGGAGCAGAAGCGCACCTCAGAGGGGCTAAGTCTTGACAGAAAGGAGAAGCCACAGGAGCCGAGTGTAAGAGCTGGGAGGGCTGAGGCAGTCACCCTGAGGCCTCTGTTCACCCGGGGGTGTGAGCAAGCTGTTCACCCGGGGGTGTAGAGAAGCCCAGCTACAAAGAAGGGCTGGGACTTGGGTGTGGAGCTCTAAGGGACCAGGTCATTGAACTTGCTTGAAATGGCCCTGTGGACCAAAGGAAACTTTTCTGTGCAGTGCAGGCGGTATTGGAGCCCAGGCCCCTAATTCTTCACTGAGGCCCAGGGTGACAGGTCCAGCTTGTTGATGGCTGAGCAATCCACGAAGTCATAGGGGTAGCTGTTGGCCCGGAATGGGTCCCGTGGGACCTTGGTGATGCGGGTGTTGTCACAGACAAGGCGTGAGAAGGACATTTTCCGTAGAGAGTCCTTCTGCTCCTTCGTGAAGACCCCAGGGTTTTCCCACCAGAACCTGCAGAGACAGAAGTAGAGTCACTCCACAGTCTGGCCGCTGGCCCCTCCCCACTGTGTCACAGGGGAAGGAAAGGGTCACCGGAACCATGAAAAGCCCTACTCACGCTGAGATCTGGAGTCAGTGCTTATGCAGGACGTTGGGACACCCCTCTTGGAGAAGGGCCTGCCCTTCCCTCCCTGGCTGAGGACGCACTTGCCTGTCTCCATCGCGGATCTGCTGGAACTGCCTGCCCAAGAGGCAGGCCAGGAGAGGCCCCACCCGACCCCTTTCCATCAGCGGCTCAGCAATGGCCCCTATCCAGATGTCGATGTTGTCAGGGGTCCCGTAGAGACGCAGTAACTTCTTGGCCAGCATCTTGTTCTTCAGCACTGTGTTCAACTCCTCTAGTGTCTGCGGCTGTGAGAGGTCGCAGAAGGCTCTCCAGGAATTGTACCCTAGGGTGGAGAGGCTGAGGCTGTCTCATCCCAGGGACTTCCTGTTCACAGCCCCCTTTGGAGCCATGTCCACTCCAGCTCTATCAGCCCTGGAAAGTCTGGTCTTACAGCCTTTGGGATGGGGAAGGAGGCAATCCGTTGTTTTTTATTTGCACTTCAATCTTGAGGGGGCTAGTTGGTTAAGTCCTATGTAACCACTAAGTAATCATGAAAGCTATGTGGTACTTACTATGAGTTCAGGCACTATTCTAAGCACTGTGCAAATATGTAACTGAAGAACAGAAATGTTAACTAATTTGCCCAAAGTCCTGTAACTAGTAAATGGCATAGGTGGGATTTGAACTCAGGCAGTCTGGTTCTCAATTAAACTGCCTTTCATGGGGACAAAAGAAAGGTCTAACAGTCACTGGTTTCTCTCTAGTTTTCTTAATGTTTTCAGGGCTTTTAAACTGTTTTTAAAGTTAGTTGGTGATCTCTTTTTCATTTAAGGAATGCCAAGATAGTACCAGATATATGCTCTTTTCTCTGCATCAGGGGAAATGGAAGATTCTGCTTCATAGAGGAACAAAGTGGGTTTTAGAAATGGCCTGGGGCTGGACATGGTGGCTTGCACCTGTAATTCCAGTGCTTTGGGAGGCCAAGGTGGGAGATTGCTTGAGGCCAGGAGTTCGAGACCAGCCTGGGCAACATAGCAAGACTATGTCTATATTTAAAAAAAAAAAAAGCTGGGCATGTGGCACACCTGTAGTCCCACCTACTTGGTAGTCTTAAGCAGGAGAATTACTTGAAGCTAGGAGTATGAGGCTGCTGTGAGCTATGGTTGCACCACTGTACTCTAGCCTGGGCAACAGAGCAAGACCCTGTCTCAAAAAAAAAAAAAAAAAAAAAAACCCAAACGAAAAAAACTGGCCTGACTTTTGTTTCAGAATTGATCTGATGATCAGATCCTCAGGGTTATAGAAGAGAGTCTCCAGGAGCCCTAGAAAGTTAGCTAAAATTTTCCCGGTGCAGGCCAGACTTCAGACCCACTCACCAGGTTGCCCATGGTCGCGGCAACGCTGTGTGTTGATGGCAGCCAGGTCAAAGCCATGGATCCTGTGAGTTGGCTGGAAAAGCTTGTTGCGCAGCTCTCCAGTCATCATTTTATTCTGTTTCATCAGCTTGGATTTCTTGGCCAGCAGGCCCCGCACCAGAGGATCAATTCCACCTGTGAAGGGAGACCCAGAAGCCACGCTTAGGATGGGGGCAGGGTGGGAACATCATCCATGGCTTGCCTCTGCCTCCACCAGACATTTTCTCTTGGTTGAATGTGGGTCAGCTGGATATCCCAGGCTGGAAGGAGGGAGAGAAGAGCACAGTGCAGCCTGAAGGGTATGCTCAGGGAGACAGGGGCATCCAGATTGTCTGCTGTGGGGGTGGGCAGAAAGGGGCATTCATGGGATGATGGCATGAATATAAACATTGAGATAGTTTTTGGCCATGCATGGTGGCTCATGCCTGCAATCCTAACACTTTGGGAGGCCAAGGTGGGAAGATTGCTTGAACTCAGGAGTTTGGGATCAGCCTGGACGACATGGCAAAACCCCGTCTCTAAAAAGAAGGCAAAAAAATTGGCTGGGTATGAGGGTGTGTGACTTGTAGTCCCAGCTACAAGGGAGGCTGAGGGAGGAGGATCACGTGAGCCCAGGAGGTCAAGGCTGCAGTGAGCCGAGATTGTGCCATTGCACTCCAGCCTGGATGACAGAAGGAGACCCTGTCTCAAAAAAAAAAAAAAAAAAAAGAGATATTTTTAAAGCCCTAGTTCATGGAGTCAGCTTTTTCTTCCATATGTTCGGCTGAGGAACATTGCATAATGGGAAAAGGTTACATAAATCTCAAGGAAATGGCCTTGACTTGTTAGGCTTTAAGTAAAGTTAATTTCAACACAACATAGCCTAGGGATAAAGGAAAGTTGGGTCCAACCTCTGGCACCTCTATGAAGTGAAAAACTGTAGAGGAGATAAAAGAGCAATGTATTTACCAAACCCACGAACTCTTTCTGTAGGAGTCAGAGCCTAGGGCGGGGGAAGGAGGTAGGGAAATCCCAGTCACCTTAGAAGCCAAGAGGAAAGAAAGAATAACTAATACTTATTGATCACCTCCTGTGTGTCAGGAACCATTGTAGGGTGCTCCACATGTATATCTCATTTAATGTTTTGGATAGCCTCGTGAGATGGGTACTATTATTGTCTCCATTTTATAAATGAGGAAACTGAGGCTCCGTGAGGTGAATTCACTCGCCCAAGGTCATGTAAAAGTGCTTGGAATCTGACTTCCAAGGCAAGTTTCCCTACAATAGGCTGCAGAGTGGGAGACCCAGGTGACAGTACTTCCCTGAAAGGGCATACCATCTTTGACCATCCTCCAAGTGTTGAAGAAGAGGGTGTGGAGGGGGAGTTCTGGTTCTGGCCCCCATGGCTGATAATTCTCATCCAGGCGGAACACAGAAGAGGGGACCTCCAAGTGGCCAAAGCGGAAGGCGAAGGTGAAGACATTGGAAATTCTGGGATCCACAGATTCATTGTAGCCTTGATATGGGGGTATCCACTTCTGCATGTAGTCACCTAGCAAAATGGGCAGGTAGTCCCTAAAGGTGATAATCTGGAGGGAGAATAAAATCAAGAGGAAAGGGTGTAAGAAGGCTGAAACCTCTGCAGAGGGAGGCTGTGAAAGAGCTGCAGCCAAGAGTGATGAGCTGTTGAAAATCAAGGATGGCAAATGGATATCATATGTGCCCAGTCCCATTACTATGATCATAGCAGACATTGCTAATCAATCATGACATTTTTTCTGTTGATCTCTTACAATTTGTCTCAACATAGGCTCTACTAATCAGTCATTTGAATTTGGCATATGAAACGTACTCTCTTTGTCATCTTTGCACTAAGTTTATGACCTTGATGCTAAAGTGACAGTCTTTGTGTGTCACTTTAATGTAACAATATCAGGGCAAGAGGAATAATAAACCACAGGAATGATTCAGGGGCAACTGAGGAAAGTTCATCCAATCTCCAATTCTGAAAGAAATACAGCAGAATGGAAAGACTGGTTTCTGGTTTTCTTTTACATAAAAACACAATGAACTACCACAAATAAAAAATCTTCAGAAAAGAAAAATGCCTCCACATAACCTAATAATTATATTAATTTTTATTCCTGTAGTCTTTGCCTATATGTTACCCACTTTTACATAGTTACAATCCTACAGAATGCATACCTGTGTATTCTGCTTTTTCACTTCATGTTTTCCACATTTCTATCTAGCTTTCACAGTGAAGCCCTGTGTCTCTTTGCTCTTAACCCAGTGCCATAAGGAGCTCAGGTGCAGCGGTTCCTGTTCCCCTAGAAGGTTGCTCAGCAACAGCAGCCAGTCGGGGAAGTACTTTCCTGCCTTGCAGACAGCACCAGCAGGGATTGAGTGGGAAGCCCCCAAACACCAGAAGAGTGAAGTAGACCAGAATAGCATTGCAAGGCTCAGGAAACTAAGGTTTGGTGGACCTAAAGCCCACAAAAGCAGTCCAGAACCTACATGCTAAATCTAAACAGGGTAACTATGTGCTAAAATAGAAGTGCTTTTTACTTTCTTTTTTTTTTTTTTTTTTTTGACAGGGTCTCACTTTGTCACCCAGGCTGCAATGTAGTGGTGCCATCTCAGCTCACAGTGGCCTTGACCCTGGTTTAAGTGATCTTGCCTCAGCACCCCCAACCAGCTGAGACCACAGCTGCATGCCACCAAGCCCGGTTAATTTTTGTATTTTTAGTAGAGACGGGATTTCACCATGTTAGCCAAGCTGGTCTTGAACTCCCGACCTCAGGTGATCCATCCACCTGGGCCTCCCAAAGTGCTGGAATGACAGATGTGAGCCACTGTGCCTGGCCAAAAATAGAAAATTTAAATAGGATCAAGGGTCTCCTAATATAGTAACCAAAATGTCTAAGATACAAATGAAAATCCCTCATAATACCAAGAACCAGAAATGCCACGTTTTTAGTAAAAAGGACGATCAACTGATGCCAAGGCTGACGTGAATCACATGCTATAATTATCTGATAAAATTTTAAAGGCAGCCATTATAAAAATGCTTCAATAATCAATTATAGATTCTCCTGAAACAAATACAATATCACAGCAAAGAAGTAGAAATTATAAAAAAGAAACAAATCAAAATTACAGAATTGAAAATACACTAACTGAAATTTTTAAAAAGCTTGAATGGACTCAGTAACAGAGTAGGAATGACAGAGGAGAGAATTGGAGACAGATCAACAGAATTTACTCAATCTGAACAGCAGAAAGAAAATAGACTTTAAAAATTGCTCAAACAAACCAGAGCCTCCGGGTTCTATGAGACCATAACAAAAGATCTGGCATTCTTATCAATGGAGTCCCAGAAATAGAGGAGAAAGGGGGTGAAACTGAAAAAGCATTTGAATAGTGCCTGAAAATTTCTCAAAATTGGTGAGAGGCACACATTTACAGATTCAAGAAAATGAATGAATCCCAAACAGGATAAACATAGTGAAATTCACTCCAAGGCATATGATTAAATTTCTGAAAACCAAAAGTATTAAAATAGTCAAAGAGAGATGACACAGTACCTATAAAGAAACACCAATTCAAATAATGGTAAATGGCTGGGCGCAGTGACTCACGCCTGCAATCCCAGCACTTTGCGAAGCCGAGTTGGGTGGATCACCTGAGGTCAGGAGTTTGAGACCAGCCTTGCCAACATGGCAAAATCTCGTCTCTACTAAAAATACAAAAAGAATCAGGTGTGGTGGTGCGTATCTGTAATCTCAGCTACGCGGGAGGCTGAGGCAAGAGAATCGCTTGAGCCCGGGAGGCGGAGGTTGCAGTGAGCTGAGATGTCACCACTGCACTCCAGCCTGGGTGACAGAGCGAGACTCTGTCTCAAAGAAACAAAAACAAAACAAAACAAAACAAAAAAAACAAATATCGGTGAAGCTCTCGTCTGAAACCATGGAAGCCAGAGGAAGTGGTGCCACATTTTTCATGTGCTGAAAGACAAAAACTGTCAACCCTGAATCCAATAGCTGGTGAAACGATTCTTCAGGAATAAAGAGGAAAAAAAGACGTTCTCACACAAAGGAAGACTCAGAGAATTTGCTGCACACAGACCTATCCTTAAACAATGGCTAAAGGAAACTCTCTAAACACGAAGAACGGTAACAGAAGAAGGACAGGACCCTCAGAAAGGAAAGAAGAATAATGTCATGGGTAAAAATAGAAGTAAACATCAATTCTTTTCCACCTCATGATTTTTTTTTTCATTATATTTTATGGTTGACGCACCATCTGATGTGGTATAAAATGTACTTAGAAGAAATGCTTCAGACAATTATATTTCAAAAGTGAGGAAAGTGAAGGGACCAAATGGAAGTAAGTTTTCTACATGTCACTTGAAATGATAAGGCACGACACCAATAGGTTGATACATCGTAAATCCATATCTCTATCTCTATCTTTATTTCTATATCTGTCTAGCTATCTATCCTGAGAACAACCACTAAGAAAATTATACAAAGCAATATGTGATCAACTGGACCTTTAAAAAATGTTCAATTAACCCACAGGAAGGCAAGAAAAGCAGTATTAGAGGAACAAGAAACAGAAGGAACAAACAGAAAGTAAATAATACAATGAGAGCTATTGGAAATGTAATACCTAACATGTTAATAATTACTTTAAAGATAATTTAAAAGTAATGATTACTAAAGGTCAGAGATTGGCAGAGTATATTTCTTTTCCTTTTTTTTTTTAAGTGACCCAACCATATGCTGTCTAAAAGAAACTCACTTCAAACATAATGACATAGGTAGGTTGAAATTGATGGAATAAGAAAGATCATGGAGACATCAATTTTTAAAAGCAGGAGTGACTATATTAATATCAGATAAAATTGACTTCAGGGGACAAAAGTGGAAATTACATAATGAGAAAAGGATCTATCCATCAAGAAGATGAAGCAGTCCTAAATGATAGGGATCAAACAACAGCACTTTAAAGCTTTAAAATACACTAAGCGGCCAGGCGTGGTGGCTCAAGCCTGTAATCCCAGCACTTTGGTAGGCTGAGACGGGCGGATCACGAGGTCAGGAGATCGAGATCATCCTGGCTAACACGGTTAAACCCCGTCTCTGCTAAAAAAAAAAATACAAAAAACTAGCCGGGCGAGCTGGTGGGCGCCTGTAGTCCCAGCTACTTGGGAGGCGGAGGCAGGAGAATGGCGTAAACCCAGGAGGCGGAGTTGCAGTGAGCTGACACGCGGCCACTGCACTCCATCCTGGGCGACAGAGCGAGACTCCGTCTCAAAAAAAAAAAAAATACATGAAGCAAAA
Organism: Piliocolobus tephrosceles; assembly: GCF_002776525.5. Lineage (NCBI taxonomy): Eukaryota > Metazoa > Chordata > Mammalia > Primates > Cercopithecidae > Piliocolobus > Piliocolobus tephrosceles. The sequence goes on from NC_045449.1 coordinate 35,788,528, forward strand.
CCTGATAGGACTGGAAGAAGAAATAGGCAAATTCTCCTTTATAGCGAGGGATTTCAACCCCTGACTGTTAGTAAATGGGAGAATTACTAGACAGAAAATTAGCTGGAGTACAGAACTGAATAGCACCATCAACCAACAGATCCAATCGACATTTACAGAGCATTGCATTCAACAACAGCAAGATACACATTATTTTTAAGAACTCATAGAATAGTCAACAAGATAGTCCACAGCAGGGTTTTATAAAACAAATCTTAACAAATTTAAAATAATTGAAATCACACAGAGTATAGTTTCTGATCATGATGGAATCAAACTAGAAATCAATAACAGGAAGGCAACAGGAAAATCTACAAACACTTGGAAATTAAATAACACACTTCTAAATTATACATAGGTTAAAGATGAAGTCTGAAAGGAAACTTAAAAAATACACACTGAATGAAAATGAAAACACAATATATCAAAATTTGTGGGAGGCAGTCAACTCAGTGCTAAGAGGGAACGTTATAGCACTAAATACATTAGAAAATAGAAAAGATTGCAAATCAGTCATCTAAGTTTCTACTTCAAGAAACTCAAGGGGCCGGGCGCGGTGGCTCAAGCCTGTAATCCCAGCACTTTGGGAGGCCGAGACGGGTGGATCACGAGGTCAGGGGATCGAGACCATCCTGGCTAACACGGTGAAACCCCGTCTCTACTAAAAAATACAAAAAACTAGCTGGGTGTGGCAGCAGGCGCCTGTAGTCCCAGCTACTCGGGAGGCTGAGGCAGGAGAATGGCGTAAACCCAGGAGGCGGAGCTTGTAGTGAGCTGAGATCCCGCCACTGCACTCCAGCCTGGGCCACAGGGCGAGACTCCGTCTCAAAAAAAAAAAAAAAAAAAAAAAAGAAACTCAAAAAAGAAGAGCAAAATAAATCCAAAGCAAGCAGAATAGTCTAAAGGATAAAAATCATACGATTCTATCAATTGATGCAGAAAAACCATTTGATAAAGTTCAACATCTATTCATGATAAGAACTCTCAGTACACTAGGAATGGAGCAGAACTTCCTCAATTTCATAAAGGGCAACTACAAAACATTTATAACTAATATTATACTTAATAGTGAAAGATTGAATACTTTCTCAATTGGGAAGACAAGGATGCCTGCTTTCTTACTATGTGCATTTAATATATTATTGGAAGTTTGAGCCACTAGGAAGTTCTAGGAATTGACACGTAATAAGGCAAGAAAAAGGAAGAAAAATCATATAGATTAGAAAATAAGAAATACAACTGTCTTTATTGGCATATTACATGATTACCTGTGTAGAAAATGCAAGCAATCTCCAGCAGAATGCCTAGAACTAATTGAGTTTAGCAAGGTCACAGGATACAAAATCAACACATAAAAAAAAAAATAAATTATATTTTCATACACTGATAAAATAAGTAGAAACTGCAATAAAGCTGTAATACCATTTATAATTCCTCCAAAAAAAAATGAAATACTGGACCGGGTGTGGTGGCTCACGCCTGTAATCCCAGCACTTGGGGAGGCTAAGGCGGGCGGATCACGAGGTCGAGATTGAGACCATCCTGGCCTCAGAGATGGTGAAACCCCATCTCTACTAAAAATACAGAAATTAGCTGGGCGTGGTGACAGGCGCCTATAATTCCAGCTACTCAGGAGACTGAAGCAGGAGAATCACTTGACCCTGGGAGGTTGCAGTGAGCCGAGATCGCGTCACTGCACTCCAGCCTGGTGACAGAGCGAGATTCTGTCTCAAAACAAAACAAAACAAAAATGAAATGCTGAGGTATAAATCTAACAAAGCATGTACAGAATCTGTGTGATAAAACTACAAAATGTTGATTAAAGAAATAAAAAATTCTAAAGATTGGGGAGACATACTGAGTTTATGGATTGGAAAACTCAACATTGTAAAGATGTCAACTCTCCCTAAATTTATATATAGTTTTAATGCAATTCCTATCAAAATTTCAGTAAGGTTTTTTGGTAGACATACACAAACTTACTTAATAATATGTATGGAAAGGGAAAGATCCTAGAATATCCAAAACAATTTTGAAAAAGAAGAATAAAGTGTTTTAAGACTTGCTGTATAGCTACAGTAATTGAGCACTGTGGTATTGGTAGAGGAATAGACATACATGCAAACCAATGGAAGAGAATAGACAACCCAGAAATAGATCCATGTAAATATGCCCAAATAATTTTTGCCAAAGAAACAAAAGCAATTCAGTGGAGAAACAATAGCCTTTCAATAAGTGGTGCTGGAGCAATTTGACATCCATAGGCCAGAAAAAATTAAAAAAGCATCTTGACCTAAACCTCACACTTTATGCAAAAAAATTACCCAAAATGGATCATAGACTTAAATGTAAAACATGAAACTATAAAACTTCTAGAAGGAAAAAGCAGGAGAAAGTCTTTGGGACCTAGGACTAGGAGAAAAGTTCTGAGACTTGACACCACATGCACAATCCAGGAAAGGAAAATTTGATTAAAAGGACTTCATTAAAATTAAAAGCTTTTGCTCTATAAAAGACCTTCTTAAGAGGATGAAACAAAAAGCCCACCAAATTATAGACTGGGAGAAAATCTCTGCAAATCACATATCTGACAAAGGACTTGTGTCTAGAATACATAAAGAACTCTCAAAACTCAACATTACAAGTCAAATAGTCCAATTTGAAAATAGGCCAAATATATGAACAAGTATTTTATTGAAGAGGATACAGAAGTGGCAAATGAGCACAGGAAAAGATGTTCAACATTACTAGCCATTAGAGAAATGCAAATTAAAACAATGAGCTATTACTACACACCTATCAGAAAGGATAAAACAAAAAATGGTGATGACATCATCAGAATGCCAAGAAATTGGTTCATGCATACATTGCTGATAGGAATGTAAAATGGTACAGCCACTCTAACAAATAGTTTGGCAGTTCCTTTTAAAATTAAAAGTAGAAGACTCAGAGTAGCCAAAGCTATGCTAAGCAAAAAGAACAAAACTGGAGGAATCACATTACCTGACTTCAAGTTATACTACAGAGCTATAGTAACCAAAACAGCATGCTACTGGCATAGAAACAGACACAAAGACCAATGTAACAGAATAGAGAACCCAGAAACAAATCCACACACCTACGGTGAACTCACTTTCAACAAAGATGCCAAGAACACATACTGGGGAAAAGACGGTCTTTTCAATAAATGGTCCTGGGAAAACTGGTATCCACATGTGGGAGGATAAAACTAGATCCCTATCTTTTACCCATATATAAAAATCAAATCGAAATGGATTAAAGACAAATCTAAGACCTCAAACTGTGAAACTACTACAAGAAAACATTGGGGAAAATCTCCAGGACATTGGTCTAGGCAAAAATTTCTTGAGCACTATTCAACAAGCATAGGCCACCAAAGCAAAAATGGACAAATGGGATCACATCAAGTTAAAAAGTTTCTGCACAACAAAGGATACAATCAACAAAGTGAAGAGACAACCCATGGAATGGGAGAAAATATTGATATTTGCAAACTACCCTTCTGACAAGGGATTAATAACCAGGATATATAAGAAGCTCAAACAACTCTACAGGAAAAAAATCTAATAATCCAATCAAAAGATAGACAAAAGATTTGAATAGACATTTCTCAAAAGAAGACATACAAATGGCAAACAGGCATATGAAAAGGTGCTCAACATCACTGATCATCAGAGAAATGCAAATCGAAACTACAATGAGATATTATGTCACCCCAGTTAAAATAACTTATATAAAGAAGACAGGCAACAACAAATGCTGGCAAGAATGTGGAGAACAGAGAATCCTTGTACACTGTTGGCAGGAATGTAAATTAGTACAACCACTATGGAGAACAGTTTGGAGATTCCTCAGAAAACTAAAAATTGAGCTGCCATATGATCCAGCAATCTCACTACTGGGTGTATACCCAAAAGAAATAAAATCAGCATATCAAAGAGATACCCACACTCTTATGTTTGTTACAGCACTGTTTACAATAGCTAAGATTTGAAAGCAACTTGTGTCCATCAACAGATGAATGGATAAAGAAAATATGATACATATACACAATGGTGTACTATTCAGCCATAAAAAAGAATGAAATCTAGTCAATTGCAACAACATGGATGGAAGTGGAAATCATTGTTACGTGAAATATGCCAGGCACAGAAAGACAAACATGGCATGTTCTCACTTATTTGTGGGATTTAAATATCAAAACAATTAAACTCATGGACATAGAAAGTAGAAAGATGGTTACCAGAGGCCGGCAAGGGTAGTGAGGGGCTGTGGGGGGCGGAGGTGGAGATGATTAGTGGGTACCAAAAAATAGAATGATGGCTGGGCGCTGTGGCTCATGCCTGCAATCCCAGCACTTTGGGAGGCCGAGGTGGGTGGATCACTTGAAGTCAGGAGTTCGAGACCAACCTGGTCAACACAGTGAAACCCCATCTCTACTAAAAATACAAAAATCAGCAGGACATTGTGGCGGGCGCTTGTAATCCCAGCTACTCAGGAGGCTAAGGAAGCCTGGGCGACAGAGCAAGACTGTCTCAAAAAAAATAAAAATAAATAAAAGAGTAAGACCTACTAGTTGATAGCACAACAGTGTAACTATAGTTAATAATAACTTAATTGTACATTTTAAAATTGTAACTGGATTGTTTGCAACTCAATGTATAAATGCCTGGAAGGATGGATAACTCTTTTTTTGTTTTTTTGAAATGGAGTCTCACTCTGTTGCCCAGGCTGGAGTGCAGTGGTACGATCCTGGCTCACTGCAACCTCCACCTCCTGGGTTCAAGCGATTCTTCTGCCTTAGCTTCCTGAGTAGCTGGAACTACAGGCACGTGCCACCACGCCCAGCTAATTTTTGTATTTTAGTAGAGATGAGGTTTCACCATGTTGGCCAGGATGGTCTGAATCTCTTGACCTCATGATCTGCCCACCTCGGCCTCCCAAAGTGCTGGGATTACAGGCATGAGCCACCGCACCCGGCAGGATACCCCATTCTTCATGAAGTGCTTATTTTACATTGTATGCCCTTATCAAACCATCCAATGTACCCCATACATATAGACGCCTATTATGTACCCACAAAATTAAAAACATTAAAAAATTTTTTAAAAACCCTAAAAATGGACTTAGCATGTGATCTAACAATTGCACTCTTAGGCATGTATCTCAAAGAAATTAACATTTGTTTTCATGCAGAAACTTATATTTGAATGTTTATAGTAGCTTTACTCATAACAATCTCAAACTGGAAACTATCCAAATGCCCTTCAAAAGTTGAATGGTTAAACAAACTGTAGTTCATTCATACCATGGACTACTACTCAGCAACAAAAAGGAATGAACTACTGATATACACAACAGCATGGATGAACCTCAAAGATACTATGCTTAATGAAAAAAGCCCATCTCAGATGGATACATGTCGCATAATTCCATATATATAACATCTGTGAAATAACATAATTATAGAGATGAAGAACAGATCAGTGGTTGCCAGGGGTTATGGATATAGGGGTGAGGGTGGATGTGGCTATGAAGAGATAGCATGAGGGAGTTTTGGGGGGACAGTACAGTTAAGAGTCTTTATTGTGGTGGTTACTTGAAGCTACATATATGATAAAACTGCATAGAGCTGTGCAGACACACACACACATACAGATGATTACATTTATAACTGGTGAGATCTGAGTAAGCTCTATGGTTTATATCAATGTTAACCTCCTGGTTTTGCCATTGTATCTTGGTTATGTAAGACATTAGCACTGGAGGAGACTGGGTGAGGGGTGCATGGGACCTCCTTGTACATTTTTTTAAGATTCCTGTATAATTCTTAGAATCTAATCATCTGCAGGGAGGGAGGCCCAAAAGCCCTACCACCAGGGCCCACCTGGCTCCCACTCCTGGCTCTGCCCTCTGCTCGCTGCTGGGCCTCCAGCTACCTTTTCTGTTCCCAAACCTCTGTTTCCCCCAGCCTCTCTGCTGCTTCTCTCCTATTGTCTCATCCTTTGAAACCCCACTCCTATTGCAATATATTAGAATCTATAATTATTTCAAAATAAAATGTTTAAACAATAAGTGCATGGTTAATATCAACACATCAACCTTTGTAAGTCTCTTCTAGTTAGTTGATCAGCCAATCAACCATATCTGTTGAGTATGCCCATGAGATGGGCTTAGATGTAGACAATTAAAAAGGAAGACAATCAAATCAAAATAACCCAAATCACTGCGGTGTAGCAGTCCCGGAAGTGAAGGAGCCTACATTCCCAGTGATGGCACCGGGCAGGCACACTGAAGGGACCAACGCAAAGTGACTTTCCAACACTCTGAATCCAGAGATTCATTTTGAGACAGAGAAGCTGAAGAACTGAAAGGAGGGGGATTTCAAAGGATGAGACAACAGGAGAGAAGCAGCAGAGAGGCCGGGGAAATGGTGTGGGAACAGAAGAGGGAGCCGGAGGCGCAGCAGTGAGCAGAGGGCAGAGTCAGGAGTGGGAGCCAGGTGGGTCTGGATGATAGTGCTCCTGGGCCTCCCTACCTGCACGAAGGCTCCCAGGATTTTCCGGGCTTCCTGGTAGAGCTTCTCTCCGTCCCACTGAGGGTTGAGTCTCTTTAGTTCTCTGGCCAGCCGGTTATGCTCACGGAGAAAGAGGGTGTGGGATGTGGCCAGCAGAATATGCTCTGAAGCTCGAGAATCTCCTGAAAGCCCAGAAGACAGGAAGGTAGATTCTCCCTAACAGCCCCAGGACCCAGTAACCTGCACAAAGAAATGATGGTGCCCCACAGGACCCCCCCATCAACAAGCCCTCCTTCCTGTCAGGTGGAGAGGGATGGGGAGGGGGTGCTGAATCATAGGTTTGACTCTCAGTTCTATCTATATACACACTTTTTATCTGTGTGACCTTGGACAAGTTACTTAACACTTCTGAGCCTCAGTCTTCTTACCTATGAAAATGAGAATAAAGCCTATCATAGGACTGTGACGAAGGCTAGTGGTGACACACTACACAGTAACATTTTGCTAATTATAACCCAATCGCCTTTTAGGAAGGGGGGCTTCGAATGAATGAGGAGCTTTTTACTTCACAGAGCAACTTTGAAGGTTTTAGGAATGCGGGTTTGAGGTGAGGAGCTTGGGTAGGGCTGAGTTCCTCTGGGTAATAAAGGGAGAATAATCTGGAGATGGGGGCCTATAGTGGGAGGGAGAGAAGAGTAAGGATGGGGGAGAAGTTAAATGGCCAAAGACCAGGTGTCTCATAAGGGGATAAGGAACTTCCCCCTGTGCCCTCTAATCTTTAGGGGAGTCTATCTATTATCTATCTATCTATCTATCTATCTATCTATCTATCTATCTTAGACAGTCTTGCTCTATTGTCCAGGTTGGAGTGCAATGGCATCATCTTGGCTAACTGCAGCTTCAATCTCCTGGGCTCAAGTGATCCTCCTGCTTCAGCCTCCAGAATAGCTGGGACTACGGGCATGTGCCATGATGTGTTGCTAGTTTTTAAATTTATTGTAGAGACAGGGGTCTTGCTATATTGCCCAGGCTGGTCTTGAACTTGTAGCCTCAAGCAATCCTCCCACCTAAGCCTCCCAAATTGTTGGGATTATAGGTGTGAGCCACTGCACCAGGCCAGGAAAGTCTATTTAAAATTGTAAATTCTTGGTGTGAGTGCATATTTTTATGAAAAACAAAAAAGAACTCAGTTTTGTGTCTGGATTGATGTGGGGTATATGTGAACGCAAAATCCAAAACATCTATAAAGGTAGCTTGGCCTATGAGCTGGCCTTCTGCAACGTCACGGTGGCCAGGGGGTTTGTCCTAAGAGAGAGGATGTTTGAGGGTGAGATGCCCTCTAGAAGCCGGAAACAGAGAGGACCAGGAGGGCACCTGGAATGAACAGAATTGGCAGGGCTTTGGTCACGCACAGGTGTATGGAGTGGGGGTTTTGTGCCCAGGTTATAAAAAGCTTTAAAAATATACATTCCTCTTCACCTAGAACTTCCTCTTCTGGGAAATTATCTTAATAAATGTATCAAAAATGAGAACAAAGATTTATCAGTGAAGATATTCCTTACCTAAACAACAGCAACAAAACACAGAAAAACTGGAAATAACCAAATTCCCCCAAGTAGGGTTGAAGAAATGAATGATGGTAATATGTGTCATGCAATACTAGGCAGCCATTAAAAATCATGTCATAGAAGAACAGTTAATGGCATGAAGTAGATTAATGTCATCTACTGACATGAAGTAGATTAATGACATCTCCAAATGTCAGGTTTTGGAGCATTATTTATAGTAGGACCCGATTATGTAAAACAATGTAGAACTGTATCTGTGATAGGAAAAACACTGGAAAATAAGCATTAAAATGTTAATGATGATTATTGGTGGGTAGTGGGATTGTGTGAATTTTTTCTTTTCTTTTCTTTTCTTTTTTTTTTTTTGAGACGGAGTCTCGCTCTGTCGCCCAGGCTGGAGTGCAGTCGCGTGATCTCTGCTCACTGCAAGCTCCGCCTCCTGGGCTCAAGTGATTCTTCTACCTCAGCCTTCCAAATAGCTGGGACTACAGGCGCCCGCCACCACGCCCGGCTAAGTTTTTGTATTTTTAGAAGAGACGGGGTTTCACCATGTCAACCAGGATGGTCTCGATCTCCTGACCTCATGATCTGCCCACCTCGGCCTCCCAAAGTGCTGGAATTACAGGCATGAGCCACCAGGCCTGGTACTTTCTTTTTATTTTCTTTGTTACTTTTCTGGACTTCCTGATGTTGTTTTACAGTGAATACATGTTCTTGAATTCTTTATTCATCTGGGCCTTTCTGCTAGTCCTGGACCAGGACCTGGCTAGCGACAGCAATGGCTCAGTGTGCATTTTTCCAGAAAGATGACAAGAAGGGGGCAGTGGTAAAGCTTCCCTGGATAATCCCCTTGTCCTTGGGCCCTTCTGTTCCCAGGCTAGACTCACCTGCCAGGAAGCAGGGCACACGGGCTGTGGTGTTGATGAACTCACAGGGGCTTGGCTTGTTGCTGTCATAGGGCAGGTAGGGTAGCCCATGGTCTGAGACCTCCTGGTTGACAGCCATGAGGCCCAGGGGGCTGCTGAGGTTGCGGAGGCGGCTGGCCAGGCTTGGCTCGGAGCCGTACACAAAGCTGGCATCCAGGAAAGAAGTCAGAGCGTTGATCTGCTCTCGGGCCAGGGACTTGTAGGGTGGAGTGGGGCAGACAAATCCAGCTCGGAAGAAAGACATGCATTTCCCTTGAGTCCTCACCTTGGGGTCATTGGGTGGGAACTGCAGAGAGATTGGGCATAGGTGACTGGGCAGGAGTGGAACAGCTGGGCCCTGGCAACCTCTCCCCAGGGCAAGTCTGGATGCAAAGATGCTGATGGCGCCCTCCTGGGATCCTGGTACCAGACACTGACCCCAGACACTTCTTGCTGACATTACACACCCTGGGCTCATAATATCCTGAAGTTCATTACATCCTGCTGTGTGAAAGCGCTGAGGGTAATCATTCAGTCCTCACAGTGAGGACTCCAAATTTTTGGTGGGGAGGGAGTCCTGAGCTTCCTGGACAGGAAAGCAGGACATGAGGTGGGAACAGATTTGTTAATAATTGCTACTAACGACAGCTGCCATGTATTTATTTTGGGCTTACTATGTGCCAGGAATTATGCATACTTTAACTCACCTCAGTCCTCGAAAAAACCCTGTAAGGTGGACAATTCAGTTCCATTTTATAGATGAGAAAACTGAGGCTCAGAAAAGTTAAGTAAGTTACCTAAGAACTTACACACTGGAAGGGAAACATGTAGGATTCAGATCATTGGCTTCATTCCACAGTTTATGCTCTTTATACCACAGCACATAGCCTCGATTTGTTCTGTGAGTGAATAAATGACTCTCCAACTGTAACACCCACGAATAATAGGAAAAGATGCATTGCTGCAAGCTCCTCTCCCTTCCAGATGGAAATTCCTACAATCCCTGCTCACTCGGATTCATCCAGGTTTCAGGTCCTTCTGAGTGGAGCTGAAGTCATCCTCTACAATGATGTACAGCAGCACAAACTTTAACATGCATAAAATGAATCTCTGGGGATCTTGGTAAAAATGTAGAATCTATTTCCTAACATCTTGGGTGAGACTTGAGATTTTGCATCTCTTTTTTTTTTCTTTTTCTTTTTTATTTTTTGAGATGGAATCTCTCTCTGTTGCCCAGGCTGGAGTGCAGTGGCGGGATCTCGGCTCACTGCAACCTCTGCCTCCCAGTTTCAAGCGGTTCTCCTGCCTCAACCTCATGAGTAGCTGGGATTACAGGCATGTACCACCACGCCAGGCTAACTTTTGTATTTTTAATAGAGACGGGGTTTCACCATGTTGGCCAGGCTGGTCTCAAACTCTTGATCTCAGGTGATCTGTCCACCTCAGCCTCCCAAAGTGCTGGGATTACAGGCGTGAGCCACCTCTCCCAACTGAGATTCTACATTTCTAATAAGCTCCCAGGTGTTACCAATGCTGCTAGGTCAGGGATGTAGACAACCTTCGGCAGTGTTCCCATTCTGCTATCAGTAGTTTACTTGTCCAATTCCCACGCTGGCCCTGTGTTCTTCAGAGCCAGAGCAGTGTCCTGTTCCCTTTGGAATCCTCAGCATTTAGTGCATTGCCTGGTATGGGGTGGTCAATGTCTGTTTACTGAAAAAATGAATGAGTGAGGCATGGAAAACTACCAAATCAGTATCCATGATCTATCCAGAGATCCTAGCTGATGAGCTGGGAATGTCTGCTACATCAGGGTGGGCAAGGGGCTAGCTAGTCAGAGACGCCCAGCTGCAGGGCCTTACCATGATGGGGAAGCAGTTGTCTCCCTGGATACAGTACTCATCACACTGGGCTTTGGAGTACTCACTACTCCCCAGCTCGGTGTCAGGGGCAAAGTCCAGGTCGTGATCTACAATCTGACCCCACTGCATGAAGAACAGGGACCTGTTTTGGTCCAGAACACCCTCCTCATTCAGATAGCCAACAATCTTGTTTGATACCTCCCGGGCCTACAGATGGAAACAGAAGGGGAGGGCAGATTAGAGGAAAAAGTGCTTTGAGGATTCAGATGCAACTACAGCTTATTAATTACCTACCATGTTACAAGTACACTTAATCCCTACAAGGAGTTTGTGAGGTGGGTGGCGTTAGCCTATTCTGTAGAGGGGGAGATTGAATCCTGGACAGGTAAAGTCAGTTCTCCAAGGTCCTGCTGCTACAACGGGACAGGGATGAGGTTGAACCCAGATCCGTATGACTTGATGACTTGCCAGGCCAGTGCACTTTCCACTAAGAGACGGTAAACAAAGACAGGCTGCCTCTGAAATACCAGCTATGGAGGTGCCGGGTGTCCGGGAATAGAGAGGGGCTTTGGGTAGGGGCTGCCAGCTCCCATAAGGCCAACAAATAGGACCTCCAGGCAAACAACAGCTGATGCACTCCAGGGGCGAGGGTTGGGGTAAGCGCGAGCGGGATGGGGCAGGGAGGCCATCTGTCCGGGAGACCCCAGGGTATCTGGCCTGCGGCGACCGGGACGCGACCACCACGCGGCTGAGCGCCGGGCTCCGAGCTCTGCTGCCCTCTAGCGGCAGGTGAGGGTCTGTGCAGATCTCCATCGCGCACCCCTGCTGCCCGCACGGATTTCTCCTCCTCCTTTCCCTGCGAACATCCCGTCCCCTCTGACTCCCATCCTTCACCCCCGCCCGGCCTGCCCTCACCAGCGGGAGAGGGAAGCCGTTGCGCGTCTTCCCCGGCGTCCAGCCGAAGGGCAGGGAGAGCCCGTCCTCGTACTCCGCGGGCAGCCAGCGCGCCAGAGCCCTGTTGGCGGCGCCCAGCGCAGGCTTCCTCCTGAAACCAGCACGATCTTCGCTGAGCTTCGGCAGGCCGGCTCCGGGGCTTCAAAGCCCAGGACCTCATGGGGGAAGGAGCGTCTGCTCGAGGCGGAGGGGACGCAGAGAAGGGAGCCTCTCAAATGTGTGGTCACTGAACTGCGCCCACTCCCTGAAGGCGCGGGGCTCCCCTGCCCCCGGGAAAGGTGCCGCTTCCAGAGACACACAGTGGGCTAGCGGGAGAGGGCTGGAGACGCGCGGTCTTGAGAAGGTGGGGAAGGTGGGAACGCCAGCCCAGGTGGGCAAGGCAGTGGCAGATCTGCCTGGAGTGCCCAAGGAGCAAAAGCCTTGGCGGGGCGGGGCGGGCTGGCTGGAAGGGTCGGTCCCCACACCCCAAGCCCCGCCACCTGTTGTTGCAGTCTCCGGTGATGGTGCGGTAAGGGCTGCACGGGTCGCATCTCACCAAGGGAGCGGGGGCACCACAGCCCACCTCCAGAGACAGCGAAGTCAAGTCCAGCCTGGGGTCTGAAACAGAAGGGACCCCAAAGGGACTGAGTTCTTTTTCCATTCACAGGCACCCGTGGGAGGCAGAAAATGGAGACCAGAGGTGAACCTGCATGTTTTGGAATGCATTCCATTGTAAGTAAGTGTTTCTCAATTAATCTGACAGCACATTAAGGTAACAAATTTTATTCCCATTTTACAGGGAAGAAAATGAGACTACAGTGTTCAAGAGACTTGCCCAAGGCCACACAGAGTAACTGGTAATGTCCCCAGAATTGCTAGTAATTCCTGATATACCAGGTCCAGATTCATTTGAGTTGACAGATCTTTCTTTTAGAATGGAAATACCCCTGGGAGGTTAAGCATATGTTAGTATCAGTTAGTGTGATAAGACCGCTTTCTTCTAAAGCTTCATTTACATCTAAAGTACCAAGCAAGCAGGGACATAGCGGGGACAGATGTTGGGAAGGGACAGGTAATTTTTCAGGGAGGGCAGGGGTTGTGGGAGGAGTGACAGAGTAGAGGGGCTTTAGGCATCAGAGGGTTCAGTGGGGGCACAGAGTGGAGAGACATGCCCACTTCTGAACGCATACCCTCATATGCATACCTCATCCACCCTGGCGTCTGCAAAAACAGGGAGGTGAGGGAATCTGGCTTATGGGGGCTTCTCTGGGGGGCCATCTCTGAAAGGTGGCAGGATTTCAGCTCTCAGAACCTTTTGGATTTCAGAGGCCAAGTGTTTCCTACTTCTTACCCTGTCCCAGTTTCCTTTTTTTGGAGCTTTGGAATTTGCCCAACTCCTAGGCAAGGTATCCCCCCTCACTTGATGTTTTCCCAGGGAGAACCGGCAGCTTCTTCCTCCTGTCAGGACCAAACCCCTTCCTCATGACCCTGTGTGGGCTGTGGCATTTGGTTGGGGGTGAGAATGGAGGGGATGGAGGAGGCCATGACTTCATCAGTTAAGTGCGTTTACTGATAGCTCCATCTTACCCAGAACAAGATGGAAATCTTAGCTCCTGTGACATTATCCCAGTAAATCCCCCTGACACAGGTGGCCTAAATATCCCTTCCACTAGAGGAAGTGGTGACACTGTGGTTTAGGACAAGGAACCCATGCTTATTGACTTTAGCACTTCCTTTGGGCAGAGGCCTTCCAGATAGTGTTATACAAAGAGCACCAATGTCCCCTCACTTGGAGTTGGCAATGTGAGCTTGCTAGGTCTCAGTTCCTTCCCCTGCAAAAAGAGCATTGCCCTAGCTGTCCTCTAAGCCCCTTCTTGCTCCGCCAGTCTCGTCTACTGGTCTAAGAAGGGAGAGACGGGAGTGTTTCTCTGAGTAGATAGCTCTCAACAGGAAGTGCAGCTTTGGGTGGCCTCTGCTCTCTCCTGTGGGGAGATGACCCCTTCCTGCCACAGAGGGCTGGTGGGTTTTCTGTACCTGTGACATTGGTCAAGGACGCCTTCTGCCCCAGTCTCTTTAAAGACTCCTCCCACACCTGTCCGTTGCGGATGGCTGTACGCGTCCGGCCTTTGGCATGCTTGAGGTATTCTGAGAGCTGTCGGCTGGTGGGAGTCTCAGAGCTCATGGCAGTCTTCAGCCTACAGTGGAGGGAGATGGGGATCATGGCCTGGACCCTGTAGGAAGGGGGCTGGGGACCGCTGGGGGGGGGGGAGGGGATGTGTGTACCACATGGCCTCATAACCCAGGCTGCTGCACTGTCCAATACAGTAGCCACTAACCACATGTGGCTATTTAAATTGAAACTTATTAAAATGAAGATTAAAAATTCAGCTCCTCAGCAGCACTAGACACACATCAAGTGCTCAGTAGCCAGGTGTGGTTAGTGATGACTCTGTTGGACAGTGCAGATAGAGAACATTTCATCATCCTAGAAAGTTATCTTGGACCCTGCTAGCCTAAAGTGGGCTTAGAGCTGGACAGACATAGGGGTGGATCTGAGTTCCACCAGGATTGGTTTAATTATATGACCTCTGAGTGACTTCCCCTCATTTATGAACTGGGAATCACAGTTTTATCCCATCAGAGGCTTATGTTTGGACTTTGGGATAGACTGACTGGAACTGGCTCCCGACTGCCACTTTCCAGTTGTGTGCCTTTGAGGCAAATTACTTAAGCTCTTTGCACTCAGTTTCCTTATTGGTATAATGAAAATAATGATAGTAACCTTAGGTTGAACCATGCTGTTTCATCATTTTTGACCTTGAAAACAGCTGTTTTCTACAGTTCGATTCAGTACTTCCTAGGATTTTGGGGGAGGAATGAATGTAGAGCCCCCAGAGCTGCATCTGCACAGAGGATGTGCGAGCATCACTGTCACCATCAGCCGGGTCCCAGAGGGGCTGCTGCAAGGTATTTTAGAGTCTCTGCCTCACACCATGAACAAAGGCAGGCAGGCCGCTGGGCCCCCCGGGCTTAGCCTGTAAGGTGCAATCCAAGGTTCCAGATGCTCCTTCCTTTCCCGCCCTGCCCCGGGCTCTGCATGCTTTCCCTGCCTGGACACAGATTCACCAGGGACTCACCTCCTGCTCTGCCCTGGGGTTGGGCTCTGTTGGGGGCAGGCAGGTCTTGGAAGGACCTCTTTGCCATCTCCACAGTCTCTACCCCAGTCCTAGCCGTCATCCTCTCCCATCTAGACAGCTCTTACTTCCACTCCTGTCCTCTTACCATTCGTTCTCCACAGGGTTGCTGGAGTGATGTTTTTAGCATAAAAATCAGACCATGTCACCGCTGATTCAAGTGTTCTAATGGCTTACTCTGGGGCAACACACCTCTCTGCTCTCGCCTTATGCATGCTCTTCCTTGCCTCCTGCCTCCACTGGCCTTCCTTTTCCTGAGCACCCCACGGGCTTTCCTGCCTCAGACCCTGTGCTGTTGCAGTGCCTGGAATGCCACCCCCATGCCCTCTGCCTGGGTGGCTCCTTACCATTCTCCAACAGGCTTCCCTGATCCCTGTGCCTAGAGTGGCATCCCTTGTCCTGTTTATTTCCTTCATTTTCCTTATAAATTGTGAGTCACTGCACTGTGTGTGTACTTGGGTAACAGAATGTTTAAATGTGACTTGTTCTGTCACTGTGAGGCCCCTGAGTCCAAGGACTAACAAGCGGGGAAGGGCTCCTCCACATTTCAAAGCAGGGCACTGATTGGCGTGTGCAGGACATGCAAAGGAGGTGTATGAACACCGGTTTTGTGGCTTTTATGCTGTCCCCCATCGTGCGGCTATAAAGGGAATGAATTTGAGGAGGGAGAGAGAATTTTCCTTTGGAGACATTTGCAGAAATACTGGTCACTTCCCTCCCACCACCATGAGGCTCCTCCTTTGCCAGTTTAATTCTAGAAAGAAAGGTCTTAGGAGGAGGGCTTGACTGTGTGTCCTGGAGTCCTGGCTGGGGTTTGACACCTGCCTGAAGAGCAGTGTCCTGACAGCACAGAGAGAGGGGCAGGGCAGCCCCGTTGCAGAATCCAGAATCTGCACGGCCTCAACAGCAGGGCGAAGCTGCTAGTATTCTGGAGGCTGCTTAAAAGGGACCTGCCCCAAGACAGGGTAGGGAGGGGTGAAGGAGTGGGTCCGATGCTCCCAGGCAGAGAGGGTTAGAGCTGGGAGTCACTGGCCAGAGAATTTTCCAGATCACAGAGTTGGCAGCAGAATCTCTCTCTGAAACCAGGAAAGTACCCAAGGGGAGACAGAGAGAGAGCTTCTGGCCTCTTGAGGACTGAGCTGTTCAGGGGATGTAGACTCACCACCCCTTTTTCCTCCCTCCCTCAGCTTAACCAAGGAGCAGAATCCCAGGCTGGGAAGGAGGAGCCCCAGAAAGAGGGAGAAGGAGACTGTACTCTCTTCTCCCGCCAGAGGCCTCAAGCAGTTCTGAGCTGAAGGAAGAGGACAGGTCTGGGCTTTATCTTCTTATGCTGACACTTTAATTCCTGAGATAATCCTGGTCTAGGGACTAGAAGCATCCAGAGCATGTTTTATCATCTAAGTCACCAAAAAAGTTATCTGACGGCTTGAGAGTTCATTCAAGGGCCAAGGAGGAGTGAGTGGTGGCCCAGGTCCAGTGCAAAGGGACAGCGAGAGGAAAGAATAAGGTTACTTTTTTTCTCAATGTCTCCCCTTTCCCTAGAGTGTGCGTTTCCTGAGGGAAGGCGCCCACGTTGCTCCTGCAGAGGATTGGAGGGTGGTTGACTCTATTGGTGCCCTGTGGGCCCTGGGCTCTTCCCCTTGCTGCCACGGGTGCATCTGCTGCAAGCTCACTCCAGTAATCTTGTTGGGTGCCTGCTTCTGAGCCACTGGAGTGGCCTGGCTGGGGGTGCCGGGGAATTCCACAGGTGTGCCGCAACACCTCTCAGCCACCTGCAAGCCTGCAGCCATGTCTGACTGATGTGGGCAGATGAGGGCTCTGCTCCCTCGCTCCAAGATGGAACAGGCTCTGAGGAGCAACTTCGGCTCCAGGTTTCCCTGTAGGGTCAGGCTGAGGCTAGACCTGAAGTCACTTTATTTGTCTAACCTCCCCCTTTGCTTCTTCTGCTTCTTCACCCTGTCACAGCTTCCCTGTGAGCATTTGCGTAATATGTCACCTGCATCTGAATGCAGTGCTCGCATTTAACTTCTGGTGGACCTGGCCTCAATTAGTCAATATCAGTTGGATGAATGAAGAACTTTTACTGAGAGGCTTTCTGGGACTCTGGAATGCACGGCCAAAGGAAACATTGGGCCACGTGGAAGAAAGTCCTTCTAGGCCGGGTGCAGTGGCTCACGCCTGTAATGCCAGCACTTTGGGAGGTCGAGGTGGGTGGATCACGAGGTCAGGAGATTGAGACCATCCTGGCTAACACGGTGAAACACCATCTCTACTAAAAATACAAAAAAATGAGCCGGGCATGGTGGCGGGCACCTGTAGTCCCAGCTACTCGGGAGGCTGAGGCAGGAGAATGGCGTGAACCTGGGAGGTGGAGCTTTCAGTGAGCCGAGATCGCACCACTGCACCCCAGCCTGGGCGACAGAGTGAGACTCTGTCTCAAAAAAAAAAAAAAAAAAAGGTCCTTCTAGGGTTAGACTAGCTGTCCTCTTCCAGGTGATGTACAGGCTGGGGACTTTAGGAATGTGGGCTATTGCTCCTACTTGTCATGTACTTGGAAGGCTGGGAGGATGGAAAGGCAAGTTTTATCATTGTTCGCCTCACTGGCCTAGATGTGCTTGTCATGAACAGGAAGCCTGTGAAGGGAAGTGTGTGTGTGTGTGTGTGTGTGTGTGTCTCACGTACCTGGTTCGGGAGTCCAGGAAGGCCTTGTTGACTTGGACCTTGGCCTGACTCACAGCATCGGAGATGGCAGAGGTTCTGGTGGTCTGTGCTTGGGGTTGGAGTGGGGAGCAGGAAGTAGGTTGTCAGACACGACTCCTTTGCAATGTCTTCTGCTTCTGTCTCCCTCTTTCTCAGCCATTACCCCCACCCCGCAAATCTGGGCAGGCAGGAGATCAAGATTACGAAAGTTTCATAAGAGTCCTTAAGGGTAAAAAGCACAGAATGGGAAGAATACTCTTGGATCTTCAATAAGATGTCAAAATTGCTTTTCGAGATCTCACTAGAATGCCCAGAGATGGGATGAAGAGGGAGTGTGGCCACTCAGGGTGCTTGGGCTGCTGGGCTGTGGGGATTTTTCTGGTTCCTGGTGAGATGGTCTCATGCACTATCACAAGTTCATTAAAGAGGACCCACTGATCACCAGGACCCTGACGTAGAGAAGGGGATGGCATGATAGTAATGGGATTCCCTGTTCCCTCTTGTATTGGTGTCTGGAGCATAGAGGACAGGATCTGTTTTCTCAACAAGGAGAGCATAGTGGGTTAAATAATGGCCCTCCCAAATTCACATATGAATGGAACCTCAGAATGTGACCTTATTTGGAAGTAGGGTCTTTGTAGATATTATGAATTAAAATGAGGTCATACTGCCTTAGCATGGGCCCTAAATCCAATGAATGGTGGTTTTTTGAGAAGAGGAGAGGACACACAAAGAAAAAGGCCATGCAAAGACTGAGGCGGAGATTGGAGTGTTGCAGCTACAAGCCAGGGAACACCAAGGGTACCAGGACCAGCAGAAGCTGGCAGAAGAAAGGAAGCATTCTTCCCTAGAGCCTTCAGAGGGAGCACAGGCCTGCCAACACCTTGATTTTGGACTTCTATCTCCTGGACTGTGAAAGAATACATTTCCGTTGTTTTAGGCCACCCAGTTGGTGTGCTTTGTGACAGTGGCCCCAGAAAACCCATAAAGGGAGAGACTCACCTCTTGTGGCAGATGCTGCAGCCTGAAGCAAGATGAGAGAAGCCAGGAGGGCTGGGAGATGGAGGAGGATCCTCATCGCTGAAACAAGATGCAGGATCACTCTGTGAGCCTCTCTAGAGCCCAAGTGGGAGGGTTTGAATCACAGAAAGCAGAGAAATCCCAAGGAACACCAGACACCCTAACACTGGAACAGGGAAGGAGAAGCCACATTAACGAATGAAACATCTACTTTATGCACAGGCCTGTGCTAGGTGCTGGGAGCGATGGAAAGAGGAGAAGCCGTGGTGGAAGGGAAAGAACTCAGGCTTCAGGATCGAAGGCCCTGATTTATCATTCTGCATTTGTTCCAAATAGTTCTGTGACCTTAGGCAGGTTACTTAACATCTCTGGGGTCCTGGCTTGCTATGGGAGGAGGTGAGACCAAGTGATCCAGAATGTCCAATTCTGTCCTGACAGCCTGTGGTCCTGAGACACTGTGCCTGTCTTGTCACATGTGTGAGAAACGCTATTACCAAGCCTGGAGCCTGCCTTTGAGTTCTCCTCCCTCCTTCCCTCCAGGATGCATTGCTCCCTGCAAGCCAGTTTCCTCTGGCCCAGCCCCAGGGGAGAGTGCCTGAGAGGTAGACACTCAGCGCCTCCCTTCGGAAACCTGGCAGGGGCTTCCCCATCCCTCAAAGTGCCACCTTGATGGCAATACTGAAAGAAAGTTATGACAAAGCTCAGAGCTCCCCTGAGCCCACAGCTGTGCCCCAGCCTGCCTGGAAAGATTCCAGCTCATGGATTAACACCTTCGCCATGAGCTTTAACTCTGAACGAAAGTCTTTAGACTAAATTTTGTGCAGCTTTGTTTTCTGATGAGGGTCTTCATTGGGCTTAGTGGAGCAGACCCCATATATCTTCTGAGGAGATTCTGGCTCCAGCCCGGGGAGGCAGCCATAGCGTGCAGATGGAATGATTGTGTGTTTAGAACATGGTCCTGAGAGGCTCCTCAGTTTTCACAAGAGCGCATGGGCTCTCCCTGCAGCATGGCATTCACTGGTGGAATCCAGAAGCACACCAGGGAGAGCAGCCTCAGGTTGCGCCCCAGCCACGTCTCCCCAAGGCTCAGCTCCCAGAGAGAAATTCTGGAGCTCTGCCTGACAGATTTCCCCACCTGTCTTGCAGACCCTCTCCAAATCTTCTCCACTTGGAATAGGCCAGACCAGGAAAACTCTGTATCTGGATCAGGTCATTTCAGCCTCTTTCACCCCTGTCCGCCTCCAATTTTTCCCTCTAATAATTTGTATCTTGTTGGATGTACTTTCTGTAAGCTAACTCTAGAGAAAAGGCAAGGCATGAATAAATACCTCTCTGGCCAAGATTCTTTCTGTTACTTCCCCCTTCCCCAAGATGAGTTCTCAAACAGCTTGACCTCTCAGTGGGCTCTTGTCCTTAGAGTTGTATGGCCCCAAGGAGGAAGAGATTCTGTGACCTCCTATCCCTCTGTCACCATATTTTGCAACTTCAGGGGACCCATTGCAGGGTTCATTGAGTTAGCAGAAATCTGCCCTTCAAACAAACAGAGATGATGGTTTTGGAGGAAAAGGTATCATTGACTTTAAAAAACAAATTGTGGTAAAAAAAAAAAAAAAAAAAAAATGGCCAAGTGTGGTGGCTCATGCCTGTAATCCCAGCACTTTGGGAGGCCAAGGTAGCAGATCACTTGAGGTCGGGGTTGGAGACCAGCCTGGCCAACATGGTAAAACCCTGTCTCTACTAAAAATACAAAAATTAGCCAGGGGTGGTGGCATACACTGGCAATTCCAGCTACTGGGGAGACTGAGGCAGGAGAATTGCTTGAACCTGGGAGGTGGAGGTTGTAGTGAGCCAAGATTGAACCACTGCATCCCAGCTGGGTGACAGAGTGAGACTCCATCTCCAAAAAAAAAGAAAAAACCAAAAACCCAAAAAAACCACATAGCATAAAATCTAGCATCCTAGTCACTTAAACTATGTAACACTATAATGTCAGGTGTATTCACATGTTGTACAATGGATCTCTAGAACATTTTCATCCTGTAAAAACTGAAACCCTAACCCATTGAACACCAACTCCCTATTTCCTCTTCCCCCCAGCTCCTGGCAGCCAGCACATCACTGATATTTTTAAGAGGGCTGTGGGCACAAGCATTCATTATGTTGTTCTTTGAATGACTAATGCATTTCATAATAAATGACAAACACAAGGTAAAAAATTAGTCCATGTTTTAAAAAGGCATCATCTGAGACAGCCTGAGGAAGACAAGATCATAGAAGAAGACATGAAAGTTGAGAAAATTAAACAGGAAATAATACTTAAGTACTCATTTCTCCTCTCCTCTTCTTTGGGACCCCCTTCATGCTCTCCTCACTGGAAAATGGAGGAGGGGGGACTTCAAGGCCGGAGATAAATTATTTTCCCATGTCTTTGGCAATGTTCTTGGTGGGTGTGAAGGAAGGGTGTGAACAAAAATCAGAGCCAGGTAAATACAAGGTCATGTCACCGAAAAGGGGGTATGCAAAAAGATTCTAGAGGGACACTGCCTGCAGCCAGAACCACGCAGGGCAAGAGGGCATGGGGCTTTAGAGTGTAAAAGGCCAACAAGAGTCTTCTGTGATGTGTGGATATTTATCTGCATTCTTATCAACATGGTGAGTGCAGAAACCATTTCCCAAGCCCTTTGGTTTGCAGCAAAGCCTGGAGCCTTCCCTGGGACGTGAAGCACTATCTGGAGACAGAGCCACAGCCTTTGCCCCTCAAATGCCAGGCTGGTCCACAATCCCATGCCTCCACTCATGCTCTTCCTTATACAATACCCTCTCTGCCTAATAAACTCCTATTCATCCTTCAAAACCCAGACCAAATGCCACCTTCTCTGTGAAGTTTACCAGTTTTCTGCTGGAAAAGTTAGATCGTTCTTTTTTCTGTCCTCCCACAATATTTCATCCATATCTCATATTACTGTCTTCATATCTGTTTCCCCTATCAGACCATGAACTCCTGAAGGGCTCCATCTAATGTATTTGTTTTCCAGGACCTAAGTATGTCAAAATATAATAGGTGTTGGGTGCATGCTGAATGAATGAAACTCCTAGAGCAGAGAAGTTCGGCATCTGGAGGTTGCAGAGGGAGAGGGCAGAGATGGTCTCTTGGCAAGCCTCTCACACTGTAATGTGCCTACTAATCACCTAGAGATTGGGGTAAACGCAGATTCTGACTCAGAAAGTCATAGAAGGGGCCTGAAAGTCTGCACTTCCCATAAGCTCCAGGTGATGATGATGTTGCTGGTCTGCAGACCACACTCTGAGTACCAAGGCCTTCCAGACTTTGGTTCTCAATATTGCTGAGCAGTCACCAAAGAGATGGGGGAAGGCCTGATAAGGGATGAAGTCAGTGAGATTCTCTTCCATGACTGGAAAGAGCCCTGTGGAGGGTGGTGGAGTGAGCCAATAGGAAAGCCATAATTCTTGCCCCATCACCCACAGGAACACTCTCTTGATCTTTTGAGTGACTCCAAGATCAGGATGAGAATGAAGAGATAGCTCTTATCAAGCCCTCTAGAGCAGAAATAATCTACTTCAACCAAAAGATTTGAGGCACACAATTGCATCAAAAACAAATATGATTTAACCATCCCATTCTCCCAAAATGAAGCCTGCCTAGTACTGTTGCAAACAGGTCACACATCTGCTTGAGAGCCAGGTGTCCACAGGGCACTTCAGACAGCTAGGACTGGGCAAACTAGATGGTCAGATCTGCTGCAGATGGCAGGCATGAGATGCTGGAAATGAGATGAAGACCTGACAGCTCCGGCTTAGGGAACACCTTAAAACACTGCAAAATTTCCACTATAGTGGAGAGGCCAGATTTCATCACACTGTCTCAAGAATAGCACAGGGAGCACCATTGTGTCAATGGTTTTCCCTAAATTCCCATATGATTCTGGACACATTAAATTGCTTAGATCTCAGTTCCTAAGCAGGGTGGATAAGAGAGGTCTATGGTACCTTCCAGCCCTAAGAGTCCATGATTCTGTGACATAGTTTTCAGACACAGAGAAGCCTTTTTCCCCACAGTGGTGGGGGAGGCTTAATTACATTCTCTCATATACCAAACAAGGGGAGTGTGCCATGGGGTGGCTAAAGCTGGCACCAGAAAATGCCTGATAGAGACAAGTCCAAATCCAGTACTAAGCTTTCTGAGAAGACGTTAGGAAATTTCATCATCAACTTTGCAGAAACCAGGAAAGATGAAAGTTGACGAGTCTTACCTGCCCAGTGCCTTGTCTTTTCGCAGCAGCCAGGGAGTTGCTCTGCTTGGAGGAGCTGGTTTTTATAACTTCCAGCAAGAATGTATTTCTGGGAAAGGCCCAGAAGGAAAGATTTTGGTGTGGCTTGGAGGAGACGCTGAGGCTTAGCAGGAAACACCATGTGACTCTGGGCACATGCACCAGGAAACTGCAGAATGGCAGGGATTGGTTGATGCAATACCACTGACTGTGGGTGAAGCAGCTCCTCTTTCCATCTTCCAACTTAAATGCATGATCCTGATCTAGTCCTGGAAGGCAAAGCTGCACGCCCTGGGCACATTTGTCCCTCTTAAACTCCTAATGGGATCCGAATAGCTCTTAGAATTATGAACAATTATTAGGTAGATGCAAAAGTAATTGCAAAAACCGCAATTACTTTTGCACCAACCTAAATGGTTCTCCTCCCCATTCATATATTCGCTGCCCTTTGATCCCTCCCTTACTTTCCACCCAGTTTACTGTGGAATCCAATGGATTCATCTTTTGGATTTAAAATGATTAATAAACATTAATTTTTTTTGGTCAAAATTTCAAAATACTTTTGGCCATCAAAGGGTGAGAAGAGCCCTAAGCTTGTCATTAGGATAGTGGGTTGCAGTCCCTGCCTCTGCCATTGTATGGCTCTAGGCAAGTCACTTCACCTTCTGGTGTCTCAAATTTTCTAGTATTGAAATCAATGGTTGGTTTTGGTGATTATTATGATTCTATGACTTCATGCCTTCTATAGGGTGGCCCATTAAAAAACTCCAGTATCTGGGAGGCCGAGGTGGGTGGATCACTTGAGTTCGAGACCAGCCTGGTCAACATGGTGAAACCCCGTCTCTATTAAAAACACAAAAATTAGCTAGGCATGGTGGTGCATGCCTGTAATATTTTAGCAATAGCTACCTGGGAGGCTGAGGTGGGAGAATCACTTGAACCTGGGAGGCAGGGGTTGCAGTGAGCCAAGATCATGCCATTGCACTCCAGCCTGGGTGACAGGACGAGACTCTGTCTCAAAAAACAAAACAAAACAAAACCAAACCACCACTATCCTATAAATTATTGACCTAAAGCTCAAGAATAATGCTACATACCTTTCCTACCTCAATGACTTTAGAAATTCAAGCTCATTAGATTCATACAAGAAGGAAACAGGAAGATTCTGAGAAAACAAAATTTCATGAGAGTGTATTTTACAGACAGACAATTTAAAACATAATAAGCCTCTTTACGAAATCATACTCTGAGCTGAAAATACTCTGGGAGCAACTGTCAAAAATGTATCAACCCCAAACCAGACTTCTTGGTTCACCTTCAAAAAAGTGATATTTCCTTTCTCTAGATTATGGAATATGTCTAAAAATTGCTTCTCTTGTGATGAATCCAGGCAAATGAGTTGGGCATCTCAGAAGAAGGCAGGTGTCCAGGAGAGGTGAGTGAGACATCAGGCTCTTCCTGTTTTCTTTGAAACATACTTCATCTCCTTAGCCAAGCATTGTTTCTTTGTCTGACCATTCCCTGAACTTTGGCACATGCTTCTCAAGGTTCTTGCCTCTCAGTTTTATGCTTAATGTGTTCAGGAAGTTGTGTCATTAGGCAGATCTTGACCTAGTTGGTTCTGAATAATTTGAAGATGGAACTTCCTTTTAGGAGACCCTATGGGATAACATTGCTTCCTATGTACAAAATACAGTGAGTTATGGAGTCAGGGTAATAGCAAAATACAGGTCTGATCATTCCTGGGTTTTATCACGTTATGACATGATATGATATGTCCTAAATTTGGTCTTTCTGTAATGGGTCAAATAGGATGTGGCAGTGTCAACTCCAGCCCAGTAATGTCCTTCCTTGATATTGGCATGAAGCACACCTGGAGGCAGTCAGTCTGACAGTGACATGCCTATTGTCCTATAGCTAATTTTTATTTTAGAGCTTTGCTGACATGTGATGACATGTTGTCATGGGTTTATCTCCGTCTAGTCAAATCTGTAGCACAGGTAGATGTCTTCCCACGTGAGAATGGCAAATTGGCCTGAGAAATGGAGAGTGGAAGGCAGAAAGTCCAGGAGAAAGCTAAAAAGGCCAATAGCTTCTCATATGACAGTGCAGAGTCCAAGATATTTTAGCAATAGCAGCAGCAGCAGGGAGTACCCAATGAAGATAAGGTCTATTGCTGGCACATGGCAGTACACACACCCACACACATACAGAAACATGCATGCACACTTCCCAGAAACACACAGTTTATAAATGAGACTGATTTTGGACATAGCTGGCTCACCTGTCGCCTTCTAGAATTAGAATGCTGCATGCTGCATACACAACCTTTGGTTGATCCAAAGGATACTCATGGTCAGTAACACAGTGACCAATCTGTTTGTGTAAGGTGATTGTAGCTCTCACACTGGGCCCATGTCAGGTGCCGTTTCCCATGGGCGCGCAGCTAGTCCCTTCCTTAGCTGTCTGTTTTCACCCTTGTCTGCTGGCTTGGCTGTCATTCATAGCTGGGCAGGGTTGTTTTTCTCTTTCCTGACTCAAATGCATTTCCTTTTGTTGCTTTCCTAGAACACCAAACAAACAGACTTCTTGTCTCAAGGATGGCTTTATATGCCCATGTTTACCCCTTTTGGGATTCATCCACTAGCTCTACCCCAGAGAAGTGAGGAACCCAGGCACTCTGGCTTAAGCTGTCCCTGGCCTCTGGAGGGGTGTGCAGATGGCAGAGCTTCTCTGAATGGTGTCCCGGAGCAGCATGAGCTGTTGGAAGGGATGGGGACATTGCCAGGCAGCCCCCTTTGGAGAGAGGAGGGATTTGTAGATGAGAAAAAGAAATATTTGGGATGGGTTATATGTCTCCCTAGCAGACAGGAGGAGGCTCTGTTACCTTCTCCTAGCAGTTTTTTCTTTCTTCCTTCCTTCCTTCCTTCCTTCCTTCCTTCCTTCCTTCCTTCCTTCCTTCCTCCTTCCTT